>NW_005054403.1:2718301-2775868 GCF_000277835.1 Geospiza fortis | reverse complement strand
AAAGTACACAGATATTCCCTGACACACAATACAGACAGCTTTCTGAGTGTTTTGTTAGTGATGTTCACAAGCCAATGAGAAGCAATCAAGCCAGACTGGCAATCTAAAACTCAATAGAATAGGGACCCAAGACTGAGCTATGCAAAATGCAAGCTGAAACACAAGGGGCTAATGCTGTTTACACGAACAAGAGCTTATTCAAGAAGGCCCCAGATTATCCCTTTTCAGAAACAGTGAAATTGTCTCCTTAGTACGATGGTGCCTAAAGTCTTTCTTTTTTTGAAACCACTGTTAGAATGAAATAGTATCTTTTCTCTGCTCTGTCTGCAGCGCATTTACAATTCAGTATTTCATCTTACCAAATCAAGTTAAATATTTTAATACTTACTGATGATACTGTATCTGACACTGGCCCATGAAGCCTTTTAAGGTTAAGAGGGGTTAATTACATTGTGGCAAAAGCCATTGCTGTAGGAAGCTCTCTGGTAGCCCACCACCAGTCATGGGAAGCCTTTGTGCATGGTATTTCCAAACAAGAGATTGTGTCTATGTCCCTGAATTAAATAGGCATTGTAATCCGTGGATGTTTACAGGATGGCAGGGGGCCTGAAAATGGAACACTGACTTCAAAAAAGTGGATTTAGGGGGAAGTCTTGTGAATCTTGCCATTTGCAGATTGGAGAGGGAGAGTCAAGGAATGACAGTAGAGAAGCTATTTGAGACAGGGAAGGCACCTGGAGAAAACACCACTGTCATGGCACAGGACCAAGGGAAGTCATGAGCAACCAGCTCCAGTAGGGCACAGGTTTCAAAATGTTCACTTCCTTGATTCTAAAGAGACTTGATACATCTGGTTTCCCTCAGCAAACCAAAGGGGAACCTGGCAAAATGAAAGGGGGATGGAAGTTGGATCTGCTGATTTCGTAGCGACCAGAGGAACTGAAGGATTATTTTGCAGAGGAGAGGCATAAGAGCTCAGCAGGACAAAGCATTCGGGTCCGCAGGGCATGATATCTCTACTACAGCTGGGCACAGATGCTCTCCCTGCCACTCAGGCTGGAAAAGCCAGACAGCAGGCCTGGCATATGTACTGTGCTCAGTTTATTTAAATATAGATTTAGAGGGTTTTGTGTACTGATGGCTGCAAACTTGCTCTGTGCTACCACCATGTTTTGGAGTGGAAGGAAGAGTGGATCTTGTCAAGATTCCAGCATTCTCGCAGTCTGGCTCTGCCCTGGGGAGCCCTGCAGATGGCCCTTGTCATCTGTGAGGGGACAAACCAGCTTCCCAGCACACCTGACAGCAGCTCTGCCTGTTTGCCTGGATGCTGAGTCCTTGGTGGGGCTCACTCTGCTTCTGCTGCTGGGAGATGCTGCAGCTCATTCAAACCAAGAGGCTCCATGTACAGCAGGCTGTAGGCAGGATTTATTACCTTTTTACCTCTCCAGGTGGTCTTAAATAGAAGGATCACTATGCTCTACACTCCTGTGCATACAGGTATGCTTGAAAATGCATTCATACATTTAGTGGTTGAAAAGCACAATACATCAGTCATTCCAGCTGGTCTGCATTTAAGGTATTGAGTGAAAGGAAAATACGTGTTAATGGCACGGTGCGTGGGAAAAAAAAGTAGGATGTGATGACTAAAATACTACTTTCTCAAGGAAAGAAGCTACCCTATGAAATATTTCATAATCCAGAGGAACTTCACAGATCTCAGTTTATCCCTCATCTCTCAAAATATTGTACATGTAAATCATCTGCTTAAGATATGTGTGATTCAGCTTGTGCTTGAACTCGTTCTTCACCTTGTCAGTTGCAATATGGACAGATTCCAGAGAAATAAATATATTCCATTGTGGATATTAAAAAAATAATGCAAATTAACATGTGCTGAAATTTGACACAGGATATAATTTCCAGTAAAAAATCTGTATATAAGATTAGGCAAAGAAAAAGCACATTCTCTCCCTCTCTATATGTATATATGTATTTTGTCAGAGACTATTTCCTAAATGGCTGAGTCTTTTCTAATGGATTTCATAAACAAATTTCATTTTATATATGAAATTATATATTACAAAACTGTTCCAAAGTGGCAGATTGGTTCTTTTTTTATTTTTATTTTTAAAATAAAATCTGATTTCAGTCATCCTCCTTGTGATTAAATAAAAAAAACAAAAACAAAAACAACAAAAAAACCCCTCCTCAATTGAGATTTACAGAGCATGACATTGGCTGTGTTCTGTTGCCAATACAATAAACTTCCACATGGTCAGAAGTCATGCAGTTTTGTTGAGAATGTAGAAGCATCCACACGCTTTATGGGCATATACCAGACCTTAATGGCAATGCTTATAAACTGAGTATAGTTTAGAAAATATTATTATTATTATAAACTGCACACACATATATAAAGGACTATATACAAAAACAAATATTGCAAAACCAGAACTTTTTTCCTAGTTGCAACAGTGAGTTGTGGCTGCTTTTCATGGCTAGTGGCAAAATGGCAAGGAGGAGTATGAATCACATTAGGAGATGGAGAAACAGAGGCACTGTGAAACTGAGATTATTTTCAGGCCCCTCACTCACTGATGGAAGATCTGAGGATGGTACCTGTTTAAGAGCTTACATAAAACAGCTGTGGGTCAAAATATGCCCTGTGTTACAAACCCCAAATCAGCTGGACTTAATTTTGCTCTATAGAATCCTGATATATTTTTCAACTGATTTGAGGACTCATGGTCAGAAAATACAGAGTTATTGTACAGTATAAATGACATAAAACTAAAGTTTGACATGCCGAATTTACCTTTAGATCATGCCCTCTCCTGATACAGACTTGAGATGCTACAGGCTTGAGAAATATTGTATACAACAGTGACAGGGAGTCTTTCCTAACCAAGTTCCCCCTTGGATGTCAGCATGATTCCTCACAAAGCTGTTTATAGGAATATGATCTGTGGCAGACCATCAGCCCCAGATACTACGCTTTATACTTCTTAGCAAATATTCTGAGAAAATCTATTATTATGAGAGCTGTATTCTGGCAGTATAACTATGCGCACATTCCCATGTGATAATAAAAATGCACATTAATATTGGGTTGTCAGCAGTGTGCAAAAAGGTTACCAACATCAAGAAAGAGAAAAAAGTCATCTTTAATTTGCATGAATGTATTTTAATTAATCTGATTAATTTGCATATCCTGTTGTTTCTGGCAATAATGAAGACTGAATTGTGCCAAACATATACTATGAATCTGATAGAGAGAGCTTTGGCAGCTTTGCATTCAATGATTCACAGCAACATGCTAAACCCTAACAACTGTTCCTTCTGTGATGCTGTAGTGCAAACAAGAAAGATAAATTGGAATTTAACTGGGCTGGATAAATGAGCCCATTACCAAGGGTTTGGTTCACTGTCATTCTGAGATGACAGTTAGATAAAAGATCTGTACTTTACTTGGTATTACAAATAAATCATCATTCCAGAATTTTTCAAATAGACGTCCCTTTGGAATTATTAATTTACTTATTCCCATTATCTTGGTATGCCTGGGCAACATTCTACTGACTGCATTATCAGCAGAAACACAAACAAGCAAGTTGCCTTTAGGAGTGTATTGCAAGGTCACGGAGAGCCATAAATCCACCCTTACAGTTTCTGTGCTTGCATCACTTTCCTTCTTCAGTTCCTTTCTTTGCCTGCCTGGAAGGGTCACCTGGGTAGAAATCACATGCTACAGGTGACAAATCACATAAGGATGGCTTCGAAAAATGGGTGCCACTGTGCCATCACCACCATGATATGTAGCGCAGATATTTGGAAAATTCTTCTTATTCCCCTCATTTTCAACATGTCATCAACTGCTAAGCCATTTGTCTAATACCAATCATGAAGGGTCCATGCTTTGTAGGAATTACCTATGACAGGCTTACATGTTATCAGGGATTGAAAGAAATGTCTGATTTTCTCCTCTGGAGGGAGCCTAAGTCCCAAGTCACAGGTTTGTTTGATTTTTTTTCCTTTAGTGAGACAGAGACCAATCTCTCCAATGAATTATCCAATTCCCAGAATAGTTCCTGGAATCAAAAAGAAAAAAACCTTCTCTTAAACTGACTTGAGGAAGTGTTGGGTGACAGATATATATCAGTTGTTCAATGTCCAAGGCAGCTACCAACATACCCATCTCTCCACACCCATGAACATTCACAGACCCAAAGCCATGACCAAAGCTGATGGGTGAGTAAATACTTCTGACAGGTCCAGAAAATTGCACTGTAGATCAGGAAAATATGTGCCAATAGAGGAAGTTCTTGAAATGAAAGCCATTACCACCAAATGCAGACATATAACATGTAGGCTTCCTTCAAGCAATCATTGTAAAATCTCTGAGCACTTATGACTATAAAGAAACTCTCATAATTTCTATGAATTTATACAAGTCTTTTAGAAATCTTGGATGATCATTTTAATAATTTCTATTGAAAATTTTCCAAAGGAGAATTACAGTTTTAACTACTAAATCCCCCACATCTTATGCATTATCTATTACAGTGTTTCCTGGAATGCTCTTTACAGCCCTTCACCCTGAGCTATCTTTCTGGACCCCAACTGGTAGCCAGGTCAACATCTGAGTTGGAGGCACTGTGACTGACCCTTAAACCTGTGCATCATTCCACAGCTGTAGCAGAGAGCAGTCTTGAAATTCACCTCCAATGTGCTCTCCTGAGTCACTATAAACAAATCAATCACCTGCTTGCCTTTTCCCTGAAATTACAGTCGCCCCTGAAAGAAAAGGAATCTGCATACATTAGATCTTTTTTGGAGCTTGGCTTTATTACTCTGACAAGAACATACCATTTCTGGCTGTCACTTCTTGCACATTCAGCTGTAGATGGGTTTCCTAAAGGTCAAGTTATCTCATCTGAAAGAATATCAGTACGGATTGAAAAGCATGAAACAGTGTAGCTGGCGTAGCTCTCCAGTGAGACAGCAAGGCTGACTGAAGCAGAATTCAGAGGTCATTTTCTTATGGTGTCAAAAATATGCCAAATCAGAAACCTGCAAAACAGTGACATGGTGTAAGTCATTAATCTTTACAGAATGCTAGGAACTGGAATTAGGTGTGGGATCATGTGCCAAGTGCAGAAAGGCAATACAATAATTCAATCCTGTTCAGCAGAAACCAGGAATAGTCCCTTCTCTCATCGTTCTTTGGGAATATCTATAGCAGAACATATGCTCAAGTGTACCTGAAAAAAAAAAAAACCAGCAGCAACCATGCTTCTTCAGTGCTCTATATTCCCCAAATCTCTGCCTTGCGTTGCTTTTTTTGCAGAACTGCAAGGATGCAAGTAACCAATCCAAATCCTTACACAAGAACATATGGAAGCTGAATACACACATTCAGCTGTGGTTAGCCAAAAGGAGATTTTTTTTCAAATCTTCAGCAAGTGTTTCCTGTAGGGCAGCATCCTAGTGGCACTAGAAAGAGCAGCATGTAATTCTTAAAAGTGGCTTGATAGTTGAACTTGGTTTCATTGACTTCACGCATGAAAAGTAAATAAAATATGTGTATACCACTGCTACCCTTGTGATCTGAAAAGTATCCTTGAGAGATTGGGATGTACTGATCAAAGAATCATTTAAGGCACAGAGACAACCAGAGTTCTGCTCTATTCTATGCACAAGCTCTAGGTGAGGTTTGTCTACTTGATACATTTGCTCAACACCACAAATAATTCTGATCATGCGACTCCCATCAGTGGAAACTGAAGAGAGTGGTCTTTGCAAAGTGGGAATGGAAAAGCCATGCTGAAGAAGGAAGG
This sequence comes from Geospiza fortis, assembly GCF_000277835.1. NCBI lineage: Eukaryota > Metazoa > Chordata > Aves > Passeriformes > Thraupidae > Geospiza > Geospiza fortis. The sequence continues at coordinate 2,770,031 of NW_005054403.1, read as the reverse complement.
TGCATAAAAAAGAATTTTGTGCTTTTGGTTCCCTCTACTGCTTTTTGCTGTTTTTCTGACAATTTCAGAGAACATTCAGTATAAAACATAAATACATTATTTCTATACATAATTTTGTATAACATATAATTTTCACCCCTAACACTTTTTTTTCTCACTTTTTTTATTCCATGCACTGATTGAAAAATTGTAGAATGAATAGGAAATGCTTGCTTACTTACTTTTTTCCAGGGAGTTCAGCAGTGATTCAGTAGTGGATTAGAAAACAAAAAAAGGAAAGATGATGTGTCTTGAGCAAGGGATAATGAGTTGTCACTGTCTGTGGTTCAACAGAAGTTGTGCTAGAAAGGAAACCCCAAGATTGTTATCAACTTAGGAGAGGCTGCTTGGAAAGCTCAATACAGTGATATTCGAAATAGCATATCAGAACATTGTGTTTTAAGAAAAGAGTAAAACTGAAGTAATTATTACTGTGTTACTATAAGAAAATGTAGGGATATTGGATCATATAGAACACAAACTCATTTTATCAGATGTGATGCAGAAACCTTATCCAGAGGAAAAGCTTTCTGAGTAGCAGCTGGTGTCTAGACTGCCTCTCCCCTCACAGATTTTCCTGCTGAATTGCTGGAACCTTATTGATGGAATTGCTCCTAAACCTGATTTAATTCAGAGAAATGAAAAGGGAATGTTGGCAAGTTTAGCATTGTACAGATGAGTATGGCCCAGAGGTCAGTAGGCCTGAAGCTAAGCATGCATTAGCATACTTTTTTTTCAGAATGAAAGCTGATAAATCCACAAAAATGGTTAATTTCCAACATTTGGATATATTTACTGCACTGGTAAACCTAAGACAGAGTTCATAACTTAAATGTCTGATAGCTACCAGGCTTGATGATGTTTTGAAACTTTCTATTTGCAAATGAGAAGAAAATATGGTTCTATTTGTGCAGCATTTGTGGAAAAGCTGGTTTAATACAGATTTAATGTGAAGCTGCCTATTTGTCCACAGACAAGAACTTGGTTATTTGTTATTCATCATTCTTTAGTTTAAAATATGGTGAATAAGAACCCTTCCTTGGGAATTCAGTTATCAGTCAGATGCATGGAGCAGTCAATTAATCATGTTAAAATACTCATTAAAAAGGATTGAGTTCTTAACTCTGTGAAGATCCAATTTGAATAAGAAAATCCTTAACACAGATTTGAAGGGATATGCCTTGTTTTCATGTTTTATATGTTTCTGAAAGGCATTTCTACTCTGTGAATGTAAAGCTTCTTTCTTACCCCCCTCAGAAGAAACATTGCTGCACAAGTGCAGAGACAACCAAGTCATCTGTAGGGTAGCAGGAAAAATTGCCCCTATCCTTCAAGGTGATCCAACAGGGTATTTGGTCTATGGGATTGACTATCCAAAGGGCTAAGGGCTGCCTGGAAGGTTCAATGCTCATTGAGGCATATGGGCCTCAGTCTCCATTCTCTTAATGCTGTCAAATTTGAATGAATCTTTAAAGTGAGGGGAGCTGCTCTCTTTAAAGCATCTCTAAAGAAAGCTTGGACACTATGAGAAGATGGAGCATTTAGCACCCTTTAGAGTTGTCTTCCCAGCCATTTTCTTTTTCTGATTGTCACTTCATCCTGAAAATAAGTTAATGCAGTTCCTCATGGAGATGATTTTATAGATTTAGAAATCTATAAAGAAAATTGCAGAAGGGCCAGAAGTTTCAGAGATCAGTAGAATCACAGCAGTGCCCCTGTATAACTCACGGCGTGGTGCAGCAGCAGGTGCCGTCACACGCAATCCAATTTCTTTGGAAAGACAATGGAAGACAGGTTTTATCACACTCATGGCACTTTACTTCTCAAATGCAAATGTGGATCTCCATAATTTACAGCTTATGTTTCTTTTAAAGTTTATTTTTTATTCTCTCTCTGCACAGCTGTGCAGATATGCTGCCTGAGTAATTGCAAGAGTGGAGCTTTTGTTTGGAAGAGGGATCTAGATTATGCTGTGAGGATTGCCATAACTCGACACACTGTGATCATTTCACCAATTTCCATTTCCAATTGTCATGTGGAGAATTGTGTCCTCCACATACACAAAAAGCCAGAAACCTTGAATAGGGGTTGGCTGTTTTCACTCACAGCAATGATGTGAGGGAAATTTGTTCAGACAGACCCAGAAGAAGTGTTTCTCAAAAAACCACAGTCAGCTCTGCATATGGCTAGTTGGAAGGTAGAATTTCACCTGGTCCTTCTGCTAGAATTGCTTGGGGACACCTCATAAATCAGAGGGAAGACAAAAGCTATGTGCCTTGGATGGATCTATGTTATAGCCATAGGCTGGGACTAGAAATCTGAAGGAAATAGCACAAAGTGCTCTAAGAAGAAAAAAATTATGATCTCAGAAATTTAAGTCATTAGAAACATCATACGAAATCTGTTCTTGTGAATTTTTCCAAGGGATTTCTTAGAACAAAGCCTTTTGAAAGCATGTATAACAGAGGAATTATATTGTAAATAAATGGGAAGAATTGTCTTCTAACAAACAGACAATTGCTTCCTTGGCTTTCTTAGTAGCCAAGAACAAATTATCTGGAGCTTAATTTTCTTTTAGTAGAGCTGTTCCTCTCCTACAGCCAAAATAATCTATCTTCCTTGCTATAAGTATTGTGAGGAGGTTTAATGTCTATCTCTTCACTGATAAATAAATCCACCTTCTCTGTAGGATCATGTACCCTCCTGATATGAGCCTTTTGTTTGAAAAGGAGGATGCTATTCATGGAACATACAACTCTCAGAAATAGCAACGTGGAGTAAAAGCTGACCTTGAAAATGCAAGGACATTTGCAACTTCCAGTAATGAGACAATGCATGACAGATGAAGGGAGTAACTGGGAAAATGGAAGGATGGTGGAAGATGGTTCATTTGCTGGCTCTGTGGAGAATTTGTTGAGGTCAGCAACTCAGTTGAGTTCTGGGGAAGAGGGAGGTGTGAAGGAATTCAAAAGCCTGTTGACACTTACTGTGCCTGAAGAGAAGCCATTTTCTATTTGCCAGTGGCTGGAGTCCAGCTGAAAATAAAATTGCTGAGAAAAGGAAGCATTAATTTACCTTCCTAGACCATCCACTTGCTGGTGCAGCATTGTTCTCAAAAAATAGACCAATTTCTGCTTTTTGCCATGGCATAATTTTGGAGCTTGGATGATTTTGCTTTTCAAGGAATTACCTGTAGAAAAAAAACCTTTCAGCCTTCTGACACAGCCAAATTTACTCTAACTATTAGATAACTATTTAGACTGCTATACTGTTAAAGATCATCTGATTCCCTTCTGTCCTTCACCCAGTGTTCTGCCGCTTTGGCTGCTGATAGCATGTGGTATCCATAGACACAAACACAATGACTCCAGGCATTGAGCAGTGTGGAGCTGAGGCAGCCAGCAGACAGAGCCCTGGCTAACCCTTGCCTGCAGCACGCAGGTCAGTCCAACAGCAAGAGGATACTCAGCCTTCCCTCACCTGCTTCCCTTATCCTTCCCTCAAGGGCCATCATCAATACAGACCTGATGCACTGTGATCTGAGCAGCAGAAAAGACATTTGCCTTCTACTTTTTTCCCCTCTCAGGCACATTTTTTGCCTTGGAATTCAGCTACATCATATATTGTCCTATTACTGATTTCAGCTGCAGCCATGGAGAGGCAGGGAGCCCCTTTCATTGATGTTGCAGGAGAACAGCTTCAGGATGCCTGGGGGGGCAGCCAGGGTACTTCAGTGTGTCCAAGAAAGCCTTGAAGGATTAAGCCTTGTGGTATCCCTGTGCATGGTGGGGAGGTTGAAACTATATTATCTCTAAGGTCCTTCCAACCCAAACCATTCAATGATTCTATGATCCTATGATTCTATGATTCTATGATCCTATGATCCTATGATTCTGTGATTCTATGATCCTATGATCCTATGATTCTGTGATTAGAGTGGTAGACACACTAGATTAGAGTGGGTTCCTGTTGAGGGCCCTGAGTCCCTGCTCTCTACTCCCTTTGTGTCCCAGACCCCAAAGCAACAGCTGAGTAAAACCCAGCATCTCTCCTGTGGAGCTGAGAGAGCTTACACTTCTTTGGGACACATGGTGATTTGCAATGCAGTGGAGACACATGAATTCATATCTCTCTGAAAAGCTTAAGCTGGCTGTGATTGTGTGTCACTTTTCAACTTTTCAACTGTATTTTGAGGGGGGGCTGATGACTTTCCCTGTCCATGTCCCTGACAGGCACACCCCAATGGGATCTGAGCTGATCCAGGAGGAACATGCACAAGCTCAGCTGTCATTGGGCTCCACATCCTATTACCATTTCCAGCATTACCTCCTATCTGCCTTCCCCTCTACCTCATGTATTCAAGAAGATAACTCAGCACTGCTGGAATAAATATAGCACACAGATCTCCTGTCAGGGTGCTTACTTCATTAGTCAAAGGAAAAAAAAATATTCTCTGATAGTTTTTCTCCTTGTAGTTTTCCTGAAAGGCACTTTTTTCTTCCTGCTGGAGGCCCTGCATGTGTAGTCAGCCATAGCATGTATTGTCTAAACCACTATTTGAGCTCTCTGTTAAGTAACCCTTTCAGCAGCATTACTTATTTTGGAAGAAGAAATGAATGATACCAGAAGGACTGAAATCTGAATTTTCAGACATTTTAAAAAAACTTTTGCAGCTCTTGTATTGGATTATATTTCAGTGAGCTACTTAGTGCTGGGTTGACAGTTGAACTTTATAATCTTACAAGTATTTTCCAAAACAAACAATTTTATGATTCTAAGAATGGTACGTAGTCCTTCCACACACATTTAGCTCAGAAGAGAGTCACTTGATCTTGGACTGAGTCAGCCAAAAGTGAATTTTGGAAGAAGAGGTGAGATTTTGCAGTCAGGCAACAATCTCACTTATTGGTAAATGTGTCTGTTTCCTGTCAGAACACATCTAGGAAAGCTGCAGAAGGAGTGATCCTTGCCTCCAATTTCTGATGTGTCTGATCACCATCCACTGCATGTCAGGACCACATGGCCACTATGGGCTGCAATGGGCTCTGTACATTGGACCCCATCCCTCCCATTTGTAACCTCAGAGGCGCATGGATAAAAGACCCTTCTTTAACCTGGAGCTTGGCTTTGCTGCTGAACACTGCTGTGGGTGTACATCACAAGGAAAACCTTTGCAAGAGCAGTTTATTTTGAATATTGCAAATTTTAACAGAGTTGGAATGGACACTGCATCTCAGTCATGTGATCTCCTTTTTGTTTCTTTATTTAGAAAATGTGAGACTGAAATATTTATTTTGGTTTTTTGTTTTAAATAATTTGTATTCCAGTTTCCCACCAGAAACACAGACACAGTCTACTCTCTTTTCCCCAGAGGACTCTATGGATAACCAAAAGCCACAAGTTTTTATCATCAGAAGAACAAAAGCAGTGCGGAGTACAAAATGAGAAAGAGGAAATATATTTCTAGCCAGGTTACTTAAAACTCTTTTCCTTGTCTGTTTTTAACTCTTAATTAATTTGAGCACCTGCTAGACACTCAAGTCTTGAGAAAACTCCACAGACAAGTTTCTCAGTCCCCTAGCAAGGCATTAAAAAATCGAAGAAGGCAGCAGATTATGTGTCAGAAATCAGAAATTAATTGTAAGCAGAAATCTTTAGAGAAAAAAAAGATGAAAAAATCAATTTTTGCACTTCCTTATGCAAAAGCAAGCTGAAAGAAGGTGTATGTCTTCACGTGTCTATCCAACACTGAATGATATCAAGTAAGACATTGAAGGCCAGGAAGTTTGTTAAACAAACCTTGATATGTAAAGGATCTTGATTTTAACAAAATAATTATGGCTAACACGAGGTGATCAGGAGGAATGGAAGGTGTTTCTTCTGCAAAAGATACTGTAGTATATTCCAAGTGGTAATACCAACACTTAATCAGAATTTCCAAAGGATCACCTCATTGAAAAATACTAAGTAAGAAACAGGTTCCTGCAAAACTGAGGAGTATGAATTATCTTGCCAGATGTGGTTAAAGTGTAATTTATGATCAGTGGCCTGCATATCATAGCTTAAATAGCTGCACTCTCTTTCAAATAGGAAGTAATAGGGTCACCTTTCTTTCTCCTGTACTGAAAGGGGCTGTCTCTGTTTGGATGGCTGATTCCTGAGTCAAAACCAGGAAATTTTCTTGATGCTAATGGAAGAGGGCAGAAGATAGCATGTGAATCCAATTTTGAGGATAATGAGTCTGCTTTCCACTTTCCAGAGCTGGCAGGCTGCTTTCAGATAGAGCTGTAACAGCACATTTTCCTCATCCCCTGCCCTTTCCTGAGGTCGTTTGACCTGGTATACACTTGTCAAATGGTGCAGATTGCCAGAGAGCTGAGACATATCCAGAGTGTTGGGAAAGGTATCAGGTGGATTTTTCTCTCACAGTAGATAATATTACCAGGATTGTTTGGGACTCCAGACAGAAAAACACATGACCATATGAAGAGTCAGAGCAGAAGGCTGGATCTGAGATGACTGTGGGTGATAACAGGCAAACAGTAGGAAGAAGTTGTAGAAATACTTTGAGGCTCAAATACTTATTCCTTTTCTCACTCTCTGTGAAGTTTTAATATCAGGAATTTAGAGGTCATTCTCCAGCAAAACTGTGTCAGGGGTGTTTTCTGCATAGATGGATGCAACTCACATTCCTACAGCCTTTGCTTCTCTCTGTGGTCCCTTTGGTCAGGTTTGAAATTCAGAACAAAAGATCTGAGGATGGAGATACAGCTGCTAGGACCAATAGCTTGGACTCACATGAACACATGGCTTCTGGAGTAAACTGCTGCTAAGTTACAGACAGGATAGAAGAGGAAAAAAAACCAAACTAAGGAAGATTAAGTATAGCTTGAGTCTTATTCCTGTTCCACAGACAATTTCAGGGAATGTTTATCATGTGCATTTTTGAGGTAAATTCTGCATTCATATTTAGCTTGTTGCCAGTTCCTATTCTGTCACAAGATAGTCCCCCATGCGGAAATCACGTCCTATTTTTATGCCTCTCTGAGATTAGTCTAGCAAACTGCCAGGTTTGCATGGATGAAACTACTGTACTAGAATAACTTACAAGAAAACCTGAAAATTCACAAGCTCTTGACACACAATTGGCTCTGTGAATTACTTATCCTAAATATCCCAGCATGTGTTTGTGATAAATTATCAGCTATACCTTTTATTCAGTTGTAACTGAGGTGGTACAATTTTTATCAAGGCCTGCTGGTGAAAGAAAATCTTGGGGCTTGAAGACAGAGATGGTTAAAAAAATTATTCATAAGCCCTGTGTTTTTAGGCTACTCATTTTGAGCCAGGAAGCCCTGACATCTCCCTCCTGGAGATCCAACTTAGATACAAAAACTGACAGAATGTCAGAAATGAAGAGGCAAACTGAGCATAGCGTTATGAAGAGAGCCCTTGCTAACCAGGATATAACCTTGTGATCACCTCTGCTGAAGATTGGATACACAAACCTTGGACCAGTTCTGTGCTCTTGCTTCTTGGGGAGAGGTGTCTGTCTTCATGGGAGATGTGGTCTCTCAGCTAGGAGTAGTTTCTAGACTTGCTAGCATTGGACTCAAGGATGAAAGAGACATCAAATATCTCTTTTCTTTGTGGTGTAATGCACAGTTCCCTGGAGAATTCTGCTGAGGTGAGCTCTGTGATAGCCATGCCTGTGTAAATGGACATCCTGGGGAGATGTCTATGTCTGTGTTTTAATGAAGGACTAGAAATGTGAGGAGCTGAGAAGCACCTTCATACCTGAAGTTCTTGTAAGTGTTGCTGAGCCCAGTCTGTGGTAGAACCAGGAATGATAGTGGCAAAACAGTTAGGATGAATTCTAAAGAATGTCAGTTTTTTTTTAAAAAGGAACATTTTAGAAAGAGTAGCTGAAATTATGTGTCTAACAGAGAGCCCAGCTCCTCTCATGGTTCATAATTTTTCTCTAAAGGCAGTGCAAATTTTCCTTCTTTGCCTAACAATTATTAATAGTAAAACTGAGATCATATTGCAGTCATGCTTCTGAATCTCCCACCCAACTTTTTGTTTAATATCATAGGCAGGGTTTCTGGCAGTGTTTTCTCAAGAGAGAAGCACTATTTAATGAAACAATTAAATTTAAATTTGTTTGGTGGCCTGAAAGTCCTCAACAGTATTTCAGGCTTATAAATACAGTGGGAAGAAAATTATTCTTAAGAAATGAGAATAGAGTCAAGTTGGGGATAAGTATCTCAAATTGTAATCTCAGCCACAAATCCCATTTCAGGAGCAGACAGCAGCCAGAAGAGGTCACGTTCCAGACTGACAAGGGATGGAATTGGCAGAACAAGCATGTTAAACACAACCACTGAAAGAAAACGAGATGCTGGGCTGAGGTGACAAAATCACACAACAACTGATTTGGTAACACAATCCATAAAAACTAGAATTCCCTCTAAGGGAGAAAAGTTACCAAGATGAAAATTCCTGTGCTCAGTTACTCACACTGTAATAAAATGGGTAGCAGTCACTTACAAACTCAATAGCATATAAGAATTAAACACAATAATTTCTAACAGAAGTAAGTAAAAGCTTTTCATTCTGACTGATATAAATGTCATGGGCTGCTTATAGATTTGAATGCTAATAACATTATAACTGTTTTAAGATGAGGATCATTTCTGGACTCAGTGTCCCATTTACCATCACAGTAACATCCTTCAGAAAAAACAGTTGTGTCACTTGAGAGCTAGGCCTGATCATGGTGTAAGCCAAGCCTTAGGAAAACTGCTAGCACATCTTAAGAAGTGGATAACCAAGTACTCAAATATGTCTGAGATGTGGTCATGAGTGACCAGCTCAACAGGACTATTTATTATGGGTGCCCAGGTATTGAGGGGGTCAAATCATTCCCAAAGAAGGCCAGCTGGACCTGGGAGTGTTCTTCTGACTCAAAAAGGTGCTCAAGCAATTTTACACATTTTTGCTTGTACTTGTTCCACTGACACGAAACTTCTCAGCTCTTCATCACCTTCAGGGTTTTATGCTTCTCAGCATTGCACCACCAGCAAGCTAAATTTGGAGTTGAACTATTTTTGAACATCAGTTTTTAGAAGACACTTTGTCAATGTCCAGCTAGTTTTTGTTTTGTCTTTTGCTTTTGAACAGAAAGTTTAATAGTATATACCAATGGGGTGACACTGTGTATATCTCTGTTCTCCTTTACACTGTGTCCTATACCTGGCTTTCCCTTGCTAGTAATACCTCATTCTTATCTCAAAATAAAATTCCTACCAAGATTTCTCCTTGCCCTGATTCAAAGGAGCATTTTCTGATTTACATGGCCTGAACGGCTTCACTGACAACTGTCTTTCCTCATACAGGCTCAGTGGTCTAATTTGCCTGTTCAATGGAAAAGACAACCAGGTACAAACCCAAAGAAAAATTTACTCTTTTTTCAGACATATTTTAGCCCATGTGTGACAGTGGTCACTGCGGTTTTCAGGTGAGGTGAGAGACGAGAACATTGACTCCATGTTCAGAAGGCTTGATTTATTATTTTATGATATATACATATATTATAACTATACTAAAAAGAAAAAGAAGGAAAGGTTTACAGAAGCTGCTGAGCTAAGAATAGACTAGAAAGAATGATAACAAAGGAGCTCTCTCGGACTCTGTCCGAGAGAGCTCAGTCCTTGATTGGCCATTAACTATAAACATCCAAGATGGGCCAATCAAGAATCCACCTGATGCATTCCACAGCAGCAGATGACAATTGTTTACCTTTTGTCTCTGAGGCCTCAGCTCCTCAGAAGGGAAAATCCTAAAGAAAGGATTTTTAATGAAAAGGATGTCTGCGACACCCATGCAAAAAAAAGGAGAGTGAGGAGGTAGAAAATACAGTAAGTGAAAAAAGATCTGGCTGGATTTCCTTATGTGAATTTGTGAGGGGTTTTTGTTTGCTTGGTTTGTTATGTTTTGTTTGTTTGTTTATCAACTGGTGAAACTTCTTTTTTTGAATGTAAATGTTCCTGCTAAAAACTCAGGAAATGATGGACAGGTCTAGGGTAGCAGTGATGTTTGTTTGGGAGGAGAAAAGACAAAGTATAATCTTGTTTTGTGGAAACAAGAGGTTTGGGGCAGGGAGGAGAAGCCTAGTGAGGGTGAAGAGCCATCAAAGATTTCCCAGATGGATCTATCAGGTTCAGGCTGCATGTGTTTGTCCTTCTGTACCTGCTTTTCCAAACAGGAGGCAGAGCATCCCCTTCCAGACACCCCATGGATGTGTCCTGTGTGTCACCTCTGAAGGGCAGTAGTACCCACAGATGGAGAGAGACATCCTTCTGTGCTTTCCTGGGAATGCTTGAGCAGATTGTGTTCTTCAGGATGATTAGTTTTCATCCTAAATTGCAAACAACAGCTTTATGACGTTACTCAAACAGTGGTTTATCCAGAGGAAATCTTGTGGAGCTTGTGACCTGATGGATTTGTGACTGACAAAAATGGATTTTGGATGCTCACATATGGTGCTACAAAGCCTGGATTTTATCCAATGTCCAATGCAGTTTTATTTCAGTAGGAATAGCGTTGAAAATATTTATTCATCACCACACATGAAAACAAGAATCTTCTAGCTACTCCCTTCCATCTCATTACCTTTATTTAAGCATGGTGAGAAACACCATGAGGAGAAGATTTGTAAGTTATTTTGCTCTATTTAAAAATAGATTTATGACAGTGGTGGTGGGCTAGGCCTGGATGGCAGCTAAGCCCCATTTTGTTCACTCTTCCATCAAAGGAGGGAGAGAATCTGAAGGGCAAAAGTGTAAACAGTTGGTGGGTCAAGATCAAGACAGCTTAATTAGTGAAGAAAAGCTGCATGCACAAGCAAAAGGATTTGTTCTCTTCTTCCCACTGGCAAGATGATGTTTATCCAGTTCCTGGAAACCAGTGCCTCAGCATGAATAATGGTTACTTGGGAAGGGAGGTGCTTAACTTGAAACACCTGTGACCGCCTCCTCCTTTGCCCAGAATTTATTGCTAAGCCCAGTGCTGTAGTTTGGGATAACCCCTCAGTCAGTTGAGGTCAGCAGTCCTGGCTGAGTCCTGTCCCTCTCAAGGTGCTGGGTACCCAAAGAGCAATTGTTCTTATTGAAGACTGAGGCAAAGAAGACATGAAGCATTTCAGCCTTTTCCTCTCCCGTTTAACCATGCTTTCCCCCTGCTTCCAATGAAGGAGGGAGATTCTCTTTAGCCCTCCTTTTGTTGCTAATGTGTTTATAGAAATATTTTTTATTGTCTTTTACAACAGTAGCCAGATTAAGTTCTAGCTGGGCTTTGCCCTTTCTTATTTTCTCACTGCATGACCTCACAACATCCTTGTAGTCCTCCCAGGTTGCCTGCAACTGCTTCCAAAGGTCATAAATTGCCTTTTTATTCCTGCATTCCAGCTTCTTGTGAGGCTTTTCCTCCATCTGCTGCAGTGGTTCCTGCTATACTGCTTCCTATTAACTCAAAACATGGCTTATGAGAATTTAAAGGTACGTTACAGAGTAAGTTTTCTAGATATTTCATGGCATAAAAATGTCTTGGCCCTGGGTGTACCACCTAGGGTGGTGGAACTCCTGGCTGTTCCTGGTCACTCAGCTGGCTTTCCCCACCTTGCCTGTGGCTCAGAACCCACTTCAACTCCCCCAAATCCTCCCTCCCTGCTCACAGGAAGGCTTCCTTCCCCACTTTCTTTTAGCTTTTGTTTCCTTTCTGCTTTTTAGCTTTTGTTTCTTTTCTGCTTTCTAGATCCAAACTGAGTTTCTTGCCCAAACACAGATCTTAGACACGAATCTTTCTAAACAACCACAATCAGAAATATTGCACAGTGAAATTATGATGCATTTGCACTCATGAATACATTGACTAAAAGGCCAAGTTTCAAGACAGGGAAAAAAATGAATGGAACACTAAAGAGTAAGGAATAGTTTGTAAGCAGAAATAATGAGCATAATTTATATGTAATTGTGAAAGTGATGTTCTCATGGAATATGGGGTGTGGATATTAATAAAGGATGACCCCTAAGAAATAACTTACAATCACTGTCTCCAGTACCTTTGGTTTTGGTAAAATGGGCATTTTTGAACTTTTTCCATGTTCTAGACTGATTCTTGCTGCCTTTTATGGGTAGAACATTTGCAACCCATTAAAATATTCCTTCTGCTAGAGGCTGAGTGAATGCTTGCACTCAGCAAATTCCCATTAGTACTAACATTTTAAGTACTCAGCATTTTGTTGCTGCAGTGAGCTTTCTCTGTCATGTTATGTGTGTAGTTTTTCATGTCTGCTTTTTATATTCACAGTGTGAAAGTTCAGCCTATGTCAGGTCCATACCCCAGTCAGATATGAGTGCTGCTTGCTGTATTTTCTGGTGGCTGACACCAGTAAGAAAAATGACCTCATTCATGTTTTTAAGCATCTATCTTAAGATTGTTTAGTAGGAGGCACTTGACCTCCTAACACGGGTATATAAGAGCAGGATCAGGATTTAATTTCCTATTTTTTTTTCCTCTTTGAGTACTGCTTACCAAAGTCCCTGGTTACAGTGATTATTGTTGTAGACAATTTACATTTATGAACAAATGTCCAAAATTCCAAGTCACCATTTCAGGCAAAAAGATACCTTCCTTCTAGTGTTGTCAAGAAAGTGTAATATAGAATTTGCTTGTAAACTATAAGCAAGTGTACCTTCCAAACAGTTTTTTCAAGTGAGAGTTTGGTGTACTGACAGGGAAGTTGAGGGAGGTACTTGCACTGCTACATGCAAATGTAGCTTTTTCTCTCAGCCAAAGCTTAAGCAAACATCATATTTTAGAGGAATTTGGATAATAATCAACAGTCACATTTATTTCTCTGTGTACATTCCATTTCTCTTTTGAATGAACTATTAAGGAAGGAATTGAACAAAGATATGATAATCTCTTCCTACTGATGACAAACAAACCTGTAGTAGAAGATACAATAAAATTGACAAAGCAGCATGAGAGAGGAAGAATGAAAGCTCAGATTCTTGCAGCTTGAAGCCAGGACATACTCAAAATTTTACAGCTGACGTAATTTGACAGCTCTGATGAAATCCTAGGAGTATGTATGCACATTCAGCAAAAAAATATAGCCATGAATTCTATCTGTCTTGACAGGCTGCCACTTGAATGGATACTTGATTAATATTATCTTTATTCACAGTGCTGCTTGGCATGAGCAAATGAATTTCAAAATATCGAGCTAAATGCTTCCATGATTCACTATTGCAGGAAGGATACAGACCAAATGAGACCTGGAAAATCAGTCCTACATTAAACATAGTCCATCCCTTTTCCAAAGGTTTGGCTCATTGCGCTATACAGGTAGACTTGTACATTAAAATAATCATTGGAACACATATTTTATATAAATGCAGCTTAAATTACTATTCATTTAAAAAAATGTTTTACGGGTTTGCTGAGTTGGGTATTTGTCTGAAAAAAAATACTCTTCTGTTTTGTGAACTCTAGGCTATCATTTATTATACTTTTATTTACTGTTGATTACAATTCCTAAATACATTAACTCTCTTTTTAACAAGTCAATCTAGAGCAAAAAGGATCCACCACAAAAGCTGTCCTATCAGCAACCTGTAATTTCACAAAGAAAAGGGTTCTACGAGCAAATTTTGGGGCACTAATTTTAATGTGCTTTTGTTGTACTACTTCCAACTTTCCTACTAGCAATCTTTTCCTGTTTCTAGGGATCCATTTAGAATATGACAAACCCTTCAGTTACAATTTCCCTCTCTTGTAATTTTTCTTGCACAATTCAAGTTGCTGTTATTTGGCTTGGCTTCTCCTGGAAGCTGTGAGTGCTGGTTTTGGTTGCCACCAACATCATAATATTGGAAATACTGACCTTCTGGCTTAAAAGGAGGGAAGCCCATCTGGGATGTTTCTCTACTCTCTTGGGTAGAGGATGGCAGTCCTTTGGCACAATTGAAGCTGTGTGAAATTTGGAAAGAGCTGTGCTAAGGTTTCTCAAGTCTGTACTAGAAATTCAGCTCACAAAAGGCTTGTCAATGGAGCAGTTTTTTCCCTCCTGGCCAAGAAACAGTGATAGAGGTGAAAGCATTAAACCAGCTGGTGAGAGGACCCAAAGCCTGAAGATGATGTTTCTTCAAGAAAGCACTCCCATTATATTCTTGAGATTTTCACCTTGCAAATCAAGGGCAGTGCTCAGGTGCTTGTGCATCAGTGTCATTTGAGATGCCTTGGGACACCTGATAAGGCTGCAAGAGACCTGCACCTCTTTGATTATAATTCAGCTGGAACTAGAGAGATGTAATTGGCACAAGATGTCCAATGTCTGTTTGGTAGATTCCTGTCTATATCCCCTCCCAGCTGAGTGCCCTGGGGTTGTTGTAAGGACAGGGCAGAGAACAGAGAAGGGAAGTTCACATTATGTATTCTTAGAATGTACTCTAGGTAAGAGAAGGTGTACCACATCTCTGCCACAGCTGCTTATATGAAAACTCGTGTTTTACAGAACATTTTATGGGTGTGCCTTTCAGCATGTGGCCTCTCCTTAGCACAGTTGCTCTGAAAACATGCTCCTGGCCCTGTGTGAGTTGTGACCTGGAGAAGAGAAAGCTTGAGCCCATCAAGGCGTGGATACTATGTGAGTGAGCAGACATGTAGATATATGTTTGCCTTAGAAACTGGAAGGTGTTCTTTTGCACTTTGGGAAGGATTGATAAAGGTGTAGATTGCTCATAGAGATGTTCCCTGAAAGCAAGAAAACTGTGCTACAAAAAGTGGAACGACTTAGTTAATGTTCATTCATAAAAATACATTTAAACACAGTTTTCTTTACTGTTCCTTCTAATCCTCACACTGGCACAGAGTCAGAGGCAGACTGGTTATAATGAGGTTCTCTATTTAATAAAACCAATAGAAGGAACTGTTTACTACACAACAGCCCATGGTCAAAAAAGCATGTTTCCTTTTATTTTCTTTATTTGTTTATTATTTTTTATTGTTTTCCTAAGTCATGAACAAGAAAATTCAGGAGCATTTGTTTCATTTTTTTATTCTGAGAATGGAAGATGTTGTTGCAGTTTTTGTTTGGACATGTGCAAATTTTCCTTCCCAATCTAGGACAAGGTGGTTTGGAAATTGCCTTAATAGATGGCCCTGGGAACTGTTCCCAACTAATGAACACTATTAAGTAGCCAGATCTAGTTCAAGGATGATGGCTTTGGTAATTCTGCGTACAGGCACATGCTGGTTTTGCTTTGCAGTGTAATTAGTCTCTGCACCTGCTTTATCTTAAATGTAAGCCATATGCTTGGTTTATGAAAACCAAACATCTGCCATAGAGTTGCTAAAATATGTTCCTTAAAATAAGCCTCTGATCTGCTGCTATATATCTTAAAAGAAATAAAAATGCATATTGATATTTTAAGACTGAATTTATGGTTACTCCTCATTTAATTCACAGCTTTTCTCAAGAACTGTACTTTTGACATGCATCAAGTTACTTTGTCTAAAAATGCTTTTTATACTTCTGAATCATCTTTCACATATTAACCACAAAGCTTACTTCTCTCCAAGAGAGAGTAGATCTCATGAATTTCTCTGCTTAATAATGGGATTGAATCCTCTTGACCATTGCCTAATGAGGTTTACCCTGGAAAGATTTAAGCCAGGTTTATTTCCTGTGAATTTCTAACAGAGTAAGAGGCACTGATTGGTGGAATGACTATTTAAAACTCCACACATATTTGGAAGCTGCCATAAATTATCTTTTTGCAATAGTATTTGCAAAAAAAATACTTAAATATACCAATAGAGTAGATGAATGTGAAGGTCAGATAGATTTTTCTGCTGTAACAAAAAGCTGAGTAGTGGTGATAGCTTTTACTAATGAGAAGAAATAATAATTTTCATATTTCTGAACAGTGTATTAAGTTTGCTGGAAATTTTTACTTTACTCTTCTGCTTAGTATGACGAGAAAATAAAATTAATACATTTTATTATTTTTTTAAATTTTATTTTATGATTAATTGTTCTAGTCTACGTTAAATTTAACTGTACTACTTCTGCTTGTGTTAAAATCAGCAAGCCACGAAAAGAACTTGATAGTATTTTCAACATTGTTTTAAAATGGCAAGTTAGAAAAACAAGCTAAAACATTCATTGTGGGTTTTTTGTCACTAAATAGACCTTAGTCAATAACTGATTGCTTATACAATCAGTTATATATAGAGTGAGAGCAAGAGGGGAAAGTTTGATCTCTCAGGACCCTAAAGCTCAGGGTCCATGTTTTCCATGCTTTTCCTCTAAAGCGTAATCTCCAGTTACAAGTGTGGTCTCCATTATAGGTGTGCTTAAAGACATGGCTGTTAAAGACAGCCTGGATTTCTTCTGGCCAGAGATGTATTTCATGGCAGGAATTAGTTTTAAAGATCTCTTGCTTCCTAACAGTTTAGATTGCATTATAGGACAACGTTGGTTCTATTTCTTCTCATGCATTCCCTTCTTGTGTGGAGATTTTTTGAGGGCATGGGGATAAGACAGGGGAAATGATGAGAAGAGTAGATGTCTTTGAATAAGGCCGCGAAAAATAACAGTGACATCACTACAATGAAGTATTCATCTTGCCCAGCAGACAACTATATGGAACCATCTTCCATTAGAAAATGGAGATTGTTGAATAAGAAGAATTTCAGAGAGATGTTATGACAATAAATTAATATAAATTGTATTTCTAATGGAAAAGTATATAGTTTTGTGTGCTGTGTGTTAACAGTAAACTTGAAATACACACCACATTTAACATGACTTTATGTGTGTAATATGACATTGTTGAAGTGTTTCAATGTTTAAAAAAGAAAATTGATTGTTAGGGCTGAGGATATTCTGAGTTTCATTCTGTGGAAAATTTTAATTTTAATCGCAAGATTTGTTTTAGGAGAGAAGCAACGAGCAGCTCTACATGTAAATAAAGTTTTGTAGCAGATGGAGCTGTTACCTAGCCTAAGAAATATTGTGTAATGTTAGGATTTTAATCTGTTTGTATTCACATACTTGGCAGTCTTCAAGAAAGCCATAAGCCAGTACTGTTAAACTCCAAAGACAGTGTTTTTTTCCTAATACAATATTTTAAGGTTAACAAAAGAGAGAGAAACTGAGACGGAACTCAAACCCAAGTTGTTCATTTTTCTGTCTTAATGCTTTAGTGCATAAATTCAAACATGGTTTTATTTTGTCTTATCTATTTTTCAAGGAAAAGTGAAAGTTTAAGTTTGTACCCTGTTTTTGAAAAAGTAGCTAGCAACTAGTACATGAGGGAGAAACCTTTTCATCCAAATGCCTTTTCAGTGCTTATATATGTTTGCAGAAAATAACATTTTTTCCTAGCATCTGTCTTCAGTGCCATCTGCTACTATGCTTCAGGCAGCTTTGATTGTGTAAACTTAGCTTTCCAATTTGCCAAATGTAGTGACTTTGAAAATGTATCCCCATTCATCCTCTACTGAGACATTTGGTGCCTTTAGCAGAGCCAGTGCAGAATGTACCAGTCTCATCTCCAGGGAAAACATTTCCTGTTTCCTGACTTTTGCTTGTGCCTTCTCATGTGCCACAGCCATCAGGTCAAGCCTTAGGGACAGATAACAGTATTCTGTCTATCATCACAAATTCAAATTTAATACACATCTATAGAGATTTTTAATTCGATTATTTATTATTTATTCCATTATTTATTCCATATTTAATTGCATTATTTTAACATCTTATAACATTATTTTCTCACAGCTATTGAAGGACAAGTTAGTACCATAATAATAAGCAGTGCTACTACCAACACACTCTTCTGTGTTTCATTGACCAGAATCAAAACTTAAAGTCTTGTAATTTCCTGGACTGCTTGTGTAACCATCTCTATGCTGTGCTAGTACAGTTATGTATCTATTCCTCTATGGGTTGTAGTGGGACAAATCCTTCAAATACTTTCTTTTTCTTGATCTTGAAAAGCTTCCACCTTAAAACCCCATCTTAGGAATTGTTTTAGCCCTTGTCGTGGATCTAGTCAACATGAGCTTTCTGCAATTTAATGTAAGATTGCAACAATGTGAAATAGCCAAGAACAGAAGGTCCTCATAGACAAGTCAGAGAAGTCAGACAAAGGCTCAGACGTGTCATTATCATGCTGCTGAGAGACTTTCTGAACTTCATAGAGGCAAAGTTTGAAGACATGGGTAGTGAGGTTTTTAAAATTTTTTAAATTTTTTCCCCAGCTGAGTTGAAAGAAACATATGATTTTGAAACACAACAGCCCTCCTTGAGCTCTGAAGGAGGAGCAGCATCACACTTCAATCTAAGAGCAAATTGGTAACATTGAGCTTAACTTAATTATGGTAATCCATATAAAACGGAGAGAAAAGGATGATTGGTACCTTTAGAGCAGAGATATGCTAGCAAGGACAAGAAATGTTCATATATTTTAATATTTTTAGTCATTTTAACAGAGCAAAAGGAAAACCAGGTAATTACTACCAGTGGAAGTGAGACTTTACTAGAGCTGAGAGTAGGGGTAAATATTGGTCTGCCAAAATAATCTCTGTGTGTGTGATTTTGAGTATCCATTAGAATGATGAACTGAGTTTCCGGTGTCATCCTTTGGGTTTCAGTCCTTGAGACTCAGGACTGAACTGTCCCAGAGGTGGGGTGGTTTTCAGAAGAACCCTCTCCCATGGGCAGCCACGTGATTCTGCCCTTCACTGACCACAGCAGCTCATCCCTGTGAGTGCAACACCCCTTGCTGGGATTGTGAAAGAGGTGTCAGACCAAAGAGGGTGCGTGAAGTGTCCCACTTGGCTTCCTTGAGATGTCTTGAGCTGTGATCAATACTGATCTCCACTTGAGTCCCAGTGATGATGGATGAACATGATTGTAGACCCTGAGAGAGACAGAGGCCGTTTTGTCCTGTCTGTAAACTTCTCTCAGGGGAATTGCATGCCTCTGAGAAACCTGTGCAAGGAGTTTCTCATCCTTCCAGGACCAGACTACACGGATGTGTTAGTGTGAGACTGTACCAGCAGGACCAGGTTTAACCTGAACTCCTCACAAATGAGCACAGAGTTTTTAACCTGGAAGGGAAGAACCTGGAGGTGCACTCCTACTGCAAAAACTAGCAAGATATCTTTGTATCCTGTACCTTTCCAGCCAGTGTGAAAGACATGAGTGTCTTTACTCACTGTATGCAGTGAATCTGGGGCTAGGCTGTTGAAGGTACTATGCAAATACCTGGGTATTATTTGCACTACAAGAGCTTCTCAATAATTATGTGAATCACAAGACAGCTTGTTATGGCAAACACAATGTTTTCAAGACTTTTTTCTGCTTCATCACATGATTAAAAAAAAATTTGATATATTCCTATGTCAGCAAAGGCCTGATTTATGCATTTTTAATTGCTACAATGAAAAAATGGTGGAAAAAATGTAGACATGAACAAAGCTGTGGGAGTTGGTGGAATAAATGCATAGATCAGAAAATAGAAAAGCTCATTAAATTCTGATGAGTGAATATGGTTTTAAATGTAGATGTTTTAAATCCCATTAAAGTACCAATTTTCACTTTTTGAGACCAAAGCAAAATAAATCTATGTATATTATTAATGTAAAATGGATCATCTATTGGAAGTCAGTAATACATTCTATGGAAAAGGTAAGTGTTCAGAAATTTGCTGTATGAAAGTGATTGTGAGATGAAGGGTCAAAAAAAACCAACACTAAATTCTTGCTAACACCGGGAATTAAGGAAACTGAGGCTGATGTTTCCTCAAACCAGCTGCTCTTGGGATATATAGAGCCAGGTGTCTTAGAGCATGACAGTATATAGAGAGGAAAAGGCACAAGAAGTTCTCATCAAATGGAGCTCGATGTGTTCTTCAGAGGTGACTGAATGGCCTGAGACAGCTGAGTGAAAGGAATGGTAATCTCACACAGCTGAAGAATTAAATTCCCTTTGAAAGTGATGACAGTGCGATTACTCTAAATAGCAACAGGTGGATTAAACGTGATGATTTTTGGCCTGGAGGATCCTGGTCTTGCCCTCAGCTGAGTGGAGAAAATGAAGCAGTGTGGAATAACTAGGTGTTAATGATATAATTTTAATAAGCTATCCAACAGTCTTTTAAACTACTACTCCTGATAGAGACTTTCCAGGAGCCTGCAGAAGCCAAGTAGAAAGCCTTTAGTCCCTCTCAGGTTCTACAGAGAAAAAAGTTGTGCCCTTTATATGCAGAATATTAGTAACATGTCTGTCCTTCACTGAGTATGAAAAGCATACAAAAGCAGACAAAACCTGCCCACATCCATATACATGCCTGAATAGCCTGCTGAAGTCTACAGCTGATGGCAGAGCAGATGAGGTGGCAGTGATTATTTTCCTGGAACTGTGATTATTTTCCTGGAAAATGTACTTAGTAGAGAACACAGGTACACATTAGGACTTGTAGTAATAACAGCTGCCAACAGGAGGGATGAGAGACCTTGGCTGGGATGGAGGACACCAGTTCAGTTCAATTTGGCTTTAAGCATGCAGAAAATTCCTGGAATTATGGAGCAACTCTTGGCTTTGCTTCTAGAGAAGCAGAAGCTTAGAAGGACTCTTGGGACTAGGCACAGGCCCCAACAGTTTTAGTACCTCCAGGGAAAGCAGGCTCATGGGAGCTTTAGTTTCCCTGAGACTTGTGCTCAGCATCTGCACACTTAATTCAGTGAATGAATAGATTTCCTGTGGGTTTTGTTTGTCTACCTTTTTATTTTATATACATTTTTTTTAAGCTTAAATTCTAGAGTTAAAAGAGGCCAGTCATTCAAAAAAGCAATTCGGTGACTCTCTGTGATTTCAGAAAATAATGGCATGTTTCTTTGGAGTCTTTCACATGGGATTGGGGTAGTGGTGGGATGGATAGTGATGACAGTATATAAGTTTTTCAGAATTTGTTTTTACATTGGGATTGAAGATTCTGAATGAAAATGAAAGATAAAATAATCAAGGATAAAATCAGTCCCCAAAAAACAGACAGAAACCCTACAATAAAGAGGTCAGATTTGCAGGTTGGGGAAATAATGAATGCCAGTGTCTGAAAACAGCTAAACAGCATTTATCTCTGCAAAAGAATAAGTGTTCTCATCTGGCTATGAAATTCATAGATTATTCTTTTCAAGCACTAAAGGCGTAAGGAAAATATGGAGGAAAAACCTGGGACAGTGGATATCTCAGATCAAAGTCACCATTCAGAAAACATCACTGGGATAATCCACCCTCTAGCTGATCTTTCCAGACTGCCACAGAGCATCATGAATTCTATTGGAAGTGGAAGGAGCAGACAGAGTCACAAACAGTGGTGGTAGCTGGACCTCTGGACCTCTGGTCCTTCTATGATGTGTGTGAGCTGCACTTTAATTCTCATTCCTAAAGGCTTTTTTCCCATCAGATATGGACTTTTTTAAAATGAGAAAAGCAAGACATAATTTTCTCAGTTACTGGTTTCTTCTGCACTCAGACTGCCCCTACTCCTGTGTTTTTTATTATGTCATCATTGTTTTAAAGCATAACATCTCTTCCTCACAACAACAATGTAGAAGATAACCAAGAGCTGAGAAGACTTTCAGAGTAACACAGGCTCGTGAGGGTGTTGTGTGAATAATGGGCAGCAGGTGTTCTGTGAACCCTTTAGCATTTACGAATTTTTGACACTTGCAGAAAACTGTCCTTGTCACTGGAGATCAGGTTGCCCCTTCCAATGCTGAGTTCCTATGAGTGTTACTGGGATATAGCCAATTACACTAGAGCACATACCTTGTGCAAACAAATACTTTAATGCCTGTAACCAAAAATTCTCTATATTATTACTTTCTTTCTGCAGAAGAATTTGTATTTACAAATCATATTAAAAAAAGGAAATTCTTGGTGGATTTTACTGAAGTTGCTAAAATATATTCATATTAACTATGGTTAATTCATAACTATCATTTCTTTCATCACTTGTGATAATCTAGAATGAAAATATGTCATTGGTTTTACAACCTAAACATTCTTTGGATTACCCAGTACAGCAGATTATAAGATTTAATAGTACTCAACTGCCATGAGATTGAATTCTCCCATTTCTCTTTTCTTAAAACAGGCTCTCTTTCTCCACCATGGAATAGCTTAAAATTTCCCTTGATATCAAACATAGATTAGTCAGATGTGAGAACAAAGAAGAAACCTTCTGGCTAACTGCAAGTAGCCCATGTCCTGCTGTTGAGTGTTTATCTGGACCATTTAAAGTATGTCAAGTGAGTAAATTCTAGTTTGCTGCCTAATTTTGTCCCAGTTAAAACTTGCAATTGAAACAAACCACTGCAATAAATGAAACTATTCGATACCACCGTGTTCATCATCTGTATCATATATTTTAAATGTCTGCAATATAAAACACTCTAAAACCCTTCCTGGATTTAAAGGTCATCATTGATGGCCTGTACTGGAGATGTGACACGTTGGAGAGATGTACGTACTCGGAACAGTCAAAAAAAAAAAAAAAAAAAGCAGAGAGAGAAAATGATCAACTAACTGTGGATCTGTGAGGCTGCTGCTTTTGTCTTTAGTGCAAGTGAGAGAATACTGAAGATTATGTCATTTATACCAGTCAAGAATGACCTCTACCTGTCAAGAAGGGGGTTAGCTGCAATATGAAATGGTTTTCACATTTTTCTCTGGATTCAGGTAGAATGGACTTGTTTAAGGTTTAAAAATGAACTAATCAAATGGGAGAAAATCCCATATGAAAATAACATCTGATAACACTGTAGTGCAGCATTGAGCTATGTAACTTCTACAGCTGCTGAGTTTCATGTGATATGTTAGGTAAAATCTCAATGTGACTGAATTAAATTAGATCCTAGTTTCCTAGCCCATAAACTGTTTCCAATGTCAGTCAGAAGCAGGTATCTAGGGAAGTGTGAAAGAAAATGGGTGCGTGTAACACTTTGCCCCTTATTCTGCTGCCATCATTGTGTAGCTCTCTGTTATAGTGCCTGCCAGCCTTTGCTATGCTGGCAAGATCTGATTGACAAATTCATTCTCTGTGTAGAAGGCATTGTTTATTTCTGATCACTCCTCTTGCCCTTCTTCAGCTCATCTCTAATTGCATTCTATAACTTTTGATATGCAAGGAGCAAGACTGCATTAAGCAAACGGGGCATTACATAGGGGCATAATAAAGTTTGGGTTTTTTTCCTTCTATTCTTTTCCTAATTATTTTGAGTACTTAACTGCTATTTTGGTAGGTACTGAACAAAAGTTTTCATTGAATTGTCTATGATAAAGTCAAGTTTTTTCTCCTGTGTTATAAAAGACATCCCAGAGCCCATCATTTCAAGCACTGAATTTTGCATCCCTTGAATATAGGATGAAATATACTCAATTTTATCTGACATTCACTTGACTTTATAATGTTCTGCTGATCTGGACAGCTAGCACATATCTTTGGAGATGCTGTTCAGTCTTTGTTAACTCCAGGTTAGATCCAATGAGCTTTTGTTGTACTGTTCATGTTTACAGGTATCTGGAGTGCTTTATGCTATTTCCTTGTTTCCATGCTGGTAGCTGGGCTCAGGAATGATGAAAAACTTTTTAGGTGCCCTGAGTGAATGAAAAGACTCTTGGTTTCAGTACATCTGGGCATCAATAGGCCCTTAACCAATAACAATTTGTCCTTCAACAGATCTTGATAACCAATTTCATGTCTATCACAGCCAGATAAGACAGGAACGTAACCTTCCAAACGGTAAATCAACATGCTCACGTGTTCCAGCCTTAAATATTCATTAATATCTTCCCCTTGTTTCTTTAAAGTTTTGGCATATACTTAAGTAACTCCTGCCACCACTAAAGGGGTGCCTATATTTTGTACTTCTCCAGAATTATTTGTGCCTTTGTTTCATTTTAGCTCTTTGAGCCAGCCTTTATCGTGTCTGCCAGGTGTACTGTGCACACGTGTTGAATTAATCTCCCTAGTCTGTCACAGTGTAAGGAAGTTCATTTATTCAAAGGAGAAGGGGGGAGGGAAGGGAACTCAGCCTGAAATACCCTGGTCTTGATTGTCTTTGTGAGTTACTTACATTGGCAAAATGCTTTCCATGTGAATAGTTTCAGTGCAAGCAAAAACAGTGTCAGACATGAGTAGCCTCAAGTCCTTTGCCATCAACATGCTTCAAAACAAGCTGATGAATTCTTCAGATCCTTTTATTCCAGGAGCTTTGCTGTGCTGCACCACTTCCATCATGTAAAATCTCATAGCAATGTCCTTTCCCATCGTGAGTGAGATGGCAGCCCTGATTCAGCAGCTGGGCACTTTGCTCTGCAACCCATCTCATACTTGCATAAGTAACTGCTTCCTGAGAGTTTAGTGTAGCTTTCCACAGCTGGGAAAGTAGATTTATAGGTACAAAATTAAATGAACAGCAGTGCAGTTGCATGATTCTTCTCTGCGGAGGTCGTTGATCTGACCCTGCATTGGAAGGCTGACTGGCAAACTGGGTAAGTTTATGTGATGGTGTTCACAGGGGTTTTCAGGTGAGGGAAGAGATGAGAACATTGACTCCGTGTTCAGAAGGCTTGATTTATTATTTACATATATGATATAAATATATGATATATATGATATATATACTACACTATAACTATACTAAAAAGAAATAGAGGGAAAGGTTTCCTCAGAAGGCTAACTAAGCTAAGAGTAGAAAAAGAAAGAATGATAACAAAGGCAGCTGGCTCAGACAGAGAGCAAGAGCCAGCTCTGCTGTGAGTGGTCACCGGATATAAACATCCACAGGAGACGAATCACGGATCCACCTGTTGCATTCCACAGCAGCAGATAATCATTGTTTACGTCTTGTTGCTGAAACTCTCAGCTTCAGCGGGAAAAATCCTAAGAAAGGATTTTTAGTGAAGAGATGTCTGCGACAAGTTTGGGGTGTCACGTGGTGGTACTTGAACTGGCCCTGGTGGACTGGGAATTCAGTCCTGGTACATTGGTGTTAATCATTCAATATTCACATATAAACAATCAAAACTAAAGGATAACTTGACAAGGAGCTGAAAGAAAACTGGAACGTCTTCTCTTTCAAGTCAGACTCATCTGGACTCAGTGTGAATCTTTCCGGGTAATTTGGAAGCACCTTGCTCTTAAAAGAGCATCTCTGAGTGACAATTTTCCACTTGGAAATGAGAGGCAAAAAGGAATCAAGAGGAAACTAATTATGCCTGTATGCTGAATAAACCAAAGTTGCTATTTAAATTTAAAAAATATTCAAGAAATATATGAAGCGAAACTGGTCACACAAATTGGTGAAGACAGTCCTGAGTAGATTTTGCCAATGCACAGTGGGAGCTGTGTAAGAACTCTTAGATCCTCCTGAGAAGGAAGGTCTGTGGGACTGCTTTGAAGGCAGATAATGAATACAGCCAGGAAGAAGCAACTGGGAAATGCTAGGAAAAGCCCGCTGAGTGCTGAGAAGAATCACGCTGGATATCCATCATCACAGGCTCTGTCTTTGATGTGTGCTTTGGTACAAAGCTTTGGGAGAGAAGAAAATATAACTAAAGAAGAGAATTTAAAAAAAATAAAAAAAATAAAAGGAAGTTTAAGTTAGCCACTAGAAAGTTTATCACTTCTTCAGCTGACATAAGTGACTGCTATGCCAATAGTTGTCCCTAAAAGGTGTAGTGATGTGATCCATGATGTCTTTTCTGAGTTTAATTATAGTTTAGCTTCAAGCCTAAAGAGAATTTAAACCACAGAAACAAACAAAAATAGTTTAAATATTTTCTTAAGAAAAGTTGTTTTTAAAAACAAAAGAATATTGCAATTGCATTAAAAATACAGAAAGAGAAAAAGAGTTTGATTTCTTCCGTGCTACAGTTGGCTGAATGGTGTCTGTGGGTGTATGTCCTATTTGCCTGCTGGGTACCTTCAAAAAGCTCTTGGTAACTACTGAAGAAAATATACTTATTACAGCATTTACTGAAAGAAATTTTGGTTCTTAACTTGTAATTTCATAGAAAATCACTCACAATATTTTCTGTTTTGTTTTCCTTTTCTGTAGATATGTTATTAATTTTGGTCTGCTGTAAGAATTTAGGGAAAATGAAACTTGCTCAAACATTCACTTAAAGCAAATTTAAGTTTTTTCTCCATAAGCAATTTTCTCATCAGATAGTCATCAGACTTGGCACCTCTCTTCCCTGAAACTTTATGATTTGTTAACTTATAAACTAGTCCCTGTGGCTCAGGCATGCTCTGAGGTCTGGGTTTATTTGCCAAACAGACCAAACACAGATTTACTTCCCTGTGCTGTAGAGCTCATATCAGATCCTGTGCAGTAGGCTAACATTTTCTGTACAAGAGAAAAGACATATTTTGTTTTTTTGTTATTTTTCCGATTTTGTTGAGGAATGCAACTCCTGCCATCTTCAAAGGATCAAGACAATTTCTAAGTTAATAGACCAGACATTATTGCACTAAAGCAATTTCAATTTCAGTTTATGGAAGTAAGCTGCAGTGGCAGGTTTATAAACCAAGAGATCATAAGGTTGCAGTGAACTGAGGTTGCAAGTTTGATGTTTCTGTGCTGAGAAAATTGCCCAGATTCCATTGGAACTGATGGATATTAGAGCTGCGACACCATTTTATAGTGTAGGCCCCAAGTGTTTGGAATTTGTAAACAGAAATGGCTTTACAACTCTGCAATGTCAGTTTGAGACTGGACCATGATTAAGACGGAAAAAAAATCTTGTACCACTCCCTCTCCTCAATTTTGTATGCAACATGTAAGAATGGAAGAGCCCTCCTGGAAGGGGCTCAGTCTCCAGTTGACTCTTACTTTGCCCTGTGTTTAAGGAGGTGCCAGAAACTTCCCAGAGCAGCCAGTTACATCTCAGGGGTTTTGCACAATAACTAAGTGGGCCCCAGCTAGGCCTCCGCAGTTTCTTCATGAAGCTTTTTTTCAACAAAGGTCAAGAAACGTGACTTTTGTAAGCAACCACAAATAAAGGTATTATAACCTTTGCTTCACTGGGAGAACGGGAAATTGCTGTATCTGACTCCCACGGTCAGTTTGTGTCCTCACACCATTCTGGCAATACCAAACAACTGCAAGCCAGCCCAGTTAAGCATGGCTGAGGCTGCCCCATGCTTCTGGAAGAGTGCAACTACAGCAGAGCTGGCTGGTGACTGCAGCACATTGTAGCTGTGTAAAAAGTGCAATTTAACAACTCAAACTGACATCCCTAATGGTGTAACGCCCATCTGCACTTGTCTATGTTGGGCTATGCATGTTTCTCCTTTTAGCTGATATGCATTTCAAGATTTTACCAAAATAAATAAATTTGCAAATTAAATGTATTTAAAAGTGATAGTATTTCTTCGAGCACAAATTTAAATATTTTGCCCACCCCAAAAATCATACCAAGAGCTTCTAGCTTCTCAGCTTGAAAGCAATTCCTTGATGTCTCATGGAGGCTGCAGTTTGGTTGCCTTAAATTTCCATTCCTCTCTATATAGTAGATATGACAGAAGCAAGAGTCACCCTTCTGGTGACAGAGGAGCCCTTTTCATCATGACTGTCAATGACCTGAAAATGAAGTTAGCCACTGAAAGCAGCCAGTAGGGGAGAACTAGTGCAGTAGATGACTGAAATACAACTTCTCTGACCTAGGAGGAAGATATTTCCAAGTCATTGCAATAATTTTTTTCATTAAGGAGAAAATATGCATTTTGCCAAAACCCTATTGGGTAACAAAACCACTTTAATCTGAAATTTTCAACCCACACACCTGTGCAGATTGACACACTCATGACCTATTTAAACTCCAGGCTTACAACACAGCTATTAACTCTCTTTTTTGCACCAGTCACTCCATGTTATCACCTTTAAAACTTCTCTCTAGAAAATTATGGAGTTGTATAGAGCCCACATTCACATTATGTAAGATAGAAATTTACACTCAAAGATTTAATTATAGATTCTAGTCTCTTCTCTAAACTTTTTATTTTAACTGATTAATAACTTTCAGACTGCACAGTGCAAAAATTTTTAACACTGAGTGTAATTAAATGAGTTCTCTGAGTCTTTATAAGATTCTTTTACAGTTGTGTTTGAATAAATAAGAAAAAAGCTTTAAAATAAGCATTCAGGCCTCATTTTCATAATTATGAGGCTCGTAAAACAAGAAAAGTTCAGTGGAAAGTTTTCAGTCTTAAATTTGTGAAACATTTCATATAAGAGTGCCTACCAGAAGCAGATTAGAAATTATCTGCTATTTCCTAATTTGAAACTAAATCTCCCTTCTTCAGTCAGCTGAGTTGTTAACTGTAATGTTGCTGAATCTGACGGCAGCCACTCATGGAAAACTAGGAACCACCTACACTTTAAACATCATACAGGTGCTCCAAGTCCTGGGCTCAGGCACACCGAGGACAAGTTTGCATCTGTAGTTAACACATAGAAAATGTTTTGCCGCATAAATGGATGCAATAACGATTCAAGAAATGCTTGGCTATGTTCCAAAATGCCAGTCTGAGGAAAGCACATCAAGAGGTGGTTGAGGCAACTGACTAGCTTCTAAGAAAAATTAGAATTAACTGCTAGCAATGTATTTATGTGTTGTCACCTCTTAGTCCAGCTGAGGTATCTTGAGTCTGTGGGTTTGGATTTTTTGAGTACTTAAGTCAAATGTCTTGGCTTCAACCAGGTTCAAAATTGGTCCTTGAAGCTTCAGGCCTTCCCCACTGTATTTTGCTCATGTTTAAATTAACTGTAGGTGTCACAGGATCATTAAGGCTGGAAGAGACCTTCAGGATCATCCAGTACAACCATCAACCCAGCAGCACCATAATCACCTCTAAATCATATCCCCAGATGCGTCTTAAACACTTTCAGGAACAGTGACTCCACCACTTCCCTGGGCAGCCTATTGCAATGCCTACCCACTCTTTTAGTGACACATTTTTTCTAATCTCTCATCTGAACCACCCTTGGCACAAGTTCAGGCCATTTCTTCTCATCCTTTCACTTGAGACATGGCAGAAGAGACCAACCCCCACCTCACTACACCTCCCTTTAGGTAATTGAGATTCCCCCTGATCCTCCTATTGTCCAGACTAAACAACCCAGTTCCCTCAGGGACCGTAACAATTCAGCATTAAAATTTAAGGCATCTACAGCAGACACGTTTGGTTCCTGAATCTGAGCTGGACTCTATTAAACTTTCACAGTTCAGGGCTTAACCAATTCTTTTTGATCACTTCCTGAAAGACATTACAAGCTGTGGATGCTTAAAATAGCAAGGGACTGGATTCACAGATCACTCCTGGGTTCTGTTGATTAAGACCCAGAGCCGGAAAGATTATTTTCTCCATGAAGAAGTAATTCCCTTAATTGTCCATGACAGGCTGTTTTTGTAACATTCTCTGAAACATGTGGCACTTAACTGCTCTTGGAAATAGGGTATTGAACTTGATTAATCACAGCCCTAGGCTCGGCCATCCCTACGCACTGTATCCAATCAGCCACTTTTGTTACATGGAATTTATTATCCTATAACCTTTAGGTGTCTTAAGCAAGATAAAGCAAACATCTTATTTTTGAAATGCTGACACATAAGGCTGAGTGGTGCTGGGGCTAAGGGACCTTGTTCTCACTCTCATGACCTTTCTCTCTGTGATACTTTAACACAAGCAGATGTCTGCACCACCAGTGAACCATTCTGCCCTTTGAATATTTTTGTTCATCTGCTTTTTCTGCAGATGCTTTTCCCCTTTCTTTTGTGGGACAGTACAGCATTAATACTTAGTACTGATGCCCAAGAGACATGCTAACAAAGTCCTACTTTACAGGTGAGTTCACTTAGAGTTTACAAACTCTTCAGCTCTAATGGCTGTATGCCACAAACTTCATGATATTTGCAAGGACACTTTTAGAGCATCTTCCTATTTCAACTTAAGATCCTTTTCTTCTTGGAGTTGGTAAGTTGCCAGTTGAACTTTTGGTTACTGAAGGTGTGGGCAGATACTGAGTACATTTTAAACTCACTAATAATAGTATTACTTCTGCACTGTAGACCTTAGCATTTCATGAGACAATTACAGCATCAAAATAAGTCATAGCTGGAGGCACTGACTGACAGTCAGCAGACTCTGATGCTCACAGTAGCTATGGGAAGGTTGCCATTTCAGCTTAGGACAAGGAATTCAATTTCCACTTGCACAAAAGCAGAGCAGAAGGAAAAACAAGCATGAAATTGTAGTTGTGGATAGATCCTAACTCGGGGGTGCAGGCAGGAAAGGCAATACAAAAAATTACCTTCTTGACATTCCTACATCCTGCCACCATGTTCTAGGACAAGTGCTGTCAGAGCACTTTCCAGGTGGATGAATGGAGAGATGGACTTTTTATGTGTGCTACATTTACTTTTTTAAATTCTTCTGAAATCATAGTAGTGCTAAGGAAATAATGAAATTTTAATTTCTGCCTTGTATTTCAGCAGAAGAGGGTTTAGTTTTTTTGATTTTTACTGTTACTATTTCTAGTTTTAGAAATCACAAAATCAGTCACAGGGTGGTTGAGATAGGAAGGGACCTCTGGTGGTTCACCTGGTCCAGCTCCCCTGCTAAGGCAGGAATACCCACAGATGATTGTCCAAGACCATGCCCAGATAACTTCTGAAAATCTCCAAGAACAGAGTCTCTCATTTTCTCTCACTCTCACTCACAATTCCCTCTCTCCTTATTTAGTCCTCACATTCAGAGGGAAATATGCATGCACTTGTTTATGGATGGATGTTCGTGTGTGTATGCACACCTTTATGCTTCCCCATCCTTTCTTAATACTGTGAGGGGGTCCTTACAAGAGATAAAACTCTGTGTATCCTTCAAGACCCTAGAACTTTTTGTCTTTGGGTAGGACTTAGTTCTATTGGATCTACATTAAAAATCAACAATACTTAATGGTCTAGTACAAATGTGTTTGGTGTCCCCTGAGTACAGTGGCAGATGAATGAAGCTGCAAACTCATTATGATAGTAAGAGCAGCAGACTTGTCAGTGTGTAATTATTAATTGTCTTAATTAGTCGTCAGTATAGCATGAAAAGTTTATGAAGTGTTTTACATATAAGGCAGCTTTTTTTAATCCCAGAGCACAACGCCTTCAGAGCTATAGCCTGACTTCATAACTGATTTGTAATCCTTTCTCCCTCTGTTTGTTTATGAAAATGTTTTCTTTAGATGTCCCACCTTTTCACAGAAATAAATGTAAAGAAAAAGCTGCCATTTCAGCAAAAGAACAGTTGCAATTCTGAGTATAAGTTTTTGATCCATTTACGGGGAAAATCCAGTAGGCTGAACAGCAGGCAATGGTCCCAGTTCTGCAGTGATCTCCTTCTCCTCATCGCTAAACAAAGACAGGGAGGGAAAACCTGAGCCTGTTGTATGTTACAAATTAGCCACTTGGTTAAGGAGAAATTGAGACTGTGGACACAACATGGAGAAATCTGCCTCAGGTTTTTAACTCTTTTTTCTATTTCCTTGTGCAGAACTGCTTATGTTCAAAAAACACAACACAACGGAGATGAGTGGGGAGAAAGAATGGCATACAGTGCACTAAACAGGACATCACACTCAGCAGTGCTGAGTCCCACAGCTTCAGCTCTGGCAGTACCCAGCACTGTGCTATCTCCATTAGAAACAGGAAAATCAGCCCAATTCTCCTCAGTCTGGTGACAGAGTTTCTAAAAGGAATCAAAGACCTTAGGAGTCCCTCCAGGCACATCACTACACTTTTATTTATCTTGACAATATTTAAACTTTTGATTTGTATGGATTTATGATTTCAAAAGATGCCAAAGGGAGTTAATGTCACATTGAAGCAAAACATTAAAACGTACAGCTGCAAGTTTGAGACATAATGCCTTGACTTCGATACAGGTTGCACTTAACAGAACTTCTGAAACCTCTTTAAATGTCATTGTGCTCTATGTGATATCCTTCAGAGCCTGTGACTGCCTGCCTTAAAAGATTTTGTTTTATTGTGCTCTGAAGCATGTACTGACAAAAGAGCTTTCAGAATTACCTTTGGCAGTAGCCAGCATGAAAAATTCTTGATGCTGTGCTTACTGGAAACTTGTATTCTTAATTTGTGTTTGCATTGCTCATTGGTGAGTTCTAAAAGCAGCTATAGCTGTAGTAACTCTAGTATAGTAACAGAAGGAAGGGACAAAGAGCTAAAGAGAATATTTTCTTATGGGCACTGAAAATTGCAGAGGTACAAGTGAAGAAAATATTTTCTCTTCTGCTACTGCTTATGTTTAAACTTCAGCACTTAACCTTGAGAGCTGTCAATACCATAAGCACCTGAAGACCTATAAGGATTCCTTTCTTCCTTTGAAGGGTATATCTGAAGTACAGAACACAGAGAAATACAGATTTCTTGAACACTGAATGTGAAAAGATGTCTGGAATGCTTACAAGTAATTCTCTGAGTGTGATATTTTAAAGAACATTTGAAGTACATATTAGAAGTACCTGGTGACACAGAATATCCCAAATCTTAGCCCTGCTCAGGACACCTCAAGAATCACCCTCTGTTCCTGAGAGCATTGTTCAAGCACTTACTGAACTCTGTCAGGCTTGGTGCAGTGCCCATTTCCCTGGGGAGCCTGTTCCAGTGCCCAAACACCCTCTTAATGAAGAACCATCTCCTGATAGCCAACCTAAGCCTCCTGTGACTCAGGGTCTTGCTGGGTCATGCTGGTCCTATAGCTCTTCTCACCTGTTGCCAGACTGGAGATGGGTACTGCCCCTCCTTTTCCCCTCTGAGGATGTTGAAGAACACAGTGGGGTCTGCCTTCAGTCTCCTCCAGCCTGAGCAAACCAAGTGATCTCAATTGCTCCTCACAAAATTGTCTGAGTAAATCTTGGATAAGAATTTTTATCCTTAAAGTGTGACAAAACACATTCAAAAAAACCCAAATGCTTTCAGCCACTCTACATTTGCTTTGAATTTTTTAGTCACACAAATTCAATGAAATACTGTAAGAGAGACAAACTTATTTCGTTTCATATACTCAAAAAATGTGCACTGCATTTAGAAAGAAAATTTGCACTATATTTAGAAAGAAAATATTGGGAGGTTGCATGATTTTTCCAAAATAAGGTGAAATAGTCTGAAAGAAGGCACAAATTAAAACATTCTGAGTAGCAAGCTTGGGACCAGCTGCCTCTTTCAGGTGGCTTGTTGTTTCTACTATTACTCAGCAGAGAACATTTGATAGTAACATGAAAGAGATATTTTGCTGTGTGAATTGCAGGTTCATTTTTTATGTTTGTGGCACAGTTTCTCCTGGGTGAGCAGCCTGTGTGCATCCAGCATGTTGTAGGTGTGTGGGGGGCTGCACAGATGTACAGAAAGCTGCTGCTGCTGCTGCTGAGTGTTGGACCTGTCCCCACATGAGCCAAGCACTCTGCTGTGTTGCTTTCAGGCACAGGTACTCTCTGTTCACATGTTTATCTTGCAGACCTAAAATGTCTCTTGGGAAAGAATCTTTGCCTTCCTTTTGGCCCCCTTCTTCTCAGGTGCTGCTGGTAGAAAGTGCAATTCACTGACCTTCTCTGTTGTTTCATGTGTAGCCAGTAAATTTGGATGGAACCATGATCACCTTCCCTAGGACCAGACAGGAGAGAGAGCGCTCCAGTCAGATTTACTGGGAAAATACACAAGCATATTTTTGGTGTTGTCTGCCTCAGGAACTAACAGCAGGGTGAAAGACCAGTTCTCAGGATCTGTGCTTCTTCCTACAGTGGATATCTGCCTAAACTTCCTTATACTTCAGATTCTGTGACCCAGAACATGTCCTATTTAGTTTGGACTTCCATTCTCGTTCTCTAAATAGTTCAAACAACTGTGTGATGGGATACATATGTGTTTTACTTGTATGTGCTTTAGAACACACAGCCTTCTGAGAGTGTTAAAAAAAGTGCACAGAAATGACAGAGAAAGGGAGCTTGGTTCGTTTTGGCCAAATAAAATATATTTGGCTTTAGAAAATATTCTTAGTTTAACTCTAGTCTAATGGCTCTTTCTCTAACACTTTGAGTGATATGTTTTGTTTCCCGTTTTGAAAAAATGTCTGATAAAATGGTATGCATGAAAAGAAAATGCTTGCCTGAGTGTTAAGACCCATTAATTGGGGTGAAATCTGACAGTTTTACTTGAGATACAAAAGCACACATTTCACTATACCATGATAAGAAGGATAGAATCAAGTCTGGTCTGAAGAATGCAGACATTCCTCAGCAACATCTGCTTTTTGTCTTCAATGATGCTTGAGTAGCTGACAGTGTGGTAATGACTTCTAAAGTGCAATGTCTAATTAGACTCATGTTTGCAGCAAAATTGCTTCAGGATAATTCAGTAAGAAAATGCTGCTCTTGGAGAACATTATTTCTTCAATCCTTTAAGAAAAACCTAATCTGACTCCAAAATCAGCACATATTTTCCTTCCTGTAGTACACAACATTGTGGATCTAACAGGACATTGGAAAGGCATAAATAATCCATCTAAAGCTTCCTAGCATGGGAAGTGCTCAATATAGAAGGAAGAAGAGCTCTTTGAAAGCTGAAATATCAATGTACAGCAGCTGGTTTATATCTGTGGGATCTTCATGTTCCTGCAAATAACTGTAAAATCGTTTTTTTTTTTTTTTTTTTCATGCTTTTTGAGTGAGTCTGTATATCTTCTGTGTAGTGGCAGAAGGATGGCTGTCTTTGTGCTCAAGCAGTACTTTGTGTAACCGGAAAAATAAGTACAGACATTTGTTCTGCCACCCTGATGCAGACTGAGGGCCAGACTGCTACACAAATTACTCTGAAATAGCAGTAAGTCTACTAAAGTTTTGGGCTGCCAGTCCTCAGAGGCAACAAATTAGTCTGACAGGAATGCAGTAAACATTGCAGTGTGGGGACACTTCCCTTCCTGCTACAGATAGAAAAGTGAGAGTATAAATGGGAGATCTTTGAGATCCATGGATCTTCAGCCGCACAACTTATTTGCCACCCTGGAGGGATATACACCAAGCAGCCATCCCCATAGATGAGGAGATGAGTTGTAACTGGCAGAAGCACTGTAATTTAAAGCCTCATCAGCAAACATTTTGGGGAATAAACAAGGACTTATAAAACAGTTGTCTGAAAGCAATGCCTAGCAAACTAGCAGCTCCTATGCTTTCATTTTAAGTGGTTTCTCTCTAACCACTCTTTGTAGTGAATAGGCCTTAAAACTGTTCTTTCTTTTGTTTCATCAGTCATTCAGCTGCAGATGCTGCAGTAATTAGCAAAGCGCATGTAGAATTGTGTGGTGAGATAGAATGTAAGAAAATAGTGCAGAAGGCAGTCTCACACCTGAGGAGTTGCAGCTGTACTAATCACCAAAGATTAGGGACAGGCCTGCCCTTAACAGGCCACAGCTGTGTCCAATAAGAGGATGAGTGCTACAAAAGAGTGGGTTTGCTGGGTGAGGAGAGAGGTGGAGTTTGTTGGCTGTATTGTGAAGAAGAAGGTGGCTTCAGTGCTGTGAGGAGATGCCCATGAGATGTCACCCAGAACGTATGGAACTTTCACAATAAGATGACAACAGAAGTGTAAAACATGTTCCACTTGTAGTTTTCTATCAACAAGTTAGTGAATTTTTCTTCTAAAAAACAGAGGGATAAATCACGTCTTCTAGAGCCTTTGGGTAGCCAATTCCTGTATGGTCAGCTTGTGTACTGGCAGAAATACAAAATCTAGGACAAAATGATACTGAGTTAAGACAGCTTCAGGAGGAAGATGTTCCCATGGAGACAAGGTTCTGGAGCAGATGCTCTTCTGGGCAACTGGCAAGGCAGAAGCACTCTGTCATGATCTCATCTCTATGTGTGGTCTTCTCTGAAGTGACTGTTTTTTCTATAGAGCATCATTCTTCATCATGTCTGTAGCTCAGGATCTTGTTGACGAATGTTCATTAAATATTCAGCATTAGGATTTCCCTTGAAACACTTTTCACCACATTCTACCATATCCTAAGGCAGCTAGAAGAACTTAGTAAGCTTTATTTTAACAGTTCAATGAAGCTGGACAATGCCAAGACAGTGTGAAATTGCTTTGGCTCTGAGGGTCTGTGCCCTGGCTTGCAGTAAAGGCATAAATACATGTCACGTTTAAGGGATCTCTGGCACTGCCCATAACAGAAACATGTGTGCAGATCTGTGGCCTCTGAGCTCTGAACGAACTATAAATTATATTACAAGCTAAAATCCCTTTCAGGGGTCTGCACAGGGAGTGTGGGCTGCAGCTAAGTTGGGATATGATAAAATAAAGCGTTCCGTTTCCAGCATCCACTTGGGAAAAATATCCTCACTCAGACCTTCACAAAATACCTGAGAACTTTCTGAAGCATGAGGCTCAAACAGCATGTGGGCCTGAAAGCTCAGCCCGAGGCTCGGAGCTGATAATGCAGAACAAGAGAGACATTGTGACACAGCAAACTGTGGGGAAAGTGAAACAGAGTGCTGTGGGTCAGGTACAGGGATATCTGCCTACTTATCAGAGTTAATTTTTCATAGGTTTGAAGTTGAAGTCTTTATCTCAGGTAGCAGCTAATGGCATCCTTAAATTATCTTTGCTTAAATAAAAGGATTGTGTTTCATGCATGAAGAAGTGTTAGGGCTTTTTGTGTTTTCCTTTTTCTTCCCCCCCACAGATAATTTGCTCTTTTATCTACATCACAATTAATGATGGTTTCTAGAATGTGCAGCATAAGGGAGCTGTGAGTCTGTATCAAGTTCTGGAAAGCCCACAGAGCTTGGATGATATGTTGACCATACTGCAGGTATGGTAAATGCTGAAATAATATTTTTGTCTAGTAGTGTATTACACAAGTGTTAAGCATGTTATAGTGCAATGTTAGAATGCTTCAAAGCATCCTGGTACTTGCACTATATTGTCTAATGAAATTAAATCTCTTAGAGAATTCTGGATAAAAGTCTGTTTTTTTTAGTCTGTTTAAAATGACATGAAAATTGGGGGCTGAGCTGTGATACAGATTGTATCTTGTTAAAATTTTAAGGTGAAACAGAATATATGTAGAATATATATATTTCTAAACTCATAGTGAGGAAAAGCTTACAAGTTATGATGGTAGCAGTGCAATGAATCAATGAATTTCAAGGCCATTTTAATTAAAAATCCTTCCCTTATTCAAAACAGCAGTCTATTTCTTTTTAACACACACAGAAGCTTGGCTCTTGCACACCTCTTGCACGTGTAGGATTTGTGCACTCTGGCTTCTGCGTAAGACAGAAAACAGACAGATGCATCTTTCTCTTACTAAGACACCAATTTAAAAAAGGAAAGTAGGTGCTGGTAAGAGTGAGAGTAAGTTGCTATTTAGAGAAGGATCATTGCTACACTCAGCTGAGTGCAGTGGGGAAGGTAGACATCTATTTGGAAACAGAATTTGTAAGAAATGTACACTGATAATAAACTGATTTCTTCTTGCTTATCTCTGCTCTCCATCAGAGTGCAGGGGTTTGCACAGTACGTGGTAGTCAGTTGGAAGTGAAGGATGGGTGCAGGCAAGCACTTCACTAACTCACCCAAATGGAGCAAGTGTGCATTCTGTAAGTCAGATGGCAATGGTATGCTGGCAGCTGTTTGCAGGAAAGGTGGGAAAGTCCCTCTCACTGGAATGCCCACTTTCCCTGGCACAAACTAAAACCCACTACAGAAATGTATTGCTCCAAGTGTCCTACTGGTCAAGAAGCTAATCAGCTCATGGCCAGCCTCATCTGGGACATGATCTGAGCAGTATCTGAAACTGTCGCTGAGGAAATTCACTCCCGAGTACCTAATTATGGTGTAGAGTGATAAAGTTACAGATGGATGAATAGGGGAATAAATGGGAAACTACTTCTCAAAATGATACATTTTAATAAGGCCCATGTGAATGCATGGCTCCAGGGATGCAGTATTTCTCAAAACAATCTGGGTTTCTAGTTTGAGGAATCAAGCCAGCTTGCTGGATTATTGTGTCAATCCCCAGCTATGACAAGGAAGAGGGCATTTAAACAGCAGTGTGGCATCTAACAAAAAGTGATACTGAGTACCTTCCTCTCTAGGGATGTGGGATAGTTACTTTTATATATTCTTACTCTTCCATTACACAAATATATGAGAGACTCTCCTCAGAAAACACTGTGAGATAAAAATGCAGACTTATGTCCCCTGAGTGCTATTCTCAGTATGAGAAGGTGGAAAGTGTGTGGAGTGAATTTCAGGCAGGTAAGCAGCTCTGTTGTCTGTGAGCTCTGAATATCTGACAGCATGGGTATTCTGACTGGCATGAACCAAGCTCAGTAAACAATGGGAAAATGAATCACAATTGTGCAAGAAGAATGCATTCCGAAGAGTAAGTAAGCAAATAGCTTTGAAATTTGTGAAAATAATGTCCTGGTTTTAGCCAGGACCGGGTTAATATTTTACAACAGCCTTGAATGGGTGGAACCTGGGGCCATGAGAGCATGTTTAGCTTGATATTCTATACCAGCTCTCACCGCTGGGGAGTGGGAATAAGAGATTCTTGCTTCTGGGAAGAAGGGAGCAGCTTCAGGTTGAGAAAAAGTGTGGCAGGAGGGGGAAACCCTTCTACCATTTTTCATTGTGGGGTCCTTAGTGAACACTTTGCGTGTAAATCACCTCCTTTGTGCACTTTTGTTATTAATTTTATTAGTGTTGCTGTTTTTCTTATCTTGTTCCTGTAAATTGTTCTTAACTCATAATCTCTGCCTCTAGTCTCTCTCACTGGAGGAGGGAGGGGAGCAGCTTGAGGTTTTCTTTTAGGTGGAAATACTAAACTGGGGAAATACCATTCCTAAACCACAACATCCTTAATGTGGCCCTTCTTCCCAGAAGGAAGAGTCCCCTCTTTCTGTCCCTGGCAGTGATGTGAGTGGGATAGAACAGCAACCCAGACATGCCCACACGGCTCCAGGCTCTGCCCCCTCACAGCTACTGTGAAAAATTTAACTCTTATAATTCTATGTAGTAGAACTAAGTACTGCTTTATCCATGAAGACATAATATCTTCATGCTCAACATAGCAAAGTTCAGATGCATCATGAGTACACTCAGAGACTGGTAATGAGGGTGAAAAATGAGGCCTTACATTGTTTCAAAAAAGCAGATGTTAATATATAGACTGCTCCTCATTGTTTCAAAAAAGTAGGTGTTAATATATAGACTGGTCCTGTATAGCAATTCACCTCTTGGAACTTATTCCCTACCCTACTTACTGGTATTTAAAGTACTAGTGTTGGAAATAAACTTAGCATGCTTGTCTTTAGCACTGTCATATCTAACTTGATAATAAATGGGAAAGCCAAGGATTAGTGTTAATAACAGTTCAGTTAATTGCAAATAAAGTGTAGCCCATGGTAACTCAAGTGTTCATTACCACATTTTTATCCCAAGAAACCAGTTTTTAATAATGAATGCAAAGTACGTGTTACTGTCACAGTTCATTGTTTAATTAGTTTTCTGATCAAACACATTAATGAAGGAAGACCTAATAAATCATGCAAAAGCAGAACAAAGCACTTAGTTAATATGTGTTGCATTGATTAATGGTGATATGAAACCACAGCAATCTTGAAACAGTGGTTATATGTGACCATGCAGAATTACAAGGGCACTTTGAAACATATTAAAAAAAAAAAAGAAAAGGTATTTTGAAGTCCAAGTGAACACTGAATCTCTGTGGGGTCAGTGTGGGGTGGTGGGAAGGGGATGTAATGGATGCACTTGATCCCTTTATGAAATTAGAAGTGTTTTGGTACAGGCTCCTAAGGAGGCAAAGGCCTTTGCTGTGGCTGGGCTAAGAATTCCTCCTGGAAACCCACAAAGGAGCCATGACACAGAGAACATACATGCACAGGAGCTTGGAACTCTGATTGTGCATTAATGCATTAATAGCAGGTGGCTTTTTCAAGATTATGTGAAGAAAGGTGAAGGTACAGGGAGCCTCATGCACACCTTTTCCAATGTATGCAATCCAACCACAAAGACATCTCTTATCCTGTAACTATGCTAGACCAAGGGAGCTGCCTTTGAGCTCTCCCTGCCAGGCACTCTGGCTGAGGGACAGAGAGACCTTCTACTGATGACAGATCTTTTGAGTTCCCTCTAAATTTCAAGTGGACTGCACCCCAATGAGTCTCCCCTGGAGTTGGAATGTCTCTCAAATTTTGAGCTACCTTACCTGAGAACTGAAAGATTTTCTTTGCCCAAGGTGTAGAGGTGCCTTATTCACAACAGATCATTGGAAAGTGGCTGAGAGCATGCTAAATCAATACCAATGATAACTGTGTGGCTAATTGCTTTAGACATAAATCATTGTCCAAGCCTGAGACTAAGATTGGACCGAACTGCACCTATGCTCCGTCAGGTGTTTAGGGTGCCCAGCCCGAAGCTCATGACTAAATGGGAAGGTCTTTGGTCTCTGTGTAAATTATTCTAGCTCAATTCTAACTGGATTTTTCATTGTATATTTCATCCATGTAGTAACAGAGTGAAGTTTGCCATCAAAGTTTATTTGGTTGCACTTTTACAAATTCATATTGTAACCACTTTTACTGATGTCTTTGCAACCTGTCCCCTTAGCTGCCACAAAGTCTATGGCAATGGGGCACTTGGCTGAGCAAGCTACCTTTGTGCAGCTGCAATTTGGCCTCTTAACTTGGATCTACATCTAAGGAAGGTTGCTAGGACCATCTCTTTCCCACTTAGCCCTGGGCATTTGTGGGTACATAATGCTCAGATGATCAAACAAATTTACAAGTTCTGAAGCAGCAGAAAAAGATAGGAATTTCCAGTAAGCAGATGTAAAGCACTTGAGTTGCTCCAATGCTTGGGAAAATCCCAGTGGGCCTTGATTGTATCTATTATGTGCTGAAATATTCTGAAAATTCTTGCCCTGCTTAACTTCCTCCAAGTCCCACTGCTGGTGGGTGTTACAGCAAGGTTTTCTTCAGCCTACCCTCACCAGCAAGGCAACTGTTTGCCTTGACTTGCCTTTGCAGATGTCCCAAAGGACATGTCTCCTTGTACAGCCCCAGGGGAGATTCCCCCACAAACTGCTATGATTAATGCATACACTATCAGCTTCCTCTCCAAAAATTGCTCCTTTTGATTTCCAAACAAACAACAGAAAAAGGATGGAACAAGTTGTTCACCTGCCAGAGGAACAGAGGGAGCTGACCTGGTTTCCCTCAGACACAGCCATAACCGGGAAGGAGAATACGAGTTTGGTTGGCTGAGCTTTCACAAGCACTGTATTCATGCACTGCAAACTCCACTGCCTTCCAGCTAAGAGAAAAGTTACAGTTTTCTTTCTGCAGAACACCTTACTACACATCTAAAAGGAATTCCTCTGCAGGTTTTTTCTTCTAGGTTGATTTTCCATTGGCTGTTTACAATATTCTTGGACAAGGCAAGAAACACAGATCTATGATCCTGCCTTTAGAGTATCTTCAAAAGGGGAAGCTCATAGTATTTACCAAAGAAAACATAATTTGGGATGTTTAAAAATGTTCATGGACAGTAGAGAAAATTCAGGAAAATGGTAATAAGAAAATATGTATATACACAATATTACACAATTGTGTAATATACACAATCCCCAGCTGGGTTGTGTATATTTGATTTGATATATTTTAAAGAGGCTGGAGAAAGGCAGAAGCAGAGAGATCCACTCAAATTACCCTTTGATTGACAGCCTCAACAGAATTTTTCCTGAGAAAAGGGAAAATTAATTCATACAATCTGATGTCATTATGAAACCAAGGGCCAAAACCCCAGGGCCTGCTGGAAAGGAAATGGAAGAAATGCCTTGTCTGCCTAAGCAGACATTTTGTCTTATATTAATTGGTAGAATTTCTTGGTTTTTAGTTAAATAGGAATCAGCTTGGAAACCATGGCAGCCTTGTCCTCTGACAGTGAGATAAATCAGGCCTGTGCTGTGTCTTACAGCTACTACACAACTTTCTATTGTATGTGTACTAAGGATGGGGTCCAGAAGTAATTTTCTGGTTTTTGTCATCATTGAAAGTT
Organism: Geospiza fortis; assembly: GCF_000277835.1. Taxonomy (NCBI): domain Eukaryota; kingdom Metazoa; phylum Chordata; class Aves; order Passeriformes; family Thraupidae; genus Geospiza; species Geospiza fortis. The sequence continues at coordinate 2,727,694 of NW_005054403.1, read as the reverse complement.
GTGCTACTACACAGATTTAAAGGAGGTAACATGCAACATCTTCCTCAGAAGCAGAGACCTAACAAGAGCAATAATTATTCTATGAAGTAGGATGAAGAAATTTTCATGGTGGATTGTTGTGGCAGCAACTTCGATTTAAGTGACAAAAATTGAACCTAGTAAGACTAAAGTGCGCAATCTGTAATCTCACACTACCTAGAGCAGGAATAACAAATGTCTGTGTTATGTTCAGACACAGCATTCATCAGGTAGCATCTCTTCCCATCACATTCACTTTAAGAGACTTCAGAGATTCTGTGTCTAAGGGCATCAGCCTCTGTTCCTGAAGTGGAAGGTTGAAAAGCAGCTTCAGAAGAGGTCACCCCTGTGTCTTTTAAAGGGATGAGGTTCAAACATTCATGGTACATTCCCCCATTTACAACAGCTTTTGCACTCCTGTAGAATTCCCACTGACTTTCAGAGAGACAGGATTTCACGTCAGATATTTGAACTCCAAAATATCAGATTTTTTTCCTGAGATGGTGGACTAATTTTAAATTAATTTCTTTTAAATAAGAACAGTAATTGCAACTCAAGAGGAAAGAAATATTCATATTGATTAAGAATTTTAGAGAGGCTCCAATCAGAAGTAAAAAACAGGTTTTTCAAAACAGTTAACTGGAACTAAGCAAGTGAGAAAAAAAATGTTTTTTTCTTTCTACTGCAAATTGTCTAATGTGAGCAGAAAGCTTTGGAGATCCACCTTTTCCTTCATGGAGACAAAATAAATTTATTGAAATGTTTCATGTGAAGTGGTGCAAAGAGACACTTGTCCATGGAAAAAGTTTTCTGCTGCTTTCATTAGCTGTACTAATTGTTTCACAAGCCTAATAATCAAAAGGTTGTTTCCTTCTTCTATTTTTTTTCCTGGTGAAAAGGTGAGTGTCTCAAAGGGCCTGTTCTGTGCCAATCAAAAAATCAGGTGCTACTTTGTTCCTTGATCAAACCATCTGTTCATATATCAGGTGGGAATAAAAATCAAGATAGAACTTCACACTGAACTAACCAAAAGAGTTGGTTCAATGTGAAGTTCTGTGGAATCCTCCAAAATCTCTGGGCTGTGGTAAATAGAAACAATCACACGTGCACATGGTCTGAACAAAAGACAAATATGGCTGGTGTGATTGAGATACAGCTCACTTGTATTTCTGTCCACTTGGGCCACACCTGAAGAGGTAAAGGGTCTTTTCTGCTCATGTACCCAGGTGAGAGGAGCAGCTTCCCACTCCTTCATCTTCCACATCTTTTGAGGTGAGTTCTGTGAGCAATGAATGGAAAGATGCGACCCAACAAACAAGGAACACCTACTTTCTTTGCCTAATGAAAGATGACTACACCCTACTTTTCTTGCCACATCATGCAAATGAAAATCCAAAGGATTTTTTGAGCAGCCTTCCCAAACATTGGGGAATCACAGAATGGGTGTGTCATACCTGCAGGGGTGTCAGATCAGTTAGAAAAATGATATATCATGAGGTATGAGATCAGTCACAGCTTCAGACAGCCAAGTTGTGATTTGAATAATTGTTTTTTACTCTTTGCCTATTTTAATAAACTTAGGAGTTAGAGACATCAAAGGCATTTGTGCCCTGTGCCAGTTTGTTGTTAGAATATAAATGGTGAGATCTGGTGCACATTGCTTGGGTGAAAGGAGGCCCTGCAAGCTCCAGCTATCTGTTCCTTACTGTCTAATGAGAGCAATAGGGAGCCGACACACCAATGCTCTTGTAACTGTCTGTAAAGGTGCAGATTATGCTAGAACATGTGTGTTGCTTTAGGGCACCTCAAGAACAATGTGGGTAAAGCACCATGAAATCGTAATGAGCTGCAATTGTACAAATTAATTCAATACACTCTAAAGCCAATGCATGTTCTGCCTTGGTGCCCACAGGGTGAGAGAGACTGAAGGAGGTCGCACTCCTTTCTTTCCACTGACACCCTCTCCTATTCCTGCTCAAAGCTTCAAAGGCTCCTGTGTCTTAAAGCTTGTTGGAGCCCTTGCTCAGTATCCTGAAAGCTGAGTGATGCTCCAGCGTTTGCAGAAGGGAACAGGCAGGGCAGCACTGTCACTCAGAGCTGGGGGTGGGCCTGGCTGCATGCAGGGCCCCAAGGGCTGAGCTGCCTGCTGAAGTGAGCCAGGAGGGGTGCAGTGATGCTGTTGGGGGTGTAAGAATGAACATTCTGAGAAATGAACGGCCTGGAAGAATTTCACTAGCACTGACTTGAGGGTTTCTTGTTTTGAGACTTTTCCCAGCCTAATGGAATTGTTCTGAGCTCATTGTTGGTGGGAATCTGGCAGTGTCTGTTGCCCGTGCAGCTTTCCAGCTTCACCTTCCCCTGAGTGTTGGAACTGGGGTCTGAACCTACCTCTTGTTGTTCCCAAATCTACTTCTGTGCAGTACTTATGCCTGCCCCTTCTCTCTGGGCAACAAAAAAACAAAGTTAAGATCACCTGGTGGTAAATTTTAGAATCTCAATTTCAAAATGTTATAAGGATCTCTCTTAGATGACATTCCTTATTCATTAAATGTAAGTCATCTTGAGCCCAGCTCTGCTGACCTGATCCATTTGAATGACCTCATTTGCCATAGACAGAAATCAATGGTTGTATCTTTGTAAGGATGTTGTGGTTTTACCTGGATTGAAAATACCGTACACTGGAAATACTGGTTTACCCCCTTTTTCCTGAAACAGAACTACACCAGTGAAACTGGGGTTGGACTAGATGATCTCCAGGGTTCCCTTGCAACCCCAACCATTCTGCAAAAACAGTATATTGAAAATCTTAAACTGTAATTAGAGTTCCACCATAGTACAAACAAAGCCCACCTGAACTAAACACAGCTAATGGGTTTTAAGTTGTAATGCCACAACATTGATAAATACAAAACCTATAAACATGGCCAGTTAGCAATAAATATTATACAGACACCTTTGATGTATATTTATGGATCAATGCTGGCTGCATTTGGCTTTATTGAGAACAACAATAGAACAAACTGAGTAAAGAGAGATTTATATGTCCTGCAACTGCTGCTTGAAAAACCTTGGATGAAAGATTTTCCTGGGCTAACACATGCACCTGTACACAAGCTCATAAGACACATGCACACACATGTATCTAAAGTGCTGACACTATATATGTTTATAGTGCCATCAAAAACCTTTGAGAAAAATGTTAACATTTACTTCTCTTTTGATAAGGCTGAAATATTTTGATTTAATAACATCAGAAGGTAGGTATCTGACCAGTCCAGCGTATTTCAACAATTACAGTGGGCAGGTACATATCAGGGGTGCCCATACCTTTACTGTCTGGGGACACAGGGCTGAGAATATTGGGGACCTCTCCATTGCTGCTTGGCATGAAAGGAGGGCTGCAGCTGCTGGATCATCCTCCACAGTTTCCCCAAGAACCTCCTTATTAGTTCCACATTCAGCATACTGAACACTGTGGACCTTGGTTTATATTCTTATTTGAGGTTAACAGAAAGAATTGCTTCACTCTTACTAGAAAGCATATGAGAGTGAATATTCTACTGGCTATATCAGCACATCAGCTCTTCTACAAAGATGTACCTTGCAGCTGAAAGGTTTTTGCTGGAGTGGACTTTTATCAGAAGTCAGACATCGACAAGTGTGTTTTAGGAGACACTTCCTGAGCAAAAAGTCTGTTTAACATAAAGTGCTTACATGGATTGTGGCTAAACTTACTGTAGTTACTCTTTTTGAGTATTTACTCTTTTTGAGCCAAATTTTGTCAACTTTCATGTAAAATTCTGAAATTAAAAGCAAAAATAACATTCTGAATCTTAAACTATTTTAATGGTTGAAGGCCATCTTGTGCATAGGATAAAGTGTATTGTTCAATATTCCATTAACAAAGGTGGGTTTTGTCAAGATTAGAAAGTGTATGCTGGTGCCAGTGGCAGTAAGTTTAAAAATTTAATCATGTCCCAGTCACTAATTTTAAAAAGTCTGTGGTTTTATTTCTGTTAATGTACATGCAAATACTTCACAGCAGACTGGCATTTTTGACAGGGGCCATGACCAGAAGTTTCCTGAATAATGCTTCAAATTATACTGCCAGCAGCAAATTTAATTGTTGTATGCATGGGACACGTTAGCATTTATGTGCGCTTTGTTCCAGTCTTCAGTTGCACTGAAGATGCAATGGAAAACTGTCACATTGTAGGAAGGAAAATAAATGTCATGGGCAACAAACTTATGCCATGTCATACTAAGATATCTTCAGGGCAATATGCAGTAAAGCTTAAAATTGTTTAAAAGCTCACTCTGAATGCCTTTCAGCATGCATTGGTTTATGACAGCATGCAGAAGCATGAGAAAGAATTTTCCAATGCCATTTTTTCTTCCAGTAGATCACTATAGGCAGATGTTTTTCTTTTTCACACTGAAATTCTTTAATTCATCTCTCCCATCTTCCTTTTCCTTTAGCAGCAAGAGTTTCTGGGTTATCTGGTGAAGAGTCAGTTATCCAGTTAATCTGAAGAGATGGAAGGATGAATCATTTGTTTGGTCACCTGTTGTTGCTTTGGTGTAGGGATGCCAGCTGTTCCGGACTCTGCAGGAAATGGGCCGGCATTGACATGCACTGCTTGTGTTGCTTGATAGACAAGTATCTAGTTCAGAGAAGAGCAAAGGAGAGCAGTTATCTCTGTGGCATGGAGCCAGTGTTGTTTCATTTGCTGTTAACAAATAAAATGTATAGATAGCTATTTTCTCCTGTGTAATGTAAAAGTAAAATTCCAGATCATTGGAAAAAAGGGATAAAATTGACTTCTGTTCCCAATGGTTTATCCTAAGCTTGTGTAATCTTAAAGGCTTTTCTCTGCACAAATACTTTCAGTAGTTTCCTAGCTCCTGTCCCTGCTTAAGTCTGCTGACTGTATTTCAAGCTTGATTATCTCAAGAATTTGCTTTCTACCTGCGAACAGTTTTTTCTGTCCTGAGAATAGAAAAGGAAGTCTACTGTTAAATCATGTAGAGAAGGGAAGTTTCCAACAAAAAAAGGAGGAAGAGGAAAGACACTTCTAGAAGTAAATGGGATTGAATCTTATTTCTTTGTAGCAAGATATATAAAATTTAATTGTGCTTTATACAGTAACACAGTGCACAGTGCATCTGGTTCTCAGTGATGACTGGCTGGTTTTGAGTGGGATTATGTGTGATCTTGTTCTCTTGGATCTCTGTATAAAAGTACATGTTTTATACTGTGACTGAAAACCAGCATGGCTTTTCTTCAGGGTGCAGCTGGAAGGAGCTTACAGAATGGTGACACAGGAGAAAAATGTCAGATCATCTCCCAAAGGCCCTGCTGTGTTCACCAACAAGACCAGGGGGGTATCACAGGCTGGGACTTCAGGAGAGTCCATATAGATGCCTTGAGGGCTGAACTAGATGATGGTGAGAAAGAAAATTCTGAAGATGCCATTGGGTGCTATGGAAGTAAAACAGAAGCAGAACAACAAAGTTCACCAAGGTTCAGATTTAGTACATAATGAAAAAAGCGAAATTTTCTGTAAAGATTAATTTTTTCAAGCTAAGTTAATAGCTAAACAGAGAACAACATGAAGAGATAGTATCAAATACGCAAAGATCAGGGCAGAGTACAGTTTGGGCTAAAGGGTACTTTGTTCTTCTCACCTACAAATTCTAAATTTGGCCTTCCCTGATGCACTTTGCTGCTGACTGCTGCTCCTTGTACCTGTGGCCATCAAATGCAGTATGACTAACAGAGTGTGTTGAGAGCTGTAAGAGTCCTTTAAAAATGTTTTTCCAAGTGTCATGGTTTAACCCCAGTAATCAACTAAGTACCACACCATCTCTCACTCATTTCCCAGCAGGATGGGGAGAGGAACAGAGAAGTTAGAAAATTCATTGTTTGAGATAAAGACAGTTTAATAGGGAAAGCCAAAGCCATGTACACAAGCAAAGCAAAACAAGGAATAGGACAAGAAGACACAGACTTAAGCTGTGCCAGGGGAGGTTTCTTTAGGAAGAATTTCTTCACAGAAGGAGTGACTGGGCATTGGAATGGGCTGCCCAGGAGAAGGTGGAGTCACCTCTGCCTGAGGGTGTTTGACAAAAGGAGGACATGACACTGGCACTCAGTGCCGTGGTCTGATTGGCAGGGTGGTGTTGGGTTATAGGTTGGACTTGATGATCTCAAAGGTCTTTTCCAACCTAAGGATTGATTCTAGGATTCTTACTTGAGGCACATACAAATCAAAGACGTGTCTGCTCTTGGGTTTTTCTTCTCTTTTATTTAATTTAATTGCAAATAAACGTCATCTCTTCAAGGTGGGATCAGCTAACTTAGAAACAAAGTACCTGGATATGAAGAGACACTGAATGTTTGCTGCTTTTATTCAACACTAGAGATGGGTTTTGTTTTTTTTGTTTATAAAGCTCATGAGACCTCTAGGTATAGCAAAACAAACACCTCCTTATTTACTGTTGTAGACAAAAAGAATAACAGAGTTTGTTACAACCCTAAAAAGCCCTAAACCATAAAAATGGAGTTTGAAAAATGAAATCTCGTTAAATGTGCAATTTTATCTGTTTATCAGTTAGCCAGAGCAAAGGCATAACTGACAAAGAGTTTGCCACACCATCTGGGTTTTTAATATAAGATCTCAGTACCTGTGATACTTGATTCTTTGATGCGACTGCTGTTTTTCAGTACTCTAGAGAAATGTGCAATCTCTGCTCTTCATTTCAAAAATTGGTCACCCCAGTTCATTTATCAGTGATACAGTAAGACAGAAAATGCTGTGTTCCTCACATTTTTTATGCCTAAAGTATGGTATAAAAGGCAGCACCTTGAGCATGCTTTGACAGATTGGTGCCACTCCTGCAGTGAGTGCAACCCTGAGGGGCTGAGCAGAGCTCAGCCTGAGGGGAGCTGGGTGTGCAGGGTGATTGCAGCAGGCTACTGGATGCTCTCCTGTGAGGCTCTGCCAGCTGCTGGGCACTGGGAGTTCAGGGGAAGAGTAGGTGGGGTTTGGAGTTTTACAGGAGTCTGCTACCTACCTCAGCTGGTCTCAGCATGCTCGGTCAGCAGGGATCTGCTCATTGAGCAAATATCTGTGCTCACTCACATAAGGACCAAGCTCTGCTAACAATGCTGAGTCCAAAAGTCAGGTCTAAGAGTCAAGTCCAGAAGCAGAGTGATTTCACAATCCACACAAAAGCCCCCAAAACTTCCAAAGGAGCAGCCTCTGTGAAAGAGAAGGGCATGGAGATGGATAGAAAATGAAGGGTTAATCTTCCCTGTTACATGTGTGCTGCAGAGAAAACAGATGGCAATGCACAAATTTATGAAGATTAAAAAATAGCAATTAATCTTTCTTCAGACATGGATCAATGCCTCCTTCCCTCAGCTCATCACAGGAAGGCAGGGGCTCACTGAGCTCAGTCCCTGTTTACCAGAAGATGGTGCTGGCTGGTCACCCTGCCTTGCTATTAGTTATTGACAGGATTAAACTCATGTAACCTGTCCTGGGATGCAGGAATTCAGCAATGTACTTTTTTTAAAATCATTGTAGAGCAATTGCTACTCAGAATTACCTGGATGGCATCCTAGTGACTATAGAAACCCTGTGATACTTGAAACTTGGAAATTATATTAAGCAGAATGTCCACCTTTGTATTAAGAGTGAGAAAGAAAACCACAAGTGTTTGCAGGCAATTCTAAATAGTTTTAGAGGAAGAGTTGATGGTGTTAGAATTCAGCTATTAGAAATGCAAATGATAGATCCAGCATAAGCTGTGAACTCTCCTGTCTTTGCTATGATGTTAGGGATGAGTCATTTCATGCTTCCTTGCCCATGCAAACCATGTGAACAAACTGTTTCTGAAACGTAGGTATTGGACTGGTCATATGAATGCCAGAAGGCATTTATTTCTAGTTAATGTATGGCAAAAATTTTGTCTTCGTACCTTTAACATGAATCTGGAGATAAGGTTGTGGTAATGAAAAGCAGAATTTGTCTTTGGCAGTAGTCAAACTGTAAACGGGGTGACTTTTCAAAGCAGAAATCTTCAATGCATGTATCTTATGCAGACTGTGTTTACACTGAACACCTTTCCCAAAGGAATTAAATAGGTTCTTTCAAGAGTGGTGGAAGAATTGGGTTTGGCAGTAAGTGGAGAAAACCCTTGAGAGAACAGAGCACATCGTTGGTCAGTAAATGGGATTTAAAAAAAAAATATTGGGGTAACATCCCTGTAGAACTGAAAATAGTAGTCTGCAACTTCAGAATTGAAATTCTACTCATTAATGGCTCAAAATCCATTTTTGTTATTTATTATTTTGTTATTTATTAAAAAAATAATGACATGATTTGGACAAGCAGTAGATTTTTTATGCAAGATGATCTTGGTGGAATAAAGAAGAAAATACCTAAAAAATCCAATCTCACTGAAATTCATGATGATGATTTTATTTGATTAATGGAGAAGTATGCCATCCATAATCATACCCTTTTGTGCATGTGCATTTTCATAAATTTTTGTGTATGTGAAACTTTAATTATTGGAAAACTAAGGAGGTCTGTGGTGTTTATCATATTTTCTAGCTTGCTGTTAAAATTTAATTATTGTGTATTTAATTTGATAAATTAATGGACTTATAATTACACACTTATTTACAACAAACAAACAAACAAAATCCCTCAGATACCCCAATCATTCTTGACTCTACATATTGAAAATACCATTTGAATTTTGGGACCATTTTCTAGAACTGTTATTTTTCCATTTTTTGATTAATATGATCTTTGACAAGCAAGAAAACATCAACTGCTTATGAAAAACACATAAAAAGCTAACAAGATATGAAAAAACATAGGTTTTTAAACTCTAAGGGGATCAAGGTAAATCTGTTCTCATAAACATCCCCTGCAAAAAATTGTAAACCATACAGGTCCTTGCCAGTTCTCAGTGGAATTGAAATTTCCCCTCCATGGAAAGGCAGTTCTTAAAGTTTTATTTTGCCAGTCCATGCATAGCATTGCTGTTGTTATCCAAGCCCAGTACAACAGTCTGAATAACTTTGGCTGGATTCAGAAATGTGTTGTGTCAGTTTCCAGACAACACACAGAACATCATGGTTCTGTGCATTTCTTTGTGAAACACACCTACAGTTTTTCAGTGAAACATCTCTCCTTGATTCCCTTCTTTCAAAGAGCTGAACAAGCCCTGCTTCATCTCTCTGGCTCAGAAGTACTGCACAGGCACAGCACACAGGTATTATCTCAGTCCCATTAAAAGTAATTGCAGAGAGTAATGCGGATAATTATTTCTGACTGACTGAGTTGTTGATCTTTT
>NW_005054403.1:2706413-2718291 GCF_000277835.1 Geospiza fortis | reverse complement strand
GTCCTGTTTAATTGACAGGCCAACATTACAAATTGCAGTCTCCTGTCAGATGACATTCTGAATTTAGAGCACAGTCTTACGTTGCTTTGCTGCTAAGGTTAATTAACACTTCTTTTCACTGATACCAGAAACAGAAATGTGAAGGAAACAAGAAACTAGCATAAATGGAAATCTGCCAATTATACTCTCTGAACTTGACTTTAGATATTGCTTAGTGACAGCAATGAGAAAAACAAGTGTTTTGTTTCTATTTTGTAGAAAACATTTTTTCCACTATTCAAGTCAGTATATATTTGTAAATGCCACCCTTTTTTTAGTTTTTAATTATTTTTTTGGGACAATAGCTTTACTCATCTTTGAGTGACTCTTAATTCTTGACTATTTCCTCTTAAATATTTGCCAAAATAGTTCCAGTGCATGCCAGTTTTACTTTTCATTATTCTGCCTTAGTAGAAGTACTCATTTTCCCTGAATGATTTCTCACTCTTTCAATGAAAATTATTTCTAAGTTACAGTTCCTACAGTTCCACAAAGTTTCATCACAAAAACAAAAGTTACCCTCAACTAAGTTCTGAAGATCCACACTTGTATTAAGGCCCATTAAAAAAGCTGGTTCCACTGAAAGTCAACCTCAGCCTCCCACGAGCAGGAGGATTAGTTCCTTCCAGCAGCTGCTTTTTGGAAAAAGAATCAATGCTTTTGAAGCCTTTCCCTGAATCCATCTCACTCATGGACATAGTGGTGGATTGCAACATAACAGTTATAATAGTTGTTAAGAGTGGAAGTCAAGCAGGATGGATTTAAGTTTAGCCTTGAATTAAACTGAGGAGGGGAATTCACAGAAAGGATGCTAAAGTCACCACTCCTTCTCCCCAGTACTCTTGTGCCACACTGTATGGATGTTTGCCTGTTGTGATTTCCTCACTGTGAAAGGAGGATATAAATACAGATCCATTTTTCCTGAAGAACTGAATTGTTCTGCTTCTCTCAGAGAAGTCCACTGGAATAGACAGTCCTCTTCTCCTTACCTACAGGAACACTAAGATGGTGTGGGACCAGGTTCCTGAGGGAAAAGCCAAGGTGGTGTTAAGCAGGGGACACGCTCCACAAACTCTCTTTCAGGCACAGCCATAAATGAATGTGGGAGCACTGACAAAAGAGCAGCCTCATGGTAGCCCACGTTGAACAATTCACTGTTTCTGGCAGATTGTGGAAACCTGATGTTAATGTAAGTTCATTTGAAATGCAAGTGCACTTCCGAAATCCCAAAAGGGGAATACTTTGTGAGAAAATGGGAAAATACCAAGAAATTGGCCTACAGATACCAACTTTCAGTAGGAGGAACTGAAACCCAAAAGCAATGTGTTTATGGTAGGTATAGAAACCCAAGATGTATTTTTCAGTATCACCCTCAGACTAATAGAGGAAGGCTGCTGGCAAGACTCCAAACTCCTCTGTTTAATTACTTCATCACAGATAGACTTTTATTGGTGATATTCTAGAATGCCTCAGGGAATCCTTCTTTGGACAACACAGATTGCAGGAAAAAATATTAATTTTATTTAGGATATAATAGTTTCTCTGTCATAGAATAGCTATTATTTAATTCTTAGAGTGAAGATATTTTTTCTTACCTTTTTTTTTTCTTTTGTATTTAACTAGACAAATCTACTGCATCAAAATGGGATTTACAGGAACAGAGTATGATAGGTTAATTGGACCATTATTGTAGGATGGTACAATGCAATTATCACTTCTGATATAATTTGGAAGTGTAGGTTCACAGTATATTACAAACTATTGCAAAATCCCACGACTGGTATGAAATTAACCCTGTTCAACATTGTAATTAGGAACAAAAAATCTTAGTAGCAGTAATGTTGGCATACCTCCAGTTTCTTAAAAATACTAAAACTGTTCTTCCTAAATTCAGTGTTCTGCAAATTAAGGTAAGTGCATTCAAAGTGTTTCTGTCTCTTTGGGAGTATATTGTAATTCTGCAAAAGGTACAATATTAATGGTAAAATACTTTGAAGAGCTACCCCAAGAATACACATCAAATTAGAAAGCTGAAAACTCTGTAATAACATTTTTTTTTCCTATGAGACAAAAGAAGCAAATATCAGATTATGTAAATCTGTCTGTTTTGGGAATATCATCAAAGATTTGAAGGGCAGGAAGTCCACTCCTTGTCCCAAGGAACAGAGAGAAATTTTTCACATTTCATCATTCCTAACTGATTTTTATCTTGTCTATAGCCAAATCTAATGATGAAGATTTCAAAGCATTCTGTAACAGTGTTTACCTCCAGATCTTGAGAATGGAGGCTATTGCCTGAATACTGTCTGAGGACAAACATGTTGCAGGACTAACTTGGTTTATGCGGAGTCCCAAAAGTGCTAAGTGCCTCAAAATTGCAGGGAAGGCAATGGTGGAAAATCAGGTCACTATGTTCCTCAAGGTGAGAAGTAAGACTGCAAGTTTCAATTCCTAACCCAGCTAATCTTTAACACAGAAAGCTGTTATCCTACTAGAAACAATTCTCATCCATTTCATGCTGTCTATGAAAATTTGAGCATTCCCATAACTAAACATTTACTTCTTGTGGTGTTCTTAATAATTACATTATAGAGGTTATTGAAAAGGCATGGGAAGGCTTTGAGGAAGCCTTTTGGTTGCTAGATGGTAGCTATGCACATCATTGTGCTCTGAAGCTCCAGGCTCCAATTTAACTGACCATTTAGTTTGGTGAAACAAATAGTTACATATTATGCATTTGTGGAGGAATGTTATGCAGCTAAAATTAAATGTGTTATCACTTATAACTTTAGAGATATTTAACACTTTGAATAGGGGAAATTATAAGAGGTGCTTTCGGAGTGCTTTCTGTCTGGTGTTTGTAGAGCTGAGCAGTGTTTGAAACTCAGCAGAATCTGTCTCTTCTCAGCTATTCCAGTTAATCAAGAAAAGGATGTTTCTAGGAAGATATCCTGGAAAGACAGGCGACTGCTAAGGAAGGCAGGAGCCTCCCCTGCAATGGAGAATGTAAACCCTCCCCACCCCTCTGAATTGCTATAAATTTTAAATTAAGGTGCTCTCAGGCAAAAAAAAAAAAAAAAAAAAAAAAAAAAGTGGGAGCAGGAAATAGCAGTTCTTTAACAGGGAAGAAAATAAGAGGATAAAATAAACAATGCAGTACTGCAGTGCACTAGAACAACACTGACAGAGTCAGAACTCTACCTGACACCCTGTTGGTCAGGGTGTTGGTAGCAGTCCAATTGGAATTGTGGCTGCAGTCCTCCTAAGTGTCAGGTGTGGTTCTGCTGGAGCAGTGACTCTGTAGAAAGGTGTAGTCTTCCCCTGAAGATCCAGTGGAAGACGAGGCAGCTTCTGTTCCTCTGGGGAATCCAGTGGAGAAGCCATGCAGCTATTCCAGGATCTCCAGACTATATCCGGGTATCAATGCTTGGCTCCTCCCTCTGGGTGGAGCATCTCCCAATGGGATGCTGTAGTTCTTATCAGTCATGCAGTGACATCCAATAGCCTGTTATCAGCAGATGTCTCCCTGGAGGGAGGAGTGATTGTGGTCACTCAGAGAGAGAGATAATGCAAACTGCCCACTTGACAAAAAACAACTGCCATACAGATGGTAATAGGATATATCTTGCCTTGCAATCTGGAACATAAGAGCAGTTCACTGATTGCTGGAACAGCTCCTTGCAGCTCTGGTCTTCAAACCTGTTTCTTTCAAGATATGAACATTGCAAGAAACATTCAGAAAAATAATTTTCCAGAAGTATGCTGATTTCAAGCACTGCTTCCACACACCATGGGATTCAAACTACCCTCTTGATAGGACTTTGATAAATTTTCTATCTCCATCTGCAATAGTGTCTATTACTGTTGCCCCAGACTCAGGAATTTGAAGATGTCATTACTCATGTGCATGGATTGTGAAAGACAACTGTCCTTTTCCTGGGTATGCCAGTAGATAAGGATACACAAAGTTTTGAGTTGTTAAGATTACCAGATGAAAGATGGAGGAGATAGAATATTAATTAGAGAAAAAACTGCACAAACCACGATGGATACTTTCCTCTTCAAGCAATGAGAAAAAAATATGACCCAAGGGGCCTGACCAAACAGGGCAGTTACAATAAATTGGCATTGTTTGAGCAAGTGAATGGGACCAGATGACCTTCAGAGATCTCTTATAAAACCAACTACTCTTTGACTCCATAGATGTATTTTTATAACATAAAAAGCACTGAAAAGTGCTCTGCACAAGGTTTCAGGAGGCCGTTTAGTCCCTCCTCTCCCAGTTCAATGTCACCTGTTCTCAGTTCCTTTTTCTCAGGACTGAAGTACTGGGAATTTTCTCTGTGCATAGACATTTATTTTCATAGTGCCCCAGAAATCTATTCCAGCATCCAAAAATTCTTACTATTTGAAACTTTTCCTTGACATCAAATCTAAATCTCTCCTGATGTAATTTAAGCTGATTATATTTGCCCTAACCTCAATGCTGGCAAAGAAAAGTTCATTAATCATTTGCTTTGCAGCTACCTTTTCTCCGGCAGAAGCCAGCTGTACATCACCTTGGGATCATTCTCCCTAGAATAAGCAACCCAGATTTTTTCAGTCCACAGGGCATGTAGACATCTGAGCATTCTTGTTATTCCCCTTGAACCTTCTCTAATGAGTCCATAGATCTCAGGAAAACAAAGCACCAACCTGGACCTAGATCTACAGGTGAAATTATTGAGTAGAACTGAGATTATTTGAAATGTTTTAGCAATGAGCCTGCACTTAGTAGATCACAATACAATTTTGCCACTTTAAAATCAGCATAAAATCACTGACTCAGTTTCAGCTGTAAGCATTTTAAAGCATGATCCTCAGTCTAAATGTTCTCAAACATTTTTCAACTATCACATTGCTATTATGTCTTTTGGTGAGATCCAGCTCTCTACAACAAGGAACGAAAGTTATAGGAGAGCACTGGCTGGAATGCTCTGGTAGTCAGAAGGGACATAGTTCACAAGAAAATGTGAATATGGATTCTCCTAAATGCCCCCTTTGCTAGAGAAATATGTGACCTCTTCTGAAAGGAAGCAATGAATACTTACAGTCAAGTAACAATTTCTTAGCATGTATTTTCAGTTAATTATTGCAAACACTTTGTTATCTGTTGCTTTGTTATCTGTTATCAGAAAGAACATCAGGCTGCATTAAATTTCCTACTAAAAAAATTAAAAAAAAAATAAAGCAGAGTTTCTGTACTTCTTTGGTTCCTTATTAGCCGCAGTACTTTTTATGTTGTAATTTCAATCCTGTGCTCTGTGCAATGAAACAAAATTGTTAACAGTCATATTCTGAAGAAGATCTAGAAATAATGAGGTAGCTTTGGAATGCTGCCTTCCCTACCAACAAAACACTGTCACTTAAATGAATGCTTCTAGGAATGCCTCAGGAGTACTATGCACAGCATGGATAACTTCTGATTACATAAAATAATGATGCCTTATGGAAACCTTTTTTAGTTCTATCTCAAACTACAGTAAAAAACCAGAGAGATATCCATCAAATTAGTAGCAATTGGATGCTTTCCTGCATGAGGAAAACTGAGACCAGGGAGAATTGTGAGGCCAGTCTGTAAAAGGTCTGTGGCAGAATGGGGCACATCCAATGAATCCTGGTCTGAAAGGCACAGAGCTGTTGCTGATTTAAAGAACTGAAGGACAAAATGTGACTGTTAAGCTAAATGGGACATGCCATGCAATATTAGGTTCAGGTACTTACTGTTTTGAAGGTATACAGATGAAAAGCTTGTGTTAAGGAGAGCAGGAAAGCCACCAAATGTCAGGAGTGCTGGCTCTGTGCACCTCTGACCAAACTCAAGGCAAAAGCAAAGCTTCCCATTCATCTCATAAATTGTCTATAACAGTGATCCTCAGAGTCCTTTAATAAATTACTGCCAACTTTCATGGCTTTTCATGGACTACTGGGCATTCTGTATCTCAAACTTGTAACTGAAAACATGTTTTTTGACCATTTCACAGACACCAGTGGACTGTGGACTATAATTGTGGAGTCATTAGTACAAGGAGACATAGATGACAAAGATCTTGCAGTCTCCTGTGGGTATAAAAGGCAAAATTATATTCAGATCTAAACAGATGTGTCACAATGCTGGCATTTTCACCTACTTATACCAGCAATATGGATTAGATAACTTCCAGGGCTTAGCATCAAATAAGAAAATGCTTAGCAGTTACAGTTACAGTTCAGTTTGTATTGGGGAGATTTATTTTCTTTGCACACAGAAATAACTTTACAGATAATTTCAAGCTGTTTGATTCAAAATCTGATGCAGACTACTCTTTTTTTACCTGCTATTTTTGCTTGTTGATTGATGGCTGTTTCAATTCTCTCATGCAATCAGTTGTATTAATTAGTTTTTCCTGCAATATTAAGAATCCAGTCACTAAACCACTACTAAATCCAGATAAAAGGAAGACTATATGATACCTGACCCTGACATATACACAAGGGCAGAGTGCCCCAGTGGTTGTTACTGGGAAAAGAACTGTGAACCGCAACTGGGGAGGCAGGATAGAAAAGACAGGGCCCAGGAGGAAGCAGGTGAAACTTCCACAGACACAAGGAGGACTTTAGAGGGATAATCAACTGGTCTGCAGGCAGGGAATGGTCTGAAACATCTCAGCAAGCCAGTCATTTTATGCCTTATGGTTTCACTGCTTGATTCCACTTACTGACCAAGAACAGCATTGGGTGTCAAAGTCAGTGTTTTGAAAAAGAACCTGTGGCAAAGTCATAAACTGAATAAATATGTGCATACATCTTGTAGAGTGCACGGCACAGCAGAAAATAAAAATAAAAAATCAAGAGATCTGTTCTTCTAATTTTAAAAAAAGTTCATGATTTGAGAAATTGAAACTTTAATACATGAGTATCATACTACTATTTAAAGTACTGTGCAAATTCAATGGATACATGTTTTTAAACATTAGATTAGAAATTTCATTTGTTTGTGGAGTTTCCACTCAATGTTTTATTAACATCTTCTATTAAACATTATCTATAGCTAATAATTTATCTGTCTCTTGTAAGATGGTTATGGTAACTTTTCCTTTCTTCATCTACATTTCCTACCACACTTTAATGAAAACCAGGTGTTTTTCATTAGGGAAACAGGACATCAGGTTAACCTCATTGTTCTACAAGTATGATGAGAAGCCAAACAAAAAAATTATTTGATGGATGGTACAAGTCTTGATAAAGTACTATTAGTGATTATAAGACCCTCCCCTATTTCAAAGTACTGCAAATGTCACTGAGAGGTCATACTGGACATGGGAGATTTGGATTTTTCAGTGTTCCCAGGCAGCTGTCCTGAAACAAGATTTGTGTTGGAAAAGTATTGGACTGATTAACCAGAAACACTGCTCTGCAATCTGACTGTGTTCGTTAGATTTAGTAATGACATAATCTGGGTAATACTCACAGATCTTTTCCCAGATCCATACAGGATTCCACACATAAATTATACTCCCTTGTTTATCCATATAGGATTGCTCTCTTCTAGCTTGAACACCAGCTCCCTTTTAAGCTATTTATATTGTAGAGTAAGTTTAGATTTGTTTCCACAGGGAGCAAACTTATAGCTCTGTACTGGGAAAGGGGCCATTTCTTATTACAGATATTTGTCACCTGTTTAGATCATGAAGTGACACAGCATTTCAGCAATGTTCTAAATTTTGTAATGAAGCAGGAAGCCCTTGATGAAGTTCACAGCTACACAGGAATTAGATGATCTTTCCTGTGAATATTATTGAGGGAACAGTGCTTTTTGTGGGACAGAAGCAGTGTCTAGCATATTAATAAGTGGGAAGTTACTTTGAGGACTTGTGTTAAAAAAAATGAAAATAAATAAATAATGTGGAAGGACTACACTTCTATGTGAATTTGTTGTGAAGGGTCAAGACATCATGAGTAATGTTTCATCACAAGAAAGGAAATTACATTAAGAAATACTGCTCTAAAAATACAGAACAAAAAAGTTGATGTTTGCTAAATGGAAAAGACTAGTAGTCTTATTCATAGATATTTCCAAAAATTTGCTTCAAATGCAATTATACAAAAAATTCATCAAAGACTCGAATTCTCCTTTTCCTTTCTTCACATATTTTTTCAGCTTTTCCTGATGAACATGACTTCTAATTGAAATCAGAAAAGACACTTGTTTTGATTGCATTAGGAAGTAACTCATGTCTTAAATATACAAAATTCCTCTTGATACCAATATGAGTTCTGTGTGAAGATGTGTAAAAATCAGTGGTGCAGGTCAGGGAAGAGAATTTAGATTAAAAAACCACAAAACTAAGTGAATATGAAAGATATTCCTATCAGTGGTTCAGGGAAAAAAGAAAGAAAAAAAAAAGGCAACACTGATTCATCAGCTAGATAAGGAATATGTGAGTGAATTTAGCTGTGTAAATCTTTCATCATTAATTGAGGGTAGTGTCCTTTTCCAGACAAAGTTAGTTAGCAATGTAACAGAACGATGTGGCCAGAGTATGCATCAAACAAATCTTTTCAAGTCTCTGCACTGCTTATTTACAAACAGTGATATCAGTGATACACAATAAACATTCAAATACTCAAAACAGGTTGAATAAACTTCATCATTAGTACTCTAAGGGAATCAGTTAGGTCCACTCTATAAATTCATCTAAAATTTTAAAAGTCTGCAAGTAACTTACTAGCTTACTAACCATACTTGGTACAGCATATCACACTTCAGTTTGGCCTGAAGCACATTTTATTATCCTCCTGGGTTAAGCACAAGAGGGAAGATCATTAATTAAGAATACACTGATTATAATTTATCTTAAGTTTGTGGCATGTTCCAGTTACTTTGTGTTATCCCAGCAACTGATACCAGAGGATATGGCCAAACTGAGGTTCCAAATAATCATACTGCCAAAAGGAAGACCTCAGCATCCTAGCAAATATTTTTTAGAAGATGAAGGAGTCAAGAGTTAACTGAAACACATAAGCTTTTGGTTAATTTAAAGACACCAATTGTTTATCAATATACACTGTGAATTTCCAGTTCCACAGCTCTGAAACACTAGGAACATGTACCTCGATTGAGCTTTCTGTATCTTGGAGTGCATGAGCATTCATGAGACACAGCTGAAATTCACTGTTTGCAATGGCTTAAGAAGGACAGCTAAGGCAAACTGATGCTCACTTATCTGAAGGTCTTTTAGAAGTTTGCCTTCAGATGCTCAAAAGTTTCACATGTAAGTGAACTTCAATTCTGACCTTAAATACTGGGGAAATTGAGACATTCATTGTCTTCTGCTCCAAGATCTCTTCTAGGAGGTGCCATGGAATAGCTACACATTTGCTGTGATTGTGGCATTTCCCCTGCATTTATAGTAAAAATACTCTTTTTCTTGGCCCCTCTCCTAAAAAATTTTGGTTGGCATCCAAGAGGTCAGAGTTAGAAGTGCTGAGGAATTGTTGAAACATCAGATGTGGCAGCCAGGCACAATAGCTGCCTTGGCTTGCACCAGCAGACAGAGTTTAGAAGATGTGTGTTGCTACTTTTTCCTGGGTGATAACTTTTTGTTTTCTGAGTTTCAGTAAAGTTTCACAGGCTTCAAACCTTTTCTGAATGCTGTTTTTCCAGCTCTAATTTGGAGGACATTCTACATTGTATTGGATCTTTTATTCATATTATGGGGAGGCTTTTCCTTAAAACAATCAAACAAACACACAACCAACCAACCAACCAAACATCCAGACTCAGTAATTTTTTTAATGGTGCTTCCTCCTCAGTGTCATTAACAAAAGCCTAATTTGGTTGGTATTATTCTAAAGGTATTTTCCCATGGTTTTAAAGTACTGTGGAGTTCATGTGACTGAGTCGCTCAACATTAGACAGAAAATTTCATGTTTTGACTTGGAAGACCTCATGTTTAAGAGAAAGGACAAAGATTGAGGGTGCTGGAAGTCCAGGGTCTCTATGTCTCTAACTGGATCATAGAAACAGTCTAAGTGTATCACCAAGGCTCTGTAGTTATGCTTTGGGTGATGAATACTCCTGGATCTGTATTTGCTTAAATCAATATGAAGGCTGTCTTTCTGTATTGGTGTCAACCTTTAGCTTGCTAACAGGATTAGTTCCACAACAACATAAATTTAACTAGTAGGTGGTTAATACCTTTCTTTCAAAACAGCTGTGTTTTTCTTGTCTTTTTTTAACATAGAGATCAACAGCTGCAAGATAACTTTAGTATTTTTAGATTATGTTGTCAGGAAGGCTTGGGGTTTGTTATTTTTATTTTCTTTTTGTCTTCTGTTATATAGTAATATTTATTGAAGCAGCAAAACCTAATCATTCCAATTTTGAAAAATATATATTCCTTTATGAATAGGAGATTCTAAGAACTATTGTTAAGGTACACCATCACCCAGATGATTTTAGAAGAGCCAGTATGTACCTAACTATAACTGTGGAGATGAATGAAACCTTGGCATAAGCAGCTTTTACTGAAGATTTTATTGCTTGACAAAGCAGACTTCGTTTTTTCATTTGTTTGTTTGTTTAAGGTTGGGGGTTTTGGGGGGTCGGGGAGAGGTTGTTGTTTATAACATCTTTGAAATAAACCTGCTTAACAAGATGAATTCTTACAATGTCTGAAAGCTCCGATGAAACTCCAATTGACTTTAATTTGGCTCATATTTTGGCAGGAAAGGAGAAAAGCGTGGGAGAATGACCTTTACTTATTCCCTAGAGTGTAAACAATTGAGAGATAGATATGAAGAGATCCACATTCTCTGTAGGAGCCTTTCTCTCCTCTCAGTGCATACTGTGTAATGAATCCGTAACTCACACGGGTGTCGATAGTAATTATGTACATGCACTGGGAAGGAATGGAATTTTAAATTGGTAACTCTTCATAAAATCTTATTACAACAGTTCTATAGGCCACTGTTCAATGCAGTGGGTTAATAAGCATTACTCAAATTCCTGCCAGGGCAGGAATCCAGTAGGATTAATATTGGTAAAATGTTTAATAGAAACTTGTTTTTTAATTACTTTCCAAAGAGAAGAGGGCGTAGATAATACATATGTTTTGTAAAAAAATCTTCTTTATTGTATCTCTCTGTTACTTAGTACTGGTTTTGTCACTGAATACCACTAGATATGAGAAAATCATTTAAACCATTGCAATAACAAAACTTTCATAAAAAAAGCAAGGTGAGGAAATACAGACCTGCATTGCCAAGTCTTTCAGGAAATGTATGGGCAATCTTCATTTTACCCCATAATAAACAATGCATTATGTTATAACCTTTAACTACAGGATTGTATGCCACTTCTTGAATAAAACCATTTTCTTCACCATGTTTTAAATCGTGGTTTATGCATTTTTTCTAGTGCTATCTATTATTCAGTGTATGCTAGAAACAATCCAAGAAAGTATTTTATATAAAATGACATAGCATGCTAATGTTGCTCGATACATTTACAAATAAATCACTCCTTTCTGCAACACTATTCTTCCTTGGATCTCAGACAGCCTTACAGGGGACTGAGACATACCTCAGGAGAATTTTAATTCCTCTAGGTCCCAAGAAGCTGACCCCTCCACAGCATGCCTTATTGGCATAATGAAACTCATGTTCTAAAGTTAGGAAACAACCACAGCTCTAATATTGCTCATGACTGAGACAATACTTTGCAGATATCTCTATTCATAGAGAAAACCGACTATGAATGTGCATACCAAAAACATGCAGGCTGGGAGGCTGCACTCAATACATTGCTAGGTCTTTT
>NW_005054403.1:2698901-2706376 GCF_000277835.1 Geospiza fortis | reverse complement strand
CCAAATTCTGCCAGCTGCCAGGCAGCTGCAGAGCCAGCAGTGAGTCACTGGAATGCAGAACCCGAGACCCCTCCCTCTCCATGCTGCACCACAGAAGCCAAAGAGATCGTCAGCTGAGGTAGAAACTACACTTCCCCTCCTCGTAAGCAGAGCCACAGAAAAGATACAGGCAAAGAATTTATGCACCCACACATTCACACATTTGCTCCTGATACTCCTCTCTAGTAAACACTAGGGAGAAAAATAAAAATCAGACGCTTCTGTGGCACGGAAAATCACAAAATGAAGTTTTCAGAGCACACATCAGTATTTGTTTAGTGATGCTGATCCCTTATAGCATACTCCATGCTATAGTAGTTCCTATGCCACAGGTAAGTGTCCCATATATCACCTGGGATGAAGTATTTTCCCCTTTCTAGTATGTCAGGTTTTTACATGTGTTAACAGTACTGATATGAGTAGTGTCTACATTTTGGGGTTGCTACAGAATAGTTAATCCTGACGAGGTAGAATCAGCACAAGCAGAACACACATAATTATATAAAACATCTATGTTTTGTGTCATGATTATTTTCATCATGCTCTTCAGCAGGCATATAAAATTAAAAGATCAGTTTTAAGTAACTCCTGTAATCCATTTATAAATAAATTAAGCTTTACAACTTTTCTTCGGTCTGCATGCATGATTATAGCACTCAAGATCATAGCATTCTTATGGCTACATCAGATACCATATTGTAAAATCTATTTAAAAATGTTATTTAGAGTAAGCTTGATAAGCATTAAATGGGGTAAAAAAAATTGTTGCAAGCCAGGAAGAATGAATACTTGATTAAATATCAAAGACCAAAATTTACAAAATAATACCATGAGAACAGAAGCAAATTTAGCTTCCAGGCATTAAGGGAAGACATGATTAAACTGATTACTATGCACAGCATTAGTCATTGTTACTATACAATTCTGCTGTCTGCTGAAGTATCTAATCTACAATAGAATTAAGATATTTTAGCCACCAGGTTAACATACAACAGCTGGCACATAATAATTACTGCAAATGAAATTGAGAAGTGTGATGGAATTTTCATGTATTTATGCACATATATAGGAAGGAAGTGTTCACCAGATAAATCATCTCAACATAACAGAGCTCTTTGTTAGTCAACCTATCAGACAGACATTAGATAAAACTCTTGTATAGTTTCTTCTTGCTGCTGTTTCTATCAGAACTTTACATTGTAAGAAATGAATGGCATGTTGATTTTCTGTGAAAATAATGTCTGTCATAGCTGTAGTTACTTCAGAGAAAGTAAACAAAGGAGGTGGGTAATAACATATATTTATAATAAAGTTGTTGTATACAGGTTCATATACAGTAAATGTAAACATAGTTCAAATCATTGATTTTCCTTTTGAGTGGCCCCACTCAGTGAGCTCAATTTGCATGTGATGTGTTTTGTAGAAATTGTAACTGATGTTTCCATTCAAGTGAGATCAAAACAAAAGTCTTAATCTGTTTTTCTGCAGCAATGATGATCTAAATGTGGTGATCCAAAGCCCAGACTCATTCAGAGGAACAAGAATTTATCTCACAACTCATTTAACTCTATTTTGGGTGCAAGTGTGCAGAAGCAAACAAGGTTATTTTCTGTTTTCCCTGTCCCTGGATCCTACATGAAGATGGGTAATGGACATTACCTTGTCAATTCATGTCACCTTCTTTGCCTCCTGGCTATCATGAACTCAAGTATCACAGGGCAGAGAGGGAGAAATGTTCTGCTGGAATGGGTCTGCAATAACTTCTGACTACTGGAATCCCTTCCCAGCCAGCTAGTATTTCCATGTAAGGAGGTGTGACAGTGTTCACAGGGGTCTTGGGATGAGGGAAGAGACAAGGACCTGACTCCATATTTCAGAAGGCTTGATTTATTATTTTATGATATATATTACATTAAAACTATACTAAAAGAATAGAAGAAAAGGTTCTCCTCAGAAGGCTAGCTAAGCTAAGAACAGAAAGGAATGAATAACAAAGGTTTGTGGCTTGGGCAGAGAGACGAGCTAGCTGGGCGTGGATTGGCCATTAATCATAAACAGCGAAGATGGGCCAATCACAGATGCACCTGTTGCATTCCACAGCTGCAGATAACCATTGCTTACATTTTGTTCCTGAGGCCTCTCAGCTTCTCAGGAGGAAAAAACCCTAAGGAAAGGATTTTCATAAAAAGATGTCTGCAACAAGGAGCTTCTGGTTTCACAAGGGAAAATTTAAACAAATAAGACACCAGTTAAATGTTTAAAACAGATTTTTCTCATCATGATTAGATTGCCTTGGGTGAAAGGGTCCTCTTTGGATACTTTCTTGAAATACAATATATGGTATATGTTGTCTTAAGGAATTTAAGTCATAAATGACATAAAGTGCTAGGAATTATTCAGTTCATATCTAAATTGCCAGGATGAAATATGAAAGGGGAAATAAGACAATTTTGTGCTGTTTCTGACTACTGTTTTTTTTCCTGTTTGAGTATCTGACAGCCCCTTCCAATATGAATCACATACTGGGGCTGAAGAACAAGGACTGAATGAGTTGCTCATTTTAACCTTCCTGCCTTCTCCTACAGTCAGATTGAAACATAAGTAACATTTTGTTCATATTTTCCCCTTATTTCCAATGCTATCAAATTCCAAATGCCAGATCTTTTTACTTTATTTGTATGAAATGCTCACCTATTCTGTAATGGCACCATTTGTACCACATGAGGAGTAAAGTGTTACAAATCATGCAAATCAAGAACCTAAAACTCAATAGCTGGATCTACTTGAGCCAGCTGGTGAAATTGATGTAGTTCCCTACATAATTTTACACTGAAAATACCAGACCTTTAGTGGAGGAAACAAATTTTCAAATGATATTTAGTTCATTCTTTATTTCTTATATGAATTGATATTACAATACAAAGAGAAATACATGCATATATTATATATTATTATTTATGTAATATGTAATATATATTCAAGATTTCTGAAAAAAAATTCAGATAGAGGATGTAAACTCAATATGAGTAGTATATTTAAAATACCTAATTTCATTAAATGTAAATTTGTTATGCTCTCTTTCCAGCTCTTTTTGTTACTATTTAAAAGGAAAAACTACATAATATAGAACAAGGAATTTCTATGTGGGAGGTTTTATCTTAATTTAGAGATACTAAGGATACTAAGGCAAGTAATAACCAAAAAAAAAAAAAAAGAAGGATGTGAAAATATTTTGCAGATATACAAAATGGAGCTGTACTGACAAATGCATTGTTGTATCTGTTAATGTTAGGTATAAAAATGTTCTAAATAAAACTAAATTTGTTTTCATATTGGACAGTTGAAAATCTAGCTATTGCCTTTTCCTGACAACTAAGGCTATAACTATCGTTCACTGAGACTTCTTATTAACAGAGTTTCTAAAATTAAAAAGAAACAGTATTTAATTATATTGTTTGATCCTTTACACAGTGTGTTATGGCTCATACACAGTTATGTATGGTTCAAAATCCAGGCCAGTTGGTTTCTTACCCTTAGCTCAACATGCAGTCACATTAGATTACCTTCAGGTTTTCGTTTTGGCTTTTTTTGCCTTCACTATAATTGGACATTTTACATAGACTGCACTCTCAATTCATTCATATTTGGCACTATATTGAAATACACTTGTCATTGTTAACCAGCATCCAACAATTATGATAATTTGACATACCATTTTCAAAGTTATATTGAATTTTCTCTTCTTATAGACACTAATTGCACATTTGAAGTGATGGATCTTGTTCTCTCAGAAGCATGCATCTGGATCCCTTATTTATCATTACTTGAGAAAGAGGTATGACCTTATTTCTTCCATTTCTTAGGTTTTCAGAAATGCATAAACAGCGCAAACAAACATAAATCATGTTCCATCAACTAACTTATAAAATCATTTACATGGAAACAGGGTAATTCTGTCCTATTTTCTGTCCAGTAAGTTAGTGCTTAAGAAACTCAGGTGGAATAGAGAAATTGGACTGAATTAGCTCATACTTGAAATAATATGCCATATTTGGCACGATTATTAAGCTTCTGTATATGCCTGGAGAACCACAGGGATGTGTTATTTAGCCTTTTCACCTGAAAACATTTCCATCTTGTCTTTGTGCACATCCCTGTGCCATTTTACAAGCCTCCCCTCCAATCCCAGGTGGGAATCTTTGACTCCTATTCATTTGCAATACTTCTGCTGTCAGAAATGTGTTGTGGGAGATAACAAATGAGTGACATTGAAAAGAATCCCATCTGTGCAATTGGACATAAAAAGTTCATCCAGAACCTGCTGCACATCAGTGGCACTACCCCTCCCAGCTCTGGCTCTGGCACAGGAGGGGAACACCACAAAGTGCCATGTACATCCAGGCAATGAGCTCCCAAATGGTTGCCCTGCTCTGCAGAGCTCTGAATCCTCCCTTGCCATCAGGTGCACATTTAATAAAGACATTTTCATTGTGAATGAATGAATGACAGCTCGGAGACTTACAGAACTCAGAACAAATATAAACAACTTTTTCATTTTTATGAGAGGAGGATGAGGAGAAACTGTGTTGCAAGAATAGCTGAAAGTAAGTTTTTCATACATGTGCTAATTCTTGAAAAAGTGGTGATGGACTGAAATCTGATCCCTGTTACCTCCAGTGTACATGGGAGCTTGACCTGGAACTCTTTGATTAGAGAAAACATTTGCTTTGAATCCCCAGAATTTCAAGCAGAGAACTATTTGAATGACTGTTGCTGTTAGTTAAATAAGCATCAGTAACACACTATTTTCAACCCTTTAATAATTAAGTTTTGCTTGGCACTTCCATGTAACCACCAGGCTGAGTAATATCTCACTGAAGACTAGACATTTAGAGGTGTAAGGAGTGGTAGAGGAGATACTTTAAATTTTCATCATGACATCTCTCACCATGTTTTTAAAAAACCCACGTCAATTAAGGCAAGTATGCTTTGAAGAACTACCTGCAATTTTTATTTAGCTTAGAGATATAGTTACTTAGCATTTCAAATAAGCCATGAAATGCAGAAAATGGCCAGTAGCAGCTAAATCCTGGAAAGCAGAATTTTAAGTAGTTTTTCTACAGTTAGAAAACTTAAGGAAATATTCAGTTACTTCAGTTACCAAGAAGGGTAATGAACATTTATAGGTCTTTAAAAGCATGTCATGTCACAAAATCCATATTAACAGACTCATTGGAAAGACATCTGCTGTATGCAGTGACTTCTGCATTGGGAACTCTGCAAGCAGTTCTGAGATTCCCCACACTTTTAAGCAGGTGGCAGTGTAGGTTAAAGAGACAGATTTTTCCTGCAGCTGATAGAAATCATGCTTTCCAATTTTCCATTTATCTCAACTTAAGGTAAAAATACACAGCACTATTACTGGGTTCCTATCTAGATGGGAGCAGGCATGAACTTTGAAATGCACCTCTTTGTTGACTCAAGAGAATTCCATTATTTCCAGATGCAGCTTTGTGAGGTTTATTTCTCAGAATGAGACACTGCAGTAAGAGACAAAACTTAACCTCTCCTCCTTAATATGGCAGTGGGAAGACCTGTCTTTTGAAGGGGTTAGGTGATGTTACAGCACAGTGATTCAGCATCAGTGCTCCGTGTCTAATGATAAACTTTGATAGTTTTAATAACAGCACATACAGTGCCCTTCCTTCTACTGGACCTTAATTTATGTCACTGACACAGACTCAGCAGCTAAGGAAATAAGGAATTTAGTTTACATTTGCAACTTTGGTCTGCCCTTTCAGTTATTTCAATAATTTGTGCATAAAATGTTGCATTATCTAGTGCTTGTGCCTAAGGATCACTAATAAGGTTGATCTTAACATCTTTGATAGCAACATGGATAGTGGGATGGAGTGCATCTTCTACTAGCCTAAGGATGATACTCAGCGGGACAGGCTAGAGGGTGGCATTGCCATCCAGAAGGTTCTTGAGAGGCTTGAGAGGTGGGCCACATGAACCTTGTGAAGTCCAATGAGACCAAGAACAAGGTCCTGCATCGAGACAATCCCAAGCACAAATACTGGCTGAGCAGAGGATGGATTGAGAGCAGCTCTCGGGGAAAGGACTTGGTGGTGTTGGCAGACAAGAAGCTGGACATGAGCTGTCAGTGTGTGCTTGCAGCCCAGAAATCCTCACACCTCCTGCACTGCACCAAAAGCAGCGTGGCCAGCAGGTCAAGGGAGATGATTCTCCCCCTCTGCTTTGTGAGACCCCTCCTGGAGTGCTGCGTCCAGGTTCAGGGGGTCATCCTGAACAAGAAGGACAACGACCTGTTGGGGCAAGTCCAGAGGGAGCCATAAAGATGACCAGAGGGATGGAGCACCCGTCCTATGAGAGAGTTGAGTTTGTACATCCTGGAGAAGAGAAGGCTCCAGGGAGACCTTACAGCACCTTCCAGTCCCCAAAAGGAGCTTACAAGAGAGCTGGAGAGGGACATTTTACAAGAACATGTAGTGATAGATCTTAAACTGGAAGAGGGCAGGTTTAGATTAGATATTAGGAAGAAATTCTTTACCGTGAGGGTGGTGAGGTACTGCAAAATGTTGCCCAGAGAGGTTGTGGACACCCCACTCCTGGATGTGTTCGAGGTCAGGCTGGGTGGAGCTTTGAGCAACCTGGTCTAGTGCAGGGTGTCCATGCCCATGGCAGAGAGGTTGGAACTAGGTGATATCTAAGATCCCTTCCAACCACAACCATTCTATGGTTCTCAATATTTTAAAATGTTATATATTCTATTTATTTCTATTTTTTCAGATTCATCCCACCCTATTAAACTAAAATAAACAAAATGCAACAGCTGAGTTTCATTTAATGAACAGTATGTGGCTTTGATCTCTTGCTAACATGTGAACAGAACAATCCTTTTTCAGAAACATATTGTTTTAAGATGACTAGACACATGGTAACAGTAGTTGTCACGAAGCTGTAGGTTTTTCACTTGGAGATATGAAAAATGTGTGCTTGTGCAAATACTCTAGTGGAGGTGAAGCAGTGTTCAGGTGCACTGGTTCTGTGGCAGGACTTAAAAATATAGATGAACCTAAAATTGAAGAAAGAACAATAGTTCCTCTTATTTTGTGAGTGCAGGATGGGTAAAAATCCCAACTTCTTTGCAGGAATTGATTCCCACACTGCTGAAAGTCAAGTTCGTCATGTTCAGGTGGAACTCGTGCATCAGCTTCTGCCTGGCGCCTCTCCTCCTAGCGGTTGGGACACCGACGAGAACCTGGCCCCTTCCTCTCGAGGCCCGCACGGTCGAGATTCCCGCAGGGGGCTGAGGCCCGGGCTCAGCGCCTGTTTGCGGAGCGGGTGCCCGGGCAGGGCGGAGCTCAGCGCCGCAGCTCCGCGGGCAGCGGGAGGCGGCGGCAGCGCCCGCG
>NW_005054403.1:2679875-2698386 GCF_000277835.1 Geospiza fortis | reverse complement strand
GCCCCGCTCCGCCGTGCCCACAGCCCCCCGCCCGCACACCCTCCCGCCCTCCCCGGCAACGCCGACGCTTCCCTACCCAAAGAGGGGGAAAGCAGAGCGACCCGGTAGCCCCACCACCGTTCATAAATACTAATTTTCAGCGAAAGGGGAATAAAACATATCGGCAACAGAACTGCTCTCAGCGCTGTTCCCTTTGCCTGATGCTCCTTGTATAGTTGGGTTTTCTCCTCCTCTCTTTTCCTTTTTTTCCCCCTTTCTTTCCATTTCTTTTCTTCTTTTTTGCTTGTTTTTTTTCCCCCTCCATCACCAAAAGCAAGTCGGGGGAACGGCTGTGTCTGATGCCTTATCTCTTTTGTGCTGACTGCTGGAGATGAGCCTAGGCTTGACCTGACCATGATTCCAAGGACTGGCACTTCTCTTTTACCCCCACTTTGTAGAGATCCAGACCTTCTCTTCCTGATTGTCAAGAAAATTAAATTTTTGCTGAATTTGGAAATCTAGGCAGCAGCAGCTTACTTTTTCCCTGCATCTCTCTGGAATTGTTTCTGGGATATTTCCAAATCATCACAGAAAGCAGGAGGAATGAACCGGCAGCTAGTGAAAATTTTGACAACCTTGTTTGCATTTTTCTTAGAGACAAACCACTTCAGGTAGGTGATACCACTTTGTAATAATATTTGTCAAAAGGTCGTGAGAATCATAACTATAAAGATACTACGTCACAATAACCTAGTTTGTTTGCTGAATTTGAGAGTGTTTTGTGTTCATTCTATATAGACTATCCCTTTTACACTCAGAGACTCGTTGCTTGGTAACAAACACAAAAAATAATAATCTCAAGTTTGGGTGATCTATTTTCCATTTTCTGATGCAAAGATGTGGGGTTTTTTTCACTGTGTATCAGTACGGCTAAGAACATTTTCTTCGGCTTTTCTTCCTAAATGCAAATTCTCTGCTCCTGGCAAAGGTTGTTTAAGAAGTTGCTTTGGTTCCCTCCTCTTCAATCTTTGGAAATGATTGTACTGGTTTTGTCAGGGATGTAGCTATTTGAAATTGGAGAACCAGCCCTCTGATTTTGGGAAAATCCTGGATCAGACTAGTATTGTGTTCACTTAAAGTCCCAATGTTTCTGATTTTTTTTAAATGTTTCATGAGCTTTTGCTTCAGCAATTGACTTTTTTTGTGGTGCTAAGCAAACAGGTCAGTCTTATTAACCAGAATAGCATTTTAGATGAGATTCATTATTGGACTGTATGCTGCTGTGCATCTGCACGAACAGATGAACCTACACGTAAAAGTGTTGTTCTAAGTGTAATGAGGGACACACATAGAGACAGAGTGAAACTGTATTTGTGAGCCTGGCTTCACAACACTACTCATAACTAGTGGGCTCTGAATGAAAACAGAAGTAATTTGTATATGAATAAGTGTATTGTCTTAATTTCCCAGTTTTTATTCTCTTAACTGAATTATTTCATTATTTAAGTTGCATAGATCATCTTCTGTGTGTTAAATATTAAAAATATTTGCAATGGTACCCTGTTATTGACAAAAGCAAAAGGAAGCAAACGCCTCCTATAAATGGAACCTGAAAAAAATGTGTGGAATCACACCACGAGAATTTACTATCACCTTGCCTTGTAACAATTCAGGTGAATTGTTTCTCCTTTGTAGCAAGAGAGGATTTGATATTTTCTTCTCCTTTCAGATGATCAGACATATATCTGATATTTTTATACTTGCACGTAGATGCATGAAAATACCCTATGAAACACTCCTGAAACTGAGAAGTTCCCTTTGGGCAAATATTTAAACAGAGAGTGTTTAAGAAGTCAGAGTCAGAATTACTTTTAATTTAGCTCAAAGATAAAGTGGAAACAGACACAATGAAATTGGTTATTTAAGACTTAAGACAATGTTTTGTTATTAAATCTGTTCCTCTACACACCAAATATGACCGTTTTCATTCTAGGTTTTTTTTCCCTGGGGAACAACCGTGGGGAACTCCCAAACTGTCTTTCTCTGCAATGTATTATGTGTTTGCAATATGCAATGTGCTGTGTACAGAGCATTTCACACACATGATATCATACCAGAAGTTTTCCCTTAAATACTCGAAACAGACGTGTTCAATGAATTTGCATATGAATACCACCTGGTGATACTAAATTTTATTATTCAGTGCTCATGGAGTGGGGGTGAAACCCCCCTAAGATCAGTTGTGACTGACTCCAGAACCCATTTTGCCGTGCTGGGAAGGAATCTGGACACTCATTAGCATGATTTAAATACTTGTTGGGTATCATCTGTAAAAAACAATTAAATTTTTTTTCCCATCTGTATCTTTCCCAACATTAACAAATCCAGTATTTTTCAGTGTTGCTTGTTAAGTGTTGTTGGCTCTTGTTTGGAAGTTTAAGACCACTTTAAACCAGTGTTAACATAACATTTTAACAGCATCCATGCAATTAAAATAATGATATAAAATAGGATATCAAAATCATTCTAAGACGTACCTACACATTAAGGTGAAGAGTAAATTGAATCTTCTTAAAGTCTTAAAACTGTAATGAATTTTTTTTTAAAGCTAAGGCTTTTTCTGAATAGAAAATTGTGTTCATGCATGATACCTGAAACTTGTGTTTATTTCTAGAATAAAGTTTTCAGATGATAGGTAGAGTATGTTGTTCTGTAAAAACATTAATTTCTACCTTCACTGAGTTGAAACAATTTTATTTAGTTATGTAATTTCTTCATGACTTGAATACAATACAAGCTAAATATTAGCTAATGGTGGCTAATAATTTATTTAGGACGACTTTCTGTAAAGAACATGATTCAAGATCTGGAAAATCCCCCTCACAGACCCTGTCTCCTTCAGATTTTTTGGACAAATTGATGGGAAGGACATCGGGGTATGATGCTAGAATCAGACCAAATTTTAAAGGTAAGTTTTCTAAGACTTCTAATGAATTCATTGATAAAGTTTGGGATAAATTATAGGTTTTGAGGGGGTTTTAACCTCAGAGTTTAGATTAAGTTTTCAATAACTTCATTTTTCCAGTGTTATAGTGCCATGGAAAACAGCTGATCCATGAGTGGACTAGGAGACAGAGCAGTGTAGATAATAAGGGTCCAGAGCCTGAAACCCCTCTTTTGACATGACAGTAATGTTCTGCTGTCAGAAAATGCTTCCGAAGACTTTACTAATTTAACTTAGTGAATAGGATTTTCGGCTTCAGACTAAAACCAAATGAGATGACTTGTTTCTGAAATCTTTAAGCCACAAAGACAATATCATTTAAACTTTCATGCTGATATATTGTCTTCCTTATAGCAGCGTCTGAAGAAAAAATATCTATTTTTTCTTTCAACTTGAAGAAAGTAAAATCTTCCCCAAGGTAGGGGGAACTCAAGGAATATACACAGAAGATTTTATCCTGAAAATGCTGAATGAATGATAAAAAACAATGGCTCAGGATCCCTATAAAATATAGAAACTATTTTGTTTGGTACTTTTATAACAGCCCCCATTTCTTCCAAAATTTGGGCGGAATTTTGGAACATTACCACCACCATCCCAGCACAAAGAAGGCTGTGTACTGGAAGCTTCTTTTGCAAACATTATTCCTCAAAGCAAGTTCTCCTTGTTGTAGTCCTGTAAATCCCTGTAGAATAGACCACAGAATATCTTGTGGCTTTCTATGAAAGGAGTTGGGAGGGAAGTTTTCATTGCCAATATTTAGCATTTTGGGAGAGTCCTATAATTCCACCAAAATCATCTCCTCTATGCCAATTTAAAGCTCAGAGTATGGTTTTACTTTGAAAACTGATAGAATGCTATCTTCCTTAACAAATCTCATGACAATGTACATTTGCAACTCATATCTATTAGCTCTGGCCACTGAAATGCATTTTTTCCTGTATTAAGCCTTTTTAGCAGTACTGTGAAAGTCGATAATGGCTGGAAAAAATAATAATTTCTTAGCCAGTGAATGAACTGTAAGGAGAGAAGAAGCTCACATGTCAATGAGAAAAGTGTTTAATTAAATTTAGATCAAAGATCGGTTTCTTCTCTCTGTTCCATATGTGCAAATTACAAGATTTAGAACAAAGTGCCTTTTTTTGACTGCTTCCTATGCCTGAGCAAGGAGCAAACCAGTATGGATTTCAGATCCAAAGGTTTGAAAGCTGACAAATTAAGAAAACCAAGTCAGTGAAGTCTAAAGGCTTAATTTCAGAGTATTTTTCAAAGTGCTTATTGAGTTCCTGAACTGGTGTCCATATCAGCTTATAGTAAGCAATATTGCATTAGTCTCTCACATTAATTTTGTGTGTTTGTATGAGTGTCAGTGAAATTTTAGGGAATGTAAATGAAAGCAGAAATTGCCTGAATTGAGCACAATATCAATCCTTAAGAACATTTTCCTGCTCTTTAAAGAGGGAAGAGCAGGGGGGCAGGGTGGTGTGTGCACTAAAAAATCATCTCTTGCATCTCAGACAAAAACCAGTAACAGCAACAGCCCCATGTACATACAAGACTTAGAGACAGCTCTCTGTTGCTCCCCAGTATGAGTCTACAACCATTTCAGGACAGCACAGGAGGCAGGCTCATGGCTTTGCTGCCCTGACACTGTGGTGTGTGGAGCAGGTATTGTGTGGTGCACGCTGAGCTGTTTGACAGACACTTCTTCCCTCTGAGTCCTGTATTTTGTTTGCATTCCCAAAGTGAAGTTGCTGCCCGTTGACACATATGAGACCTTACTGGGAAAGCATCTGCCATATTTTTGTCTTTGATTTATTTATTAAGTGACACTCCAGAGCAGGATGGTACCTTGTGGTAGCTTGAACTGGTAAATAGATCTTCAATTCTTGCTGATAATTTTGTGTCTGTGAGCTCTCCCAGAGCTCTCAGTCTTCTGGTGAGGGGCCTGAAAGTTCTCCTCGTTCTTTGCTATGTTCACTTGAATGGTATTTTGGACCTCAGAGTCTAGAACTAGGGAGTTAAGTCATGCAGTTTTGAATTTCATATCACCAGTCAAAACCTTGCCAGCTAATAACCCTGTTTATTAGTCAACATCCACGTTTTTGTTGCCCAAGTCTCATCAATGGTTCAAAGAAATGGAAAATACTAATTGTCCTGTATTACATACTTCTTCCTTTTAAAGAATAAGGAAAGCTGCAAAAGAGTCAAAATAAATTTATTTTACTTGAAGTTAGTATGATACAGATTATTTTTTTACTGAGTCTTTACTCTGTTCATAATAAATTGTTCTGGTTTTTAACATTTAAATATATGTTTAAGATAATTTTGAGGGTAAGGCCTATTGCACAATACTGATATTCTAAATCATATAAATGGAAGAATGTATGAAATGCTGAATGAGTACCTGATTCATAACACTTTTCATACTTTAAGGAAAGAACTTTTTATCGTAAAAGAGGCTACTGGAGCATTGGTTTAAACTAGGGATCTTCTATCTGGTTTTGATTTTAGTCTGGGGATAATATTTGTTTACTATGTTTCAGAAAAGACATTGTGAATCAAGATAGTTGGGCCATATTCAGCCTCTTCTTATAAGGTCTTGAGGGACAGCTGTTTGAGGAGTGGCTGAGGGCGCTTGGTCTGTTCAGCCTGCAGAGGAGGAAGCTGAGGGAAACCTCATTGTGGCCTTCAGCATCCTCACAAGAGGAAGTGGAGGGGCAGGCACTGATCTTTTGTCCCTGGTGACCAGTGACAGGACCCGAGGGAATGGGCTGAAGCTGTGTCAGGGGAGGTTTAGGTTCAATATTAGAAAAAGATTTTTCACCCAAAGGGTGGTTGTGCACTGGAACCGGCTTCTCTGAGAAGTGGTCACAGCACCAAGCCTGAGAGAGTTCAAGAAGCATTCGGACAATGCTCTCAAGCACATGTGGGATTCTCTTGGCCCCTGTGCAGGGCCAGGAGTTGGGCTTGATGATCCTGATGGTCTCTTCCAACTCAGTTCATTCTGTGATTCTCTGATTCTACTCATGGATTTGTCTAGCTTTTTCTGCTTTAGACCACTTACACAGCTTTTTCTGCATCCAGTACAGGGATTTTAAAGTGTCAGAAAACTCTGATTTCATGGAAATGCAACTGAGTAGAACACATTTATCTTATGCCACTGATTATACAATAATTAAATATACTTTTATGACTAGTTTGAATTACTGGAAAACAGCAGCTGTTAGATTAATTTTTGAAATAAAGGCTGTGCACTCTAAAGAGAGAGGAAAATGCTACTTACTGGAACAAGGTGTTTTATCCAGATAAAGCATTTCTTCATTAGTGACTACTTTTTCCTATCTTGTTCTTGCAAATTAAAAAATTCAGGGAGATAGTGGAAGAGCAACAGGTGAATATATAAACATTTAGACATCAACAACAGGGGTTCTTTTGTTGCGATTTTTTTGTGGCTGGTTTTTTTTTTTTGGTTTTGTGCTTGTTTTTCTTCCCAGCAGTACTGTATAATGAAAGATACTTTCTCTTTTGTATTGTTCTGTCTTATATAATCATTCGAATGCAGAAAAACATATTTCTTTTTCTTTTTGATTTCAAGTAGTTGGATACAAAATGTCCAGACATTAAGAGGGGATATCTCCCTGATGAAAAGCCAGAAGGAAGTTCCAGAGTGACAGCTCTCAATACTGCCCTTCTTTAATCACTCTCTGTCAGATATTTAATGCACTCTTTTTCATCTTCCACTTATCTTTCATTGAATTGGAATAGGCTAATAATTTGTGTAAGGACACAGAGGGGAATACTTTTAAATGTAAATATGAAGACTGCAATCTAGTACTAACTGAAGTCCCTGAGTGTCTTTCTGTTGACAGCAAATGTATGCTTATGGTCCTGTGAGTTGATTTGCAGTTTCTTCTTCAATTATAGCATCAACTGAGCATGGTTTCTGAAATATAATAACAGGTGAGGCTTGGACAATGTATTTTTACTTTATTAATATTAATTTTCTATTATTTTATGGTAAAACACAAGAGAAGCAATGTCTTTTACTTTCTCCAGTGCTCACTTTGCTTTCAAAGTTAAAAAAAGGCAGGAAATAGCAGTGTAGATCACCTCTGTTATGAAACTAGCCAAGAATGTGCTTTCTCATTGCTAGAAGCAAGGGATGGTGAAGTGGTATCTTAGCTTAGTGTACATTCAGCTCAGGCTCAAGAGCACTGCATGTAATGCCAAGATACAAGGGATCAATCTAAAACAATTACAACAAGAGATGTGATGCTAATGGAGAGCCAGCTTGATTTAACACTTCCAAGCGGATGTTGATCTTCAGAGGTTACTAAATTATTTCAACTTTTTAACACTTTTGTAATCTACCACCACTAAAAATCTAAAAGCAATCTAGAAATTATCAGATAGAAAAAACTCTATTATCTATAGGCACTGCTATGTCCATAATGCCAAATACTTTAAGTAACAGGCTGCCCTGGGTACAGAGCAGGGGAGTTGTCACCAAGAACTGAAGAAGTGTGCTATCTTCAGGTATAGAAAACATTTACAATGAAGATGATAGTTATTTTCTTTGTACTGACTTTCATTCCATGTTTTAAATTTAGTCTTTCTGATTGAATTGCTATTTACTAAAGATTATTCTGATTTTTATGGAATTACATGAAGGTATGCAGCAATAGTGCCTGTTAATGTTACCCTCATAACTGCATGGTGCAATACAGTGTGAATAAACTTGCTTAACAGCTGCTGTTTTGTTAGTGATGCAGTTTGGGGGTGTAAGGCCATAGTTGTAAAAGATTAGGCTGTGATTACAGCAGTGTAATGCCATTTTCATGCCGAGTCCGTGGGTTTATATCTGAATAATAAACACATGGACTAAGTAATTTACTGACAATTAGCCTGACAACTGTTACAGGAAATGGCTTATGCACTTTAATACTTTAACTCCTTGGCAGCAAGGATCAGGTTTTCCCATATGTTCAAACTCATTGCTTACTTTATTTGGCCCCTGAATTGACCAATAATGAAATGTTTAAAAAACATGAATGGAAAACACTGAATGACATTTAAGAGTGAAATTAGTGGCATCGAGTTTAATAAATAAAAGCAGTTTTCATGCACATGATAAGAGGATTTGTCTGCAAAAGTTGACCCTTATCTAGACATATAAAAGTTGAAAAACATACCAAAGATAAGCTGCGGGACTGTAGCAATTTGTTCTCCAGCCTCCCCACTCCACTTCGGTTGGTTATAATTACTGGCCCTGAAGTCAGATGTGGTGAATATCCTGTACTGGGCTATTCTTGACAAAGGGCCAAGTTCAAAGGCTCAGAGGGCCAAGTCCAATGGAGACTCAAATCTTGTTCAGGCAGAGCAGTGTGTAGTAAGAAAGGGCACTTTATTGGTGCATTCAAGTTTTAGGGCATGGGATGAGGATTCTTTATAGGAGAAGGGTGACTAACGAGGCACTTTTCAGATCTGGCCAGACCATTGCACTCCCTAAATACAGTTGCTTGAGATGTCCTAGCGTATATTATTAGGGAGGTAAACTGCTGTTTTATTTTCTGTCTTGAAACACATCTAAAACTTTGCAATGTTTTCAGATAAAGCCATGTACGCACACCTCATTGCACAGCAAGATGCTGCACAAGGATTCTTACCCACAGGACATGGGATTTATTTAATTTTGTTTTATTTTTCTTCAACCGCAAAAATGAAGCTAAGGAAATGGTACTGAGTCTCTGCCCTATGTACATTTATGCACATTTTCAGGCAGAAGGAGCCTTTTAATTGTGTTTCTTTTAAAACTGCTAGGGGGAAAAGAAAGGGCTATGGACCTTGCACTTCTTCCTTTCTTACTTTAATTTCAGGTTCTTTCTCAGAACATGAATAGGCTGGATGAGTTGCATGACTAGTTAGGTTATGTCTAGGCTACTAGACAAATGGGGCCAGACAGCAAGCTCAAGGCACCCCTGGTTAGCTACACTGCTTGGCTTTTTGCTCATCCCCTGGATCTCTTTCTGAGCTACCCACAGCCAGCTGCTTCCAGGGCAAGCCAGAAAGGCTGTGAGCACGCAGCAGGGTAAAGCACAATCTAACCAATGCTGCCTGGCATCCAAGCTGAGGATCAGTCCAGGTCTTCTTTTATATATAAATGTTTAGCCACAGTCATCTGTATTGTATTGGTGTGTTGCCTTTATTCAGAACCAATTATTTAATTTAGAGATATCAATAGATTTGGCTCTCGTCATGGAATATTATTCTGCTGCTGCATAAACTGCAAAGGAGATTTCTGAAAAACAAATATCAAAGCAGAGCGAAAAGACCTTTCATATCAAAGGAGTAGATGCTATTGTTTTGATCATATTCTAATATAAGTGTAATGTTTTTATCACATCCAGTGTCATGCTCACGCTTAAATTTTTTATGCAGTTGAAGCCAAGGCCCTTGGGTCACTCATTAAGGATCTTGTTGTGTTTTGGCTGTTTTAAAAAGCATGCAGTTTATATTTAGAACATGTAAAAACATGTACATTAAATTTACTGTAAGTATATACATTTATAATCTACAAACCTATTTTACACAGTTACTAGAAAAATGAATTCATAAACCAGAAATATGCAGTTTTATTAGACAGAATCAATACTTTATTTTTTTTCCTCTGTAGATTTCCACAGAATCCTAGAACAGTTTGCGTTGGAAGGGACCTTAAAGATCATCTAGTTCCAACCCTCCTGCCACAGGAAGGGACACCTTCCACTAGACAAGATTTCTCAGATCTCAGGTCAACCTGGCCTTGAGAACATCCAGGCATGGGTCCTTCACAACTTCTCTGGGCAACCTGTTCCAGAGTCTCACCACCCTCACAGAAAATAGTTTCTTTCTAATGTCTGATGTAAATCTACTCTCAGTTTAAAGACATTATCTTTTGTCATGTCACTACATGTCCTTGTAAAATGCCCCTCTCCATCTTTCTTGTAGGCTCACTTTAGGTAGGCTAGAAGGCTGCTGTAAGGTCTCCCCAGAGCCTTGTCTTCTCCAGGATGAACAAACCCAGCTCTCTCAGTCTGTTCTCATAGAATAGGTGTTCCAGCCATCTCCTCATGTTTGTGGTCCTTCTTTGGACCTGTTCCAACTAATCCATGTCTTTCCTGTGCTGAGGGTGCCAGAGCTGGATGCAGTATTTCAGGTGGGGTCTCATGAGAGCAGAGCAAAGGAGGACAGTCCTCTCCCTCTCCCTCTCCCTCTCCCTCTCCCTCTTTCTCCTTTCTCCTTTCTCCTTTCTCCTTTCTCCTTTCTCCTTTCTCCTTTCTCCTTTCTCCTTTATGTCCAACTCTTTCTCCTTTTTCCTTTCTCCTTTCTCCTTTCTCCTTTCTCCTTTCTCCTTTCTCCTTTCTCCTTTCTCCTTTCTCCTTTCTTTCTCCTTTCTCCTTTCTCCTTTCTCCTTTCTCCTTTCTCCTTTCTCCTTTCTCCTTTCTTTCTCCTTTCTCCTCGGGGCTGTTTCCCATCCCTGCTCTGCCCAGCCTGTGCTGGTGTTTGGCATTGCCCTGCCCACAGGACCTTGCACTTGGCCTCATTGAACCTCATGAGGTTCACACAGGCCCACCTCTCAAGCCTCTCAAGGACCCACAGGATGGCATCCCTTCCCCCCAGTGTGCTGACCACACCACCCAGCTGGGTGTGTGTCCCACTGTCCATGTTGCTGATAAAGACATTAAGCAGCACCAGTCCCAGTAGTGACACGAGCTGTTGGACTTGGACATTGAGCTGTTGACTACAACTCTAGCAGGATTGATGAAAGAGGTTCCTGGTCTCCAGAGTCCCTTATCACCATGCTTGGGGCTCTCTAATCTTTCCTGGTGCTCCTCAGGCAGCTCCTGGCTGTGTCACTGGCACCCAGATGAAGCAGCAGCAGTGGGTAACAGTGGGCTGTACGAGGGTGAGCAGCTCACCTCTCTTGAGAGCACATGGGTCCTCCTTCCACACCTCGTGGAGGAGTCACCCACTGCCCCTTTTCTCAGTGCACAGGTTGTTACACAGGGAGCAGATGGACTTGCCTTAGTTCCAGCAGCAATCCTGATCTGACAAGTCTTTCCTCTTCACTCTCCAGAGCAGTGAAGTGGTTCTGTGATGGCACCTCAGCCTTCAGGGGAAGTCTCATCCTCCTGCAGGTCCTTGCCTGTGCAAACTTCCATTCTTCATTACTGCCCCCTCTCTCTCTGTGTGTTGGGGGGGGGTTTCTTGACTATGGGTACGTGCAAATCTCTGATTAAGTTGTCCAAAAATGTATGTATGAAAATTCAGCTTCCAAATAAGCAATTCACAGTCTTTCACAGAAATGTGTGATTTTAAGTCTGCAGAGAGGAGCCCCCCCTAGATGATGCAGGCAGGGAGGTATGGGGTCTGGCAGAATTCTAAGATGAAGGGTGCGTCATGTATGGAATAGGGATTTGTCAATGTCAGAAACACCAAGTCCATGGTTAAAATTCTAAATTTATATATATATAAAGGCTCTGATACTGGAAACTGTGCAAGATCTAAGCCATACAGTACATGAGAGAGAAGTGTAATTCACCAAGCACTCAGTTACTTATGAGGGTTAAATAAGAGCAGCCTGGTGGCTTATTTGAGCTGCACCAGCTACCAACAATCCTCAAGTGTTGCCAGGGAATGAAGACGTTATGATTACCCCTGATGCATCAACCCCATGTTAGCATTTCATGAGTCAATAAAAGAAGAAAGCATTTAAAATAAGACTTAGGTGGAATATGAGCCCACAAACAAACCCCACACCCCTCTCTAGAAATCTCTGATCCACCAGCTTTGTAACTCTTGGCAGTGCATTATTGTTTTACTTTAAGTTTCTCAGATTCTCTCAATTTTGCTCTCAAGTGTGCACAGAAGTGCCCCAGTCTGCTTCACAGAGCACCCACCTCTCTCCTAATCCAAATTTAGCCTCTCTGATGAGGCACTGCTCCACCTCCATCTCCCTATATGGACCAGGCATCTCAGAGCCTACCTTATATTCCACAGGAAAAAGATTCCTCTTAGTGTGGATCTGTAATCACTTAACTTGCCATACTGCCACCCCCAAACAAATGGTGTCTTCTAGGTGGCCTGCCATCCTCTACAATACATAGAAGATTTTCTGGCCCAATTTTCCCTCACCTTAAAGAGTTCTCCATCTGACCCAAAGGAGTATAAATGATTCTAAGAGGTCTATTTTGAAGTAAAGAATTCAAACTTGAGCAAGCCAGGAAAAAAAATTGCAAAGGGAATGTGACTTTTCAACCTTTCAATGTTGCTGCTTGTCTGAGAAAGGAGAGCCTTTACTCTTGACCACTTTGATGAGATGCACAGAAGTGCCTGTTGTAGCCAGTACACTTTAGGGGCAACTGATGTGACTGTCACAGAAAATGTTGTAAGGACAGGGTTTGAGAAACAGCACTTCACTCATATTTCCTGATGATTGCCCCAACCATTAAGATAGAAGTATTTTTAGCAGTATCCACAGCTGCATGAATGGTAGAATTCATTTAGGATGAATCCCATCTCCTCTGAATAAAAGACAGTGAGAGATATCCCACCCCATTTTCCTAAAAATCCACAACCTCATAGTCAAGAGATGCAAGTCAGCATCCTTTCAATCTGAGACAGGCATAGAAGCTCTTAGAAGGGATCCTTTCTGCATGAAATCTCTCAATGGTTTGTTATTGGCCACAAAATGAATTGTATTTTAGAAGGAAAGACTGAAATTCTTGACTGATTTTTCAGTGTAAGGTTCTATATGCTGATCTGGTGCAGTGGTCAGAGCAGTGGATCCTGAAGGGAAGTACCTCAAGCCCCCTGAGGATCACAGTTTCAGGAGGGCACACAAAAGAGCCCATTGCAGATTACTTCCTCTCTGCAAGTAGAACCCTGCTGTGCTGAAGCATCATGTTCTGCCCCATGGACCACCTGGTTCCTCCCCAAGGGCCTGGGTATTCTGCACCAAAGCAGCAGCCACTGCAACTCCTTCTGAGATTTTTTTTGGCTGTAATAAACACTGGGCTGTCTAGGGAGGCACAGTAGCAGAATGATGCTCTTCTCCCAAAGCTAAAAACCTCTACCTGTGTATTTCTGTGCCTCCAAAGCCCAGGGCTGCAGAGAAGCAACTGGGCACAGCTGTGACTGGCTGAATTGTGGGCGCTCTCCACTAAGGAATGGTAACCAACACTCAGTTGATTCATGCTGCACGAACAAACTCATTGCTCCTCCACCCCAGGAATACAACTATGGGTTATCTCCCTTGCTTTTGTCCTTGGGGAAATATATCTGAGAAAAGGCTAAATGCTTTCCTTAAACTGACATAATTAGTCAGGGAAAACTTAGGATTAAAATTTACCAGATCAATACTCATTGTGTTAGGCTGCCTCTAATGCCTACACTCCCAATGTGTGCTGGTTTATGTCTGTGTCTCAGGCTATGAAACCATGGTATCAGAATTGCTACTTCTTCTTGCACTGTTTACCATGTCTGATAAAGTATTAGTCCTAAATAATAAATAAAACAACAGAACATCTTGCTCAGAGGGCTGCTATAAACTCTCACACTGCAATTTAAATCAGCTGTTGAAGAGATGCAAATTACATGCATAGTGCCAAAGCAGGAGCATACGTAAAAATTCCTTTTTTTTCCAGTTGTGAATTTGCCTGTTGCCGGTGCATACACACATGTGCATGTGTTTATGCACAGGCAACAGGCAAATTCCCCCTCCTGTTAAGCTAAAACTGAGGATATGTTTACTCCATGTAAGTTTCAGACTGCAGCAATTTTCTTTTCCAGACAGCGAATCCCATCAGATGGAGCAGTCTGAGGTGTTAAAGCCTTTGGTCAGTCTGGTTATAGGAAACATCCAAAAATAAGCATTTGGGAGAATTTTTCAGCTCGTTGGCTCTGTACCCCTGCAAATAATTTTGCACTCTTTGGCTTCATACCCCTGAGAGTTTTGGTTTTTGTCACACTTCAGAGGTGTGTTTTGTGCAAGGCAAAGCACACACACAGTCTGTTAAAACCAGACTTTAACTCCTTGGTTTTTTAATAAAATATAAATCTGACTTATCAAAGTTAAATATAATTAGGGATAGATTCAATTTATATGAATAAGTTCCTCAGTGTGGACACAGTCTCATTGGGATGACTTTGTAGAAGACCTTTGGATGACTTTGTAGAAGACCTCTGGTCAGCATGACTACTGGTGGTAGAAGCCAGAAAAAATCATATGCCCTGACCCTGCAATGTAGTTTATGTCAGCAGAGCTCTGTGCCTATGTGAAAGCCATGTGGTGCCCCTCACAGCAATGCAGTGAACATCCTGCATCAAAGAGCAGATTTGGTATTGATAAAAAAGGCAGTCAGTTTAGGAGATGCTTATTTTTTAGGCTGGCAAAGAGTTCTCATTCCCCTCCCATTCTTCCAGTCATTCTTCCAGTCATTTAATATACAAAGAACAGATGACAGAAAAAAATGCTTGTGAAAGACACCCAAGAAGCATCTTAAGGATGTTTTGCAGTAAAAACACAAATTCTTTTTTGTATTTAGGATGTGGGATTCAAGAAAGGATATTCCCCAAAGGAAAGGAGATGTGTGAAGGAGACGGATAGGAGGCTGAGTTAAACAAGCAGCAGATCAGTTGATGGGAGCATTGAAAATGAGAGTCAGTATGGAGGAATTAATTTCAAAATAATCTTTTGCACACATTGTGTGAAAATGAGTTGAATTGTAAGGAGGTAAAAAATACTAAATACTTAAAAATAAAAGGAAAATTTTATTTTGTTAGTGCAAGATCTGGTGGGTGTTTGCGTCAGTGTCTCTGATCTGTTGCTGATTGACATCTACAGCAGCTCCTGACCATTTCTGTTGTCATTTGTCCCTATCACTGAGCCATCCTATTTGTCTAAATCCCATTGTTCACCTGTGTCCCATGTATCATTTGGTGTATAATTCCATATCAGCCGTAAATCAATGTCTGCTCTCTAATATTAGTCACCCAAACTGCTTTTATAATTCAAGTCCTGCATATGCCTTCAGACAGTAAAACAAGGAAGATTATGGAGAAAAGCTGATAGAATTGTTAAATAAAATGAAT
Organism: Geospiza fortis; assembly: GCF_000277835.1. NCBI lineage: Eukaryota > Metazoa > Chordata > Aves > Passeriformes > Thraupidae > Geospiza > Geospiza fortis. The sequence continues at coordinate 2,683,268 of NW_005054403.1, read as the reverse complement.
GTCTGAGGCCCAGAGAAACAAGAAAGGAGTTAAAATGGGTTCTGAGTCCTTTCTGTAGCCACAGGGATAGGAATTGTCTAAACCTGTATTTGAGACTATAGCTGTTGACACTTATAGCTGAGCTCCCATTAATTTCTGCAACACAAGATCAGAATCACAGAGAAGGAACAAAGTAAGACATATTTATAGAGAAATGAACAAAGTAACACTTTTTAAAAATAAATATTTTGAGATGTGTGCCAAGAAAGAGTAACCAGTTCATTCTGACTTAAAATAGAAACATAAGTTAGCAGCAAGATTTTAATATTATTATTAATACGTTTCTTTTTTTCTTTCTTTCTTTCATTGAGTAGATCTTCCCTCCTACCTTCTCTTTTCAGTGAACATATCTATATCTTGTGAACATATGTCTATCTATCTATCTATCTATCTATCTATCTATCTATCTATCTATCTATCTATCTATCTATCTATCTATCTATCTAAAGTCTTTCAAGTGAACATATCTACCTCATGGTCTTGAGACCATGCAGTCTCACATGAGCTGGCTACCCTGGCTTCATAAAACATTATTAATAAGATTACCTAGAAGGAGTTTGTCTGACCTTATGCTGGAGTGCAGATTTCATGATTTCATGACTGTAGATATAATACCATCCTTTATTTAACCACATACAGGATTATCCCAGGCCTCTGCACACGTTATGCAGTTCACATGCCAATCAGCAGGGAAGAGCTCTGTTTTTATTAATGCAGAGCAACTGAGTAGTTTCTCATGATCAGGTGTGAGGATCGCGTCTGCTGAGAGCCACTTCAGTGAGCACTGTTTTGCGTTAGCAAGAGAAATAGAGGTCCAGATCTTTTTATGTCAGAAGAAAAACAAACAATTCCTTTTGCCCAAATGGTGTCCATTGCTCTATTGCATTGGAAGAAGGAAAACTTTAGAAAGAGATGCCTTGTGAAGAGGTGCTTGTTATGACTTGAAAATATGAAAGGTTAGTGGAAAGCTCAGACAAAGAAAAATAATTTGATGAACATATGAAAGATTAAGGATTGATTTGAATATTCGCAAAACTTACATAAATTTCAAATAACTTTGTACTCTAATCTTGTAGTTCCATTGGGAAGTTTCTAGATGTAAGATTTCTGATTCACTGTTTTTTAGACTTATTCCCACAGTTTCTTTTGCACGTGGAACATTTTAGCTCAGGGAGTGGCTGCACCCAGTCACAAGTGTTGCTGAGGGTTATGTAGAAATATCTGAGTGAGCTTTCAAGTAATTTGCTCAGAGATGTGCTGCACAGCACTGGGGTGATACAGAGCTCAGCAGGAGCTATAATATCTGGGGTTAATGGCCTCCAGTGAATTCCAGCCTGCCATGACCACATTGGTACCATCCCTCAAACTCCCTACGTGAAAGCCAGCTCCAGCACATTTATACAATCCATTGTGACTGCTGGGGCTGTATTTCTCTGCAGACCAGCTCAGGTTAGCTGGGTAAATCAGGAGCATGTCAACTGTTTAACAGGTTTTTCTTTTCTGAACTCCTGGTTTGTGAAGCGAAATGAAACAGCGCCCGAAAATTGTTCTTGTTCAGTGTCTATTAGATAACCTGTGTGGATATATCCCACTGTAACCCAGAGCTGACAGTAATGTATGTTTCTGTTATCAGCCTCAGCAGAAAGAGTCAGGGAAGAATGAACACATCATATGGACTATCCTGTAATGCCAAATGCAGAACTGAAGAGGATTTGTAGAGTGAGACTTGCCTTCCTCTGCCAGAACTGGGTCTGGGGACAAAAGCATTCACTGAATCTGAAACATGCCAATCCAACAATTTTCACAAGAGCTTTAAGGCACAAAAAAGTGCATCTTAGCAGGGATTCTCCTTCCTTGAAATATTGATAGGATTTTACCAGCATGACTCCAGTTACATTCAGCAGTAGTCCCACAGCTGAAAACTCACATACTACTTCAGGAATTGACTATTCACTGTTTGAGCTCAAGCTGTGTCAATGTACATATATATAGAGATGGCTTTAGCAGTACTTACTCCAGAGAATTTTCTTTCTGTGACTCTGCCTGTGATCACCTGTACCTGACAATCACTGGAGTATTTGTCTTGGGAGGCCTCAGTGGTATTTTGCTGAAGAAGAGCTTTCAATTCTGCAATATCACTTGCCCTTTTTACATCCAGGTCGTCTCATAGGGCCACATTCTTGCTTAAATGCTTTCTCAAGCAAGTGAAGGGAAGCAGCTTAAATCTGGATGTAAGAGTAGAGTTCTCTTTTTGTTTGTTTGTTCATATATATTTGCATGTGCACTTATGGAAATAGGCAGCTGGAATGAGGGAAAAATTGTACTTTCTGCTGTCATGCTTTCCTGCTCATTCCATCCAGCATTGCCTCTGTAGCTCACCTGCTATGGGTAGGGCATGTGGTGTCTCCCCCAGACTGAAAGATATCATTTTTATAAATGGTATTGCTCACACGCATTTCTCAGACACTTGGTAATTCTTGAACTGAGTGATATCGATGGTAATGAGAGTCCTAAAAAGATTTTAGACACCTAAAGATCTCTCCAGGTTTTTCTCTGATTCTGTAAGTGCTTTTGTGACTCTTAGCCTCAGTCTGTTGGTTATAATTATATATTGATTACACAAAATATGATTCTGAGTCTTGAATGGAATAGTAAGCACCCAAAATCATAGCCATATTCCTACCAGGGCAAATGGCATTCTCAGCAAGCTAAGTTATTATATATGACAGATGAACTTTCAGAGGATGTTGGTTTTAGCTTGATGAAGCAGAACAATAATTTTGTCTTTATTTGAGTTTACCAGCAAATTGAATCAGTGCAAAATAGCATACAATTACTGCATTTCTTGAGACCTCTGGCCTTATGGATTTTTGTGTTTGGTTTGACTGGTTACTTTTTTGTTTGTTGTTGTTGTTTTTGTTTGGGTTTTTTTGTTTGTTTTTTATTTGTTTGGGTTTTGTTTTTTTGGTGTGGTTTTATTTTTTTGTTTTTCTAGGTTTTTATTTAATTTGGAGAGGTTTTTTATTTGTTTCTTTAGTAGGTATTATTATAATGAATTAATAGTAAGTGTCATAAATTTAATAATCCACACTGGATTGTGTTGAACACTTCTAAGGAAGAAGGAATTCTGTGTTTACTGGGCATGGTTATACTTAGGCAGTCAGGGTGATGAAGTTGACAGAAAACCCATAGAAAGACAACCTTATAGAAGAAAGGCATCACTACCCAGCACAAAAATGTCACCTTGATTTGTCAGCCTTAGGGTAACTATGTTGTCCTGGTGCTGTTAATTTTGCCTCCTGTGACTGAGCTGTTAAAACCCTAATGAGAGGATGATGTTTAAATAGAGGAAAA
>NW_005054403.1:2662276-2679831 GCF_000277835.1 Geospiza fortis | reverse complement strand
AAAATCTTACCTAGGTGCTTGCAAAAAAAGCTACCTGTGGTCTGCCTCCCGATTTCTTACTATAACCTTAAGCAAAATCATTAAATTGTGTGAATTTTCTCATCACAGTTGAGACTACATATTATATGGGCCCTTGGAAACAAGTGTGCAGCTGCACTTTTCCTGGGGTGGCTGCAGTATCCCTATGTCTCAGAGGAACTTTTTAAGTGCATCAACGCCACCTTTGTCCCCCTGGCCCAACATCCATGGTCACTGGCCACAGGACTGGCTGAGCTGCCTTTGATAGCTCTTCTCCAGTCGTTCTCCTGTGTGCTACACTCTGAGCAGGGAAGGAGCTAGGATGATGAACAGCTTGGGCCTGTCTAACGACCATGGCCAGCTGAGGTGTCCCAGCAGCAGTTTATCCTTGTCTGACTTGCAGGGATGCGCCTGCAGGGCCATGGAGAGGTGCCTTGGCAACTCTTGAAGTGGTAACTCAGGCACCTGTAGTACTGCAGCTGCAGAAGCAGAGGTCTCCAGAGGAGTCAGCTCAGTTTCAGGTCTCACAAGGACTCTGATGGATGTTGGAGGCTGTTCAGTTTGGTTGGGGATAAATGGTTCCTAAAACCTCAGCTGTGTCCAGAACTCACATTTAAAAACTATGTCAAACAAGTTCCTCCATCCTCCCTTTCTGTCCTGGGATGTGTGTTACTGGTGCTCAGGTCAGCATGTGGGTCTTTGTCCTGCCACCATCCACATTTTGATCACTTCCCTTGTTTGAGCTCTGACCTGAAATCCTACAGAAAATGGGATTCTCTATCCCTGATGGAATCACTGCCTCCCCACTTGGCCCCTTGGGTCTGTTCCTGGATTCCTGCTCTGCCTTCAAGCTCAGGTGGGATTGATTTTAGTCTTTTCAAATAGTCTTGATTATCCTGCTCTCTGTGGTAAGGGGAGAAGGAAGATTTGGCTCAGCTTTCTCCTCCATATATACAAAATAAATAATTTGAGATAGTGAGAAAAAACCTCTGCATTGTCACAGGGTTGAATTGAGAAGGTAGACCAGAAAATATTACATATAGAAAAAGATACAAGATTCTTCAGAGATCTGCAAATATCTTGCCAATATTTCCACTGTCATTCCATAAGGTGGTTCTACCTCTTTATCTTTTGTTTTTGCTTCCACATGTCTCTGCTTTGCTCACAGTTCTCTATGTGTACTGCATTTTAGTTTGCCTTACAAAATCCCTTGATAAATACACTTATCAAAGAAAATTGGCAAGTGCACAGCTATCATTTTAAATCTCTTATGTGATTATAATATTCCCTTCCCACTAAGGACAATTTAGCTATATAGTTGGAATTATTGTGAAGAGAAAAGTCTGCCAGGTGTGACCTGGAAACTCTACACCAAAAAAGACAAGCGTTGGGATGAACTTGAGGGTGTAGATATGATTAGCTGCAGTTGGGATCACCTCCAGTGAAAGAGTATGAGTAAATCTTCTCAAGAATGTACCAAATGGAGCAAGATTTGTGACTGTGGGCTATCAATACTGGAGAATATTTAGCTGAGGCTGGAGTTAGGAGCTGGATAGGGCTCGAATGTATTCCTCTCAGCACTCATCACTCCATATGGGGATTGTTCCACACATTGGGATGGATTCACCTCCTCTGGCAGCTGATAAGGAAAAGATTCATTCTCTAGCCAGACGGCAATAAGATCACAGACACCTTGGGTACAGGAGGTTTGAGGCACTTTGAAGATTTTCAGATTGTGTCCTGAAACCTTGGCTATGCATCATGGAAGTTTGCTGCTTTCATTTTAATTGAATTATTATATTAGAAAAATCTTATAAGATGAAGTGTGTTTTAGTTTACCATTACCCCTTGTCCTACTGCAGAATGTCCCCACTAAAAAAATTGCTGACATCTTTTTTACAGGGTTGCTTTGAGTATTGAAAAGTTACAATAGGGTGTCCCTGGGACCTTCTCTTCTCCAGGCTGAACAAATTTTACACACATTTCCAGTTCCCAGAGCAGGATGTTGTGGGTGACTGCGTTAAAGGCCTTGCAGAAGTCCAGATAAATGACATCAGCAGCCTTCCCTTGATCACTGATGTAGTCACTCTACCATAGAAGGCCACTGCATTGGTCAGGCAAGATGTGTCCTTGTTGAAGCCATGCTGGCTGTCCCAAATCACCTCCCAGTCCTCCACGTGCCTTAGCACAGCTCCTAGGAGCATCTGTTCTGTGATATTCACAAGCACAGAGGTCAGGCTAAAAGATCAGTAGTTCCCAGGGTCCCCTTTTCTCCCATTTTAAAAATGAATGCAATGCTTCCCTTCTGCCAGTCACCAAGAGCTTCCCCTGATTGCCATAGCTTTTCAAATATCATGGAGAGTAATTTGATAACTACATCAGTCAATTCCCTCAAGACTGGGATGCACCTAATCAGGTCCATAGACTTATTCATATTCAGGTTCCTCAGGTAAGGAACAAACCTGATCTCTCTGTTTTTTTACTGAGTTTACTGAGTTCTTATAGTTCTTACAGTGTTCCACTTCTACCAGCAGAAGGCAAGTTAAAGGCTTATAATTAAGTATGGAAACGCAGGGAGGTATTTGCTTTACTGTAAAGTACAATGCAATGGCATGTACATGCTCCTGTACATCTGGACTGCAGTCTGTGATGTGGCAGCATATTTCCTAACATACATAAGCCATGATTTCCTGACACAGTTAAGCATGTGTACTATGTTCTGCTGGCACTCAGGAGCTGGAATTGTGATGCTCACATATGATGGCCTTTGCAAGACAACAGCTGTGAGCCTCCTTCTCCATAGTTTTACCATCAAAAATGGTCTTTAGGAATCCCATGCCACTGAGACCTGTAAAAAAGTCCAAATCAATAAAAACTTAGCGATGAAGAACTAGGCTACAGAGCACTTAGGCAAACTGGACACAGCCAAGTCCATAAGGACCACATAGGAAACACCCAGAAGTGCTTAGCATAGCTGTGGAAGCTGGGTTGTTGCATTCTTAATTATCTTTAAAAAGTCATGGCAACTGGTGAAGGCTCCTAATCATGTGGGGAAAAAAATGTCGCTCCTATCTCTAAGACAATCAGGAGAATACAGGAGTTACAGGCTGGCCAGACTTACCTCGAAGCCTGGAGCAAATCCTCTTGAAGCCATTTCTAGACATGAAGGATAGGAAGATGACTGGTTGTAGTCGACATGGATTTCTGGATGGGAAATCATTCCTTGGAATGCTAATAGCCTTCTATGATGACTTGAAAGGCTTAATGAATCAGGGCAGAGCTGTGTATATCTCAACTTTAGCAAGGCTTTTGTTAGCATCTCTCACAACGTGGAACAGACTATTGAAACAGAGCAGCTAAATGGGCATGGAAAACTGACTTAACTGCAGTGCTCAAAGGGTTGTGGTCAGCAGCACAAGGTCCAGCTGGTGACCAGTCACTACTGTTGTACTACTGGCACAGGTGCTGGGTCAGTACTCATTAACATCTTCACTAATTACCTGGATGGTGGAACATGGTGCACCCTCAACTAATTTGCAGGAGAAAGAAGACTGGGAAGAGTGGTTGATGCCCTAGAGAGTTTCCTGATATTCAGAGAGACAAAGAAAAGCTGCAGACATAGGCCAATAGGACCTCGCTGTGTTCAGGAAAGGGAATGCAGTCCTGTAACTTGGAAGGAACAATCTGGGAGAAGCCCAGCTGGAATGCAGATTTGCAGAAAAGGCTGTGAGGCACCTGGCGAACACCAACTTGAACATGAGCCAGCAAGGTGCCCCTGCAGCAAAGGCAGCCAGTGGACTCTTGGGCTGCATTAGGCAGAGCATGGCCGGCAGGTTGAGGGAAAGGATCCTTTGCTCTGCTCAGAACTGGTGAGACACACCTGGAGTGCTGATCCCAGCTCTGGGCTCCCTAGTACAAGAGAGACATGGAATTATTGCTATGGATCCAGCAAAATGTTATGAAGGTAGTTAAGAGACTGGAGGATCTGTCATACAAGGAGAGGCTGAGATTGCTGAGGCCGCTCAGCCTGGGGAAAATTGGTTCTGTGGAATCTCAACCATGTGCTTGAATAACTGATGAGGTGTAAGTAAAGAAAAGGTAGCCAGATTCTTCTCAGCGATGCCTAGCTATAGGAAGAGGGGCAGTGGACACAGGCTGAGACCCATGAAATTCCACTTAAACACAGCAGAAGCATTTTGCTGTGAGGGTGACTGCACACTGGCACCGGTTGCCTAGAGAATCTGTGAAGTGTCCATCTCCGGATATATTCAGAGTCTGATGTGGCACAGTCCTTCTCTAGCTGGTCCTGCTCTGGGGCAAGATGGACTATGGGGACTGGGTGGTTCCTTCCAGCTTCAATGGTACAGTGGCTTGGTGTGCCTGGATGTAGAGAAACACATTGTTCAAGGTGCCTAGCTAGTAGAAAAACCACCAATTCATAGGAACAAAAATGATAATATGGAGGGAAAATAGCAGACTATTTGGCTTGGTTTTGACTTGATATTGGAAATGAAAACACATTTGCAAAATAAAAAGGAAGTGTTGTAAAAATAATTCTTGTAAAAAACCAGAGTTGAACAACCCACCTCATTGGAATTTAACAGCCTCAAAGCATGTTACTGTTGTGGTTTTTATTCCCAAAACCAACATGATTGTTTCCTTTAAGGTAGGTAGTCTAGCACTCAGGAAATTGACAGTGGACTCATTAGTTTATTCCATTTTACAAAAAAGAAAGTAATAATGTTTCCATCTTTTGTAAATAAATTTCATTATAAATTGAATTATAAACCAAATGGGGATATTTATATTCTCTGCACTGACATTTTTTCATTTATAAGGAACATGATGTGATTAAAAATAGTAATGGCAAAAGAAAGAAGAAAGTACTTGATACTCAATGCTTATACCAACTTCTGTGTCACTGAAATTCAGGCCTTTAGCATGAATCCTTTTTGATTCTGTTGTGAACCCCTGTTTATTTTGTCACACCTAAAAAATCAAGAAGGCTAATAGGCAGCTAATTAAATATTAAATCTCCATTCATTTTGCCACACGTCAGTGACTGCTGAATAACAGCAAAGGCGGTGGGAGGGAAGAGAATGCAAATAGCTGTTTAATGAAAGCTATCTGTTCAAGCCAGAACAGATATTGCTAAAATATTTGGTACTGGCAAGCCAGACACTTCCAGATCAGGTGCAGGAAGAGCTGCTTGTGGACTGGAGTCAATGTGTAAAGTTTCCCTTGCTGGGAATTTCAGTGGCAAACATTTGCCTACGGAGTGGAGTAAATGTGGAGAGATAAAATTTTAAGTTCTGGATGAAGGGAGAAGGAAGAGAGGAGTGGTTGCAGCGCTAAAGTGTATTCTGCACTGGCACTGTGGGTAAGAAAATAGCCCTCACTCAACTCTCCTGCCAATCACTTAACGCAAGGATGTAGTTCTGTGTGATTATATAACAACTTCCAATGAAACTAGGTGAAATAAATTAGTGTTGATAATGCTTTTCTTTTGATCAAAATTTATGTGAGCAGTTTGGGAAAACTCACTTTCTACTTGTTTTCAGCCACATCTGTACCAGATTGTACGGAGGCTGAGGGATCTATACTTTTGTTTCAATGTGTATTGCAACATTTTTATTGCATTCCACAGGTCCTCCAGTAAACGTTACTTGCAATATTTTTATCAACAGTTTTGGATCAGTCACAGAAACCACAATGGTAAGTGCTATGATGCCATTGGCAAGAGAACAACAATACTTAATATATGTCATGAACAAAACCTGTCAATTTTTCTATTTATTGTTCAACTTGCAGGTCCTCCTGTAAATGTTACCTGCAACATATTTATCAACAGCTTTGGTTCAATAGCAGAAACTACAATGGTGAGTGGGACTGATCATTGAAGCCATCTTGTGAAGGAGTGGGATGTGATGTAGAATAGAGATGCTCAGGATGTGGGGACATTTACTAAGTTATGAAGCTACTAAAAACCTACTAAAAACCTGAGTAAAAATGGCGTTAAATAAAATAACATAAAATAAGTATAAAATAACTATATATATAAAACATTAAACTCCCCTATCAAGCCTAAACACACCTACATAGGGACTGCCCCACAGTCTGTGGTGACTGAGATGGCAGCAAACACAGGTGTGTGCAAACCTGCTTCCTCAGGCTCCATTAGCTCTGAAGAGGCAGGGGAGCGGCTGGAGCTCAGCTGTGGGTTTCCCTGCCAAGTGCACCATATTTGATTGTGCTTTACACCACATGCTGAATCACCTGCTGCTGCAGAAAATGGTCTTGTTTAACTGAGATAGATCTCTGTGAATTGCAGCCTCATCAGTCACAGAAGGAAGTGTAAAACTTGTGACAAATGACTAGAGCACATGGGTATAAGACTTAGGTATTTTGAAGTTAAATTAGTACTAGGAAATGATGGGATTCCACCTGTCTGAAATTTGTATTTTGACTAATGCAAAGAACAAAGTAAAAAAAAGTCAGATTTTCATTTAAAAAATTGCAAAATATAGAATAAACAAAATCAAGCTAAGAAAAAATTAAAATTAAAATTTTCATCTAACTTTAAAAAAAATCTTTTAGTCTAGAAGTCTATCAGTCTATTATTTTTTTTCAATATTTGCTAAGAAAAAAACCCAAAGTTTTTCTGATTCCATTTAAAAAGATGCTGAGTTTTTAAAATCTTTTTAAAAAGTGAATATAAAAGATTTGGGTTTTATTCAAGCCAACATAGTCCTTACTATGTGGGTTAATCCACAGAGATATTTTTAACAAATTTATCATAATAATGTCATAAACCCATAATAATTATTAGGTGCTCATATCTATGGTACTTTTGAAGAAATTGCAGTGTAGTTTCACAGCTCTGTTTTCCAGAGATTCCTTCACAGCATCCAGGTTTTTCTGGAACTGCTGAAGCCAGAGGCAATAAAGGTGCTTGGCTTCTTGCAGGACTGAGAACTTGGTAATTAATAATGAACTTGCTGGCCACCTGAAATAAACCAAAAGAGCAGCGTTTTTGTAAGATGGAATAGATACTGCCTTGCAGGCCTTTATGAAGGAAGAGAAGGTCTTTAGTCTGACTAATGTATTTTGTTTAATATTAATTTATATTCAATTGTAACTCATGCCATCATTTTGGTAAGTGGTAATTAAAGAATGTAGGAACACAAATCTTCTGCTCCTAAACAATTTAATTTAAAAAACCCACCCTGTTATTTAATGTTTTCTAGAGATAAAAGGCAAGTTATTGCTAGGCTAGGTTACTTTCTTTAACAGTGTGGGAAAGACTTTGCTATAAATGACAAGCTGTAACATACAGAGCTATAAAACAGACAGATAAATTAATGCTTTAGACTATGTATCTGTAATATTTTAGAAAGACCTTAAAAGAAAACTAAAATAAATTTTAAAATTACAGGGAAATAAACATATCAGGGTGTAACATAATTATCAACAGACTTAATTTTCATTAATTTTAGAAAACATTGTTTTCCTGTGTTTTAAGGATTCTGAGAAGACAGCTGTGAGTGTAGCATTTTTACCCAGCCATGTCTGTTGATCCTAGTGTGTAGAGACACCAGGACAGCATTAAGTAGCAAAAACCCTGCACGTCACTAGCTTTACAAGATGGCATTCAATGAAAATATTTGCACGACCCAATGCTGATTGCATTAATTAGACTCCTTCATTGCTTTGATTAAATCCCCTCATTGCATTTTACCTTCTATCAAATATGTTAATGTGTACCTTTCCAATGTTCATTAACACATTTTGCTGAAAACGGCCAAACATTCAAGTAGATGAAAACAAAGACTATTGGCTTTCTTATTTTGCTTTGTTCATTAAATCTGCTGAAAGTGTGGGAAGATTCTGTAAGATGCTGTTCACTTATTTGATATTGATTTTCTTAATGTTGTCACTTCTTTAATGACTATTGTGACTTGTTTTAGGAGTCTGCTCTGAGAGGCAGACATCAATTGCTGTTCCAGCTACATTGCCTTTCTGAAACAGATATAATTGTGTGGTAAAATTGTTGGCATCCCTTGTGATAAATAACAAGTTTGTTTGACTCCTAGGAATCATTTTTCCCTATAAAATGCTCTTGATGGTTTTGACATAAAACTAAATGATTCATTTAAAAGTCTGGATTGCAAAGTCAATAGAGACGCTCCTGTCTCAGAGGAGAGGCATGCTTAGTGAAACCATGTGCATACACCGAAGGGACATTATCAGAATATAACTTGGACCACCTACAGCAGTTCTTTGGGAACTTGGAAGATGAAAACTTGCTCAGGGAAGCTTTCGGGAGGAGAAATTAACATGGCAAATGGGATTACAGTCCCAGATCTACTAATTTCAGTAATATTATCAGGAGTAGTTTCTGTCCTCTGATTCAGACACACAGTACAGGATAAAATTCCTCCCTATGTGAAAGGCAACTCCAATGTCCAGCACACTCGTCTAAAAATGAAAACCTTACATTAAGAAATAAACCTGGGATTTTATGCTGATTCAGATGGATGAATTCCATAGACTTTTCATGAGTTTTATTCCCAAAGATCTAGAGAAACAAAATGTAGATGTAAATGTCTTTCTATAATAATAAAAATAATAATAATGCTCTATAATGCACATAGGGGACAGTATCCCACTAGATTATTTTTCCTGCAAAAGAAATGCTTTTCTTCCTTTTTGAATTATATATATTATACCAAAATGAAAAGAGTAAAAAAAGGCCAGAATCAAGATCATATAGTTTAAATCTTTCTTTGATTTGTCTTTAAGTCCTAACTTGCAAAGAAAGAGGAAAAGTTTTTTCTGAATAACTTCACTGAATAAAGCAGTTATGAGAGTAAACTCTGTGTCTATTTTTGGAAGTATTTACACATGCAGTATTCAGCAGAAAATTCACTATACAGCATGAGTGCAGTTGAGTATCACAGATGAGTAATCTACATCAGCCTGGGCAGCATCCCAAAGAATTCAGATGTTCAGTGTTCCTAATGACCAGGATTTTTTAGCTATCAGCTGTAGGAGAAGTTAAGAGCAGTTTGTACATTGCAAGCTAATTCTTAATTACAGAAATGACTAACTGTGAGGATATTCTTATGTTGCTGTGCCCTATAATCAATGACACTGTGCAGCAGGTTCTCTGTTAGGGTAAATGATCCAAACTTCAGTTGTGTTTTGAGTACTTATGTCAGCAGAAAAAATTGCCATTTCTTAATTTTAAAAGCTTTGTTGTGGCTGGCTGTATGATGCTATCTCCCATGTAGAGGAAAAAAACCCCATAATAACAAATAACATTATTAGATCCTGATTAATTCACATGTATACTTTTAACTAAATAAAAGGCTCCCACTGAAGCCATTGGGGACACACTGCATGCTTATACCCATGGGTAGCCAAGTGCTTTTTCTGTTTCATGGCCTTGGAATAGGTCATCAAACCACTGCTTTTCAGTTAGCATTTATCTTTAGGATTTAGAGAGAGATATAGAGTAATCTTTTTGGTAAACCCCTCCTATTCATGGAAGGCCAGCTAAGTCTATTGTTTGTTTCAGACTCCCAACTTAACTGCTGGGCAATCACCGCTGTTGGAGGGGAAGCTGGGAGGAAAGCTCAGACCTAAGACAAGTGCTGGTTCAGAGACAGAAAGTAGCACTGGGCAGGGCAGGGGCTCCCCTGCACTCTTCCTGCCACAGCAGTGGCTGAGACCAAAGGGATCCAGAGCTTTGCTCTGTGGATCTGGATTTAGATTTGCTGAAAAATTATATCTATCTACGTTCCTATAAACAGACTAAGTATATCTGTGGATCAAGTCCCTAAATCTTCAGATAGAGCTACTAAATCTAATCAGATTAATATTCTTCCAGTATGTTTGTATTGCTGCGAGCTTATGGCTTAAGAACAGAGGAAAACTGTTTATCTGAGTTGCCTTGAGCTGTTGCTGACACTGGCAGTGCATCTGAGATTGAATCTGCAGGTCCACACTCCTTGTTCAGAGTGGTGGTGCTGTCAGAAAGAATTTGCAGAGTAGGTGTACTTGTGGTTGTGTAGGAGTGCTTTACTACAGCACACCCACTTCTACCCTCAGGACCTCACCACATACACACTGTAGTGTGCCTCAACTCCATATTGTTCTACTATTCTCAAGAGAATTTTCCTTCAAAACATAGTTACAGTGGTAGCACAGGAAAAGTAAATTCAAAATTCTGGGCATGATTAGGTCTGACTGTGTAAACGCACATCCCTCTCTGCTGCTTATACAGCAAGCATAGGAGGAAATAATAATGCTGTTCTTGTGATGTGCATGTTATATTTACATTTTTATTTCTCATTAAAATATCTACACATATATATGCAAAGCCTATCAGATGTAAACAAAGGTTTCGGTTCTGTTTTGCTTCTAAGAACAAAGCTTGCAGAGGAAAATAATTTCTAAGTGTATTGGTGTGATGACTGATAAATTTATGAAGGGACATATTGAAAAATATAGGGTAATCTTATTGTCATTATTTATGATTTTGGTATAATATATATTATCCTATGCAATCTCTTTTATGAATAAAGATTTTCCAGACTGTTTTTTATTATCTAAGTCACCCAGCAATGAAGTTCATCAATGCAATTTTTTAGATATTTCTATAAAATTTACTGATCTAACTTAATTATAATTTCTATGTCATGGGGAAAAAATCCCTCTGTTTTCCAAAGACTTCATTATATATCATATCACAGTGAAGAATTAAAGCCAGTCTCACAACTAGTTGTAGCAATTTTATTCTATCAGCAGTTGCTCCTGCCTTCTTTTCTGCAGAATTCGAATCAGTGCATTCCTGGATTTATAGCTAAAGCTGTCCCATATAAACTCTGAGACTCATTTATACTTAAAGATAAATATAAGCTTAAAGATACATTATAAATGTAAGACACTCAATTTCTAAGATCAAGAAATAAGGGATAGTATAATTATGGATGGTGTATCCTTACGAGATGTGATGACATTTTATAAGCTCAGAACTGCAAGTAGCTATTTGATATTTAAATGTCTGAAACAAGAACATCATAAAAAGTACAATGACTTGTGAAAAACAGATACAGGCTTTTGTAAGTATCTTTTAAAAATGCTACTCTTGAGACCTGTCTCAGGTCTGTCTTGCTCCGATTAGTAAACATTCCTGTTTGGAATCACATCTACCCAAGAGCAAAATGAAAATGAAAAACAAAAAAAAAAAAAGGAAAAGTTATTCACCTACTGAGGTTGTAAAGCATCTTCCCATTGGGTTCAAAATCTGCATCAGTTTGGATGTCAAAAATATTCTGTCAGGGCAGCAGCACACCTCACAACCACCTCATGGAGCAAAGGGGGCGGCAACTGAACAGAGGGGTTTGTTCAGAGTCTGCATATTGGGCAAGCTGCTTTCTGCAGCTCTGATCACAGGGAGAATATTTATCTTTACCTTTCAAGGGTGATAACTTCTTTTCTATGCAGTTCAGGTACCTGACTAAAACCCAGCCAGCTCATACATTTTCCAAGTCAAAAGCACAGTGTTGCCATTTTAATGTGTGGCTGAAAATTCTAAATGTTAATGCTTTGTAGTATCAGCATAATTATTTGATAAAGCATTCCTTCAGATCATATAATCAATACAAATATTATTAAATATTTTTCTTTTTGAGGAAGAGTAGATGGTATTTCTAAGAGAGAGTTGACAAATTAAAAATTGCAATTTCAGAGAGATGAAGATTTTATTTGCTGACTGGGATTAGGAGAGTAAACATTTGTTTCTTTCTACTCTCTTCAGAGAGTTTAGAACCTGAAATCTCTTTTTGCACTCCCCTTTAATAACCAGTTCTTGACACAATGTTAATGTTGTTCTAAATGAACCTCTAAGTAATTGCTCCCTTTCCCAATTGTGACTAGCAGACCACCAAGCAGAAGAATACAATCAGGCCAATTTTAACGGGATGCAGACAGGGAGGAGTAAATGAAGGAACATACACAGAATGATACAGTAAATAGGAAAATGAAACTAGTAGTAAATAAGAAGCGGTGATTTAATTTCTTCTGTACAATTTTGGCTTCACAGGAATTAAAAACTATTCATGAGTACATTAGGCGTAAATGACTTACATATTAGAAAACATTTATTTAAATTGGTAATTTTGTAACCTCTTTGATGACATTGTATATATTTAACTGCAATGCTTTTTGAATTTACAAATATCTCTTAGGTAATCCACAACATTTGAAATAGGGTTACATTTAATTGTGGAGATTGCAGTTAATATTTTTCTCATCACTGAAGGAATTTTGATTTGGAAAATGTACCAGTTGTGTTTGTCTGGTTCAATGCAGCGCTTTGACAACTTTATTTTCAAATGACAACTCTGATGTTCAAAGGATAACACAAATGTTTGCTGTAATGCTGGTACTGCAATGTATCTAAGAACATAAAGCAAGCTAAAATGGGCTTCCAGTTTTGGTGGCTTAGTAACCTGTTTACATGACATTTCTGTAGGACTACAGAGTGAACATTTTTTTGAGGCAGCAGTGGAATGACTCACGTCTGGCTTACAGCGAATATCCTGATGATTCCCTGGATTTGGATCCCTCTATGTTGGATTCTATTTGGAAGCCAGATTTATTCTTTGCCAATGAGAAGGGAGCAAATTTCCATGATGTCACAACAGACAACAAGTTGCTGAGGATTTCTAAAACTGGAAAGGTGTTGTACAGTATCAGGTAAACCAGTTAATTTTAGTTTTTTTTCTCTTCATCCCTTTCTTTCCCTCTCTGTTTTCTGGATGCAATGTAGATGTTTAATTTTTTGTTGTCCCATGTGTACAACTAAAATGAGATTTACTAATACCAGGGTGGAAGGAAAATTTGCCTATGTTTCTTTGCTAACATTTTACTTTTTGCAAAATAGTCTCTAAGTGGCACAGTGGTACTTCTTGGTCTTGTTGAAAACTTGAGGCTGTCTAGAACTTTAATGGTATGCCTCAGTAATTCCCATTAGCATTTGCTCAAGTCACTCCTCTTGCAAAGAGGAAATCATCTCTTCAGTAGTCTGTGGGTTGCAATTTAAAAGTAAAGGGGAGTATCAATTTAAATGACTGCTCAACACTTGAAATAAAAACATGCTTGAAATGCAATAAATTTGACATGCAAGTCACTGGTTAATTGGATGTATCTAGTCACAAGAAAAAAAACCCAAAAACCAACACCTGGAACTATGGAAAGCATTTGCTTTTAGTACTGAGAGCACTGAAGTTGTGTCATGTGACCAGCTTTAGCTGAATTAATAAACACTGACAAAATGTGATTTGGTATGACCTGATGAAAGAGGACATAAGCAGAAAAACAAAATTGCATTCCACAGGCATAAATAGCAGCAAACAACCTGCAGTATTCATTTGACATTCAGCTTACTGTGAGATATTAATTGCTTAATAGAGGTAGCCAAAGATGCAAAATACTCTATTATTGCTCTTAGGATTGTTTAAAATGAAGAAATTACTGGAGTTTTTTTTCTTCCTGCAGATGCTTCTTGATTTTTTCCTTTCTTGCATTATAGAAAGTAAACATGATAGTATTTGTTTAAGAGATTGTTTAGTGAATTTGCTCATCTGTAAGCAGAGTTGTTCAGAAGGCAGTTATTTCTATTGTGGTTTTGACTGTGTTTCCATTAAGGAATTAGTATTGATCCAGGCTTGGGGTAACTGTGCTCTTTAGGATGTTAAATAAATAAATATTAGCATGGAACTTCATCCACTTCCATAATTCTTGTGGAAATTCCTTGATAAAAGCCCAGTAATATTTGGACAGATGAAGCAGAGTTACTGAGCAGGGTTTCAAATTTCTCTACCTGAAGAGTTTGAGAAGAATAATAAGATACAAGGATGGTACCAGCGCTAGCAGAGTGATAAACAATATGCTGTCACTTACAAATATTTCCTGCTTCACCCTGAGAAGGAAATGAATGCATCTGTTTGTTTGCATGACATCAGACACCATCTTATTGGAGGAAACCGTGCAGTTGGGTGCTGCTCTGCATGCAGATGGATAGTTTTCCTGGCATTTGCTCATGCAGCAAAAGTGGTATTTTGAGCTGCCATATCACATTTGTAAAATTCCTACACCTAAATGCAAATTAATTTGAAGCAGAGTAAGCAGAACTCCAAGAGAGCACTGAGCGAAGCTCATCACTTCTCACTTGTATCACACAACAGTAACAGAGTAACCCAGCACATCCAACGTGGCAGAGAATTTTTTTAACACTTTCTGAAGTATGCAAACTTGAAATCAGGAGCAGTTAGAAATACTTGTCTTTACTCTCTAAATACTGGGCTAGAGACTTCTATTACGTGTCAGCTGCTTGTAGTTATGCTATGCAGAAACAAACAGGAATATTTTAGTGATTGGTTTCAGTACGTTGGGAATGTTCACTACTGCACCAATAGCACTTTGCCTGTCATTGTGATATTTAACATTTAGCATTTAGTGTGCTTTGAATGTTTAAAGCACTTCACAAATGCCTCTGGGATGTAGCAGGTAGGCTGTTTTGTCATATTTTAAAATGTAACAAAATCAAGATCAAATTTATCTTGCATAAATACAAACTGTTCTTTGCATAAATGAGTTTAGAAGTGTTCCTGGTAATCAATGGGCAAGAAGCAAGGTGTGTGTATTATATGGCAGTGGTATCCCTCTTCCCTATGTCCTGCACCAAAACCACGAAATACACCAGGCAGGAGTGCTGTTAAATGCTCTCAGAGACCAAACCTGCCCTTTCTGAACAGAACTTGGAAAGTCACCTGAGACAACAGTTCATGGTCCATATTTTACTAAAATGAGACATTTGGTGTAGGATATGGGTGGTCAGAAAAATAATGAAAAGGTGAGTGAGGGTCTGGGCCATGTATCACCTCCTCTGCAGTGCTTGGCTACAGGAATTATCTCATCCTGTGGTAAGCATGAGGCTCTTCATCCTTCTCTTGTATAGCTGGTCAAAGAAACAAGCCTAACACAGCACAGAAGAGGCATAATGTAGATTTCCTTCAGTTTGCCTTATGATAATGATGATGCTCATACTTGCAGATTCCTACAACTATATTTAATTCCCTGGGAGTTGTTACAGAAAATAAAAATTTGTTGATGGTTGATGTTCCCACCTCTGAACCATAACTTTAGGAATCCAACCCCATTTTTATATGTTGGTTGCATGCTCAGATGACTACCTTGATACCTTTTTTGATTTCAGATAGCATGCTGTGTACAGCCTCAGGCTCTACAGCTGGGTAACTGCTCTGCACCTTTGGGTGCTGCAGGGAAAACTAGAGCCTTGGGGAGGGAACCCAGAATTGCTTAATACTGCAAATAGATGCTATTGCCTCTGGAGATGTAGCAACAGCTCTCAGAGGCACGTGCATTTTGAGGAGTCTGCAATTACAGCAAAGTTATATTCAGCAAGGAACTACACTTTAGTCAAGATCAGTCTCAGTTCCACTCATATACAACAATTGAAAAACTGTTAAATAGCTATCTTTTATTTTAAAGCACTCTGTAGAGAGCAGTCAACAAGAAATGTCTGTAATAGCAGTGTTGACTAAATTAGTTTTTGTTTATATTGTGTTCTGAAAAAGCAGTGAGTTCAAATCATAACCTACACAGTTTCACCCCCTAGATGCTTGTGACTCATCTGCTTCCAATCCTTGCCTGATTTCTGCATGGATTGGATTTTGGAGGGGGTTCTGCCCTTGGAAAGTGTTGCAGCATGGTGTGATGGTACCACAAGTCCTGTTCCAGGCACTCACAATCTCTATGACACCTGCATTTTGCATTGCACACCCCACTGCACGGACTTTATGTCCCAGGGACAAGGATTGTGTCTTCTCTGCTCCCTGAGGACACCTGGGACATCAGGAAAATGCTAAATGCTATATGCTAAACTCACAGAAGGCTTTATATTCTCTCTGAGACACCCATTTGTGCTACCTGATTCCCACAAACTCATTTCAGGCTGCCAGCCAGCTCATAATATTAGCATCTGCCTAAAAGCTTATTTTAGCAAAATGATAGAAAGTGGTTTTATTTAAGGTTTGTGGCTTTTTTTTCTGCATTAATTGCCTCCTTCTCTTTTTAATATTTTCAGTGCATCTCAGCCATATGAGATTGATCCAGAAGGTGATATAATTAAACTGTAATATTGATCCACAGCATTGAATCTAGAATATAGGGGTCAGGAAGGTAAAAACATTGTAAATTTTTATATATACATATATATATATATATATGTATTTTTTTTATTTGCTGGTCCAGAAAACACTCTCAGTTGAGCTTTGCTCTGAATTATAGTGCCAGTGTATTTAGCCAGAAATGGTCACAAAGCAGATTACTACATATTTTTTAAAAGGAGGAGATTTTAGAATGTGTTGCATGATTCTTTTAACAAGAGAGACACTTGGAATTCTAGGGAGGAGATATATATATATATGTATTTTTTTTATTTGCTGGTCCAGAAAACACTCTCAGTTGAGCTTTGCTCTGAATTATAGTGCCAGTGTATTTAGCCAGAAATGGTCACAAAGCAGATTACTACATATTTTTTAAAAGGAGGAGATTTTAGAATGTGTTGCATGATTCTTTTAACAAGAGAGACACTTGGAATTCTAGGGAGGAGATCTGTGCAAATTCACAAATTACATTTCTTCCCCTATTTTTGCTATTCCTGTTCAAAGAGCAATTAATTACCCAGGAAGATTTTCCTCAAGTCTTTCAAAATACCTGTTTTTCTGTCTTTCTTCTTCTTCTTCCCAGTGCCAGAACTGTTAGTTATGTAGACCATTAGTTCCTTGTGGTTTCAACTATCGACCTAGTTTTAATTGCAAATGTTGCTGTGGCTGAGGGCAGAGTGCCTGTTTGAAGGCACTTCTGTGCTGGGGGGCACTGCAAACAGAGAAGGCTCGAGCTGTTGGGTTGCTCTGTTTGTGTAGCTGCCCTGGGATGGTTACCAGCTCTCCATCCCACAACAAGTAGCTGACAGGGTAGTAGGTACATCCCACCAGTGGGAGCTGGTACCTCCCAAAGCCCTCACCTGCTTATGCAAGCCAAGAGAAGTCTCTGTGAAGCAGTACAGATATGTACAGCTATTTGCAACTCTGCCTCCCATGCCAGCTGCCTTGCTCAGGAGTTCCCAAAATCAGCTCTTCCTGGTGTGGCCAAGCACTGGGGGACAGAGCACTGAGCCAACTCCTTCCTGCACCCCCACAATCCCACACAGGTCTAGGTGTTAGATCAGGAGTTATGACTGCCATGTCCATCACGTAAACATCAGAAGTAATCCACGACACTTTTAAAACCCAGTTTTTCTGAAACTTCCGTGTTTTGTAGTCTCCTCTGTACTTGTGTTCTTTGCCTTCTGGGAAAGAAAAGCAGGTTAAGGAAATACATAGGTAGCACTGCTGATCCCTCTGCAACAGACTGCTCATGGCAAAAAGTTGACTGTCCTGCTG
>NW_005054403.1:2645143-2660589 GCF_000277835.1 Geospiza fortis | reverse complement strand
TCAAAAATCCTGGCAGGTGGCTCCTTCTGGATACCTGGGCCAATGGGAGGGTGGCACAGCCAATAGATGTCTGTGTACCACCCTCCTTATGGCTATTGGCAATGCCTGCCCTCGACTGCTGGTGATCAATCACTTCATTTAGCCAGCTAAAGGGTAGATGTAAAATGACGCAAGTAAAGCAACCCTTCCTAAAAGGTACAAAAAACCGTGTTTTCCTAGAATATGGTCCCAGGGAGGAAGGTCTTTTGCCAATTGGATTGAAATATATGGCTTAGAACAGAGACGTCACCATGCCAGGAGGAAAGCAACACCATACCAAACAACACTGCAGGAAAACTAAGATAGAAAATGACAGAGAAAAAAAGAAAAGGTGAAATACTGTTTGTCATGTAAAGGAAACAGGTGCTTACAGAATTTACCTGTTAGATACAATCACTCTTGAATTTAATTTCATAGATTTGTTTGAGAAATAATTGGAAAATCATTTGCTGGCAGCTCATGTGCTGACATTGTGTATCTGCAGACAGTGATTGCATTACAATGAGAAGT
Organism: Geospiza fortis; assembly: GCF_000277835.1. Lineage (NCBI taxonomy): Eukaryota > Metazoa > Chordata > Aves > Passeriformes > Thraupidae > Geospiza > Geospiza fortis. The sequence goes on along the minus strand of NW_005054403.1, from coordinate 2,660,040 downwards.
GGGATGCCTGAAATGAGAACTCCACCACCCTGCTCTGTGCCAGCTCCTGTGTTGTTAAGCAGTACATGAAGCAAGGCAAAGCACTGGAGGGACTGAGGACATGCTCAGAAACAGCAGTACTGAAACTCCAGCCTGTAACTCACATTTTACCATAGCAGAGAGGGTTCCACGTCTCCTCTAAGCTCGACTTCAGCCCATTCCCACCTGGCAGAAACGAAGCTGCAGAACATGACAATTATTAGAGAGGAATTCCAGGACTCCTCAAAAATAAGGGAAAAACCAGTCAGTTCAACTGTTCCATTTAACAGGACAAAGCCTGTAGACTGTGAAAATTACCAGAATTGGCATTCAAAATGATGAGTCAGGTCCCTGAAAAAATAATGAGATGGACTACAAAATGAAAAGACATTTAAAAGAAAAATGCCACTGGGAATTTTTTTTCTGCCTTCTGATAAGTGATCAGTGTGTGTGCCCTTCTTTCAGGCACCCAAGAGAGGGGGCTGGGAGGAATATGAAGAGATTTTAGATTCTCCTCCCTGTTTCAGTGTCACTAGCCTGAATGGCATTTGCTCCTGTGTCATGCGATGCTGTCATGGTTGCTGTGCAACTTCATCTCCCCTGCCAGTTTAATAGGGAACTTTATCTGCTTGTGCTTAGGTAATATTTTAATGTTATTTCAGCAGCTAGAAGGATCAGGAGTTTAATCTTTCAAAGAAAAAAAGTACAAAAGTACCACTAAAATATCTTTAACTTTATTGTCAGCTTGGAGCTTTAAGAAAAATACCAGAAACCTTGCAATTTACAATAGCATCTTTAGATTTAACAATGCTGGAAAAAAGAAATCCCACTTGTCTCACTAAATCCAGCACTGAGGGGTTTGCACAGGTAGTAGTTTTGTGACAAAAATGGCACGTAGCCAAAGCTACCAGTGATCATGCATGTGCTATTTATGTTCTGGTATTTGCAGCATAAAATCCTAGATTGTGAAATCTCTTGTCCCAGCGGCTGAGGTGCAGATGGGCGTAGTGTGAAAGAATGAAGGGATAAGAATAGAAACAAAATGTTATTTTTAACATGATGCCTACTCATGGTGAGGCATTTATTGCTTTTCATGCTAGTGAGGAGATAATCTTGGGGTTTTTTTGCAGACAGAAGGGATTTATACCCTTATCTACAGGACTTTTTAAATTCCCAACAGTATTTCTATACATAACAGGACTGATCCTAGTTATTTATCATTACAAAAACCTCTGTGAGGAGGCTGCTGTTCTGTAGCCCACTCACAACCAACCTTTCTTGCAGAATAACTAATGGAAAGAATACTCCTCTGTCATGATATATCACGTATTATGATCCCCAGGGCCCTTCTGTTGTGGAACCAGCGTCCTCCTCTGGGATGAGATGTCACTGAGATCAAGGGAAGTTTTGGGTGTCTTGCAAGACATCAGGCAAAGAGTGATAGCTGCTTGTAAAGGAGTGGGCTAGAATACAGTTCAGTGGCTGCTGCAGACAAGACAATACATCAAATCTCAGTTAAAATTACATAGTCTCCTAAATTTATTTTTAAAAAATCCTGGATTATGTAATGTGTAAACACAATTCCCTAAGTGTTCAACAAAATACTAGCAGTTCATTACTTCAGGTTTGTATTGCAGACCATTCACAAGCAGTCTGTCTCTAAAGTACTCTGAAGTGTTTTTGTTGCATTGTGAGATTACCAGAGAAGTGGTGTGATGGTTGGGAGCCCCAGCATTCAAAACCCTCCAGTGAAAGGAGATTGGAAATCATCTTCAGAATGATCTATTTACAAATATTTTATTTTTATTGTTTTTTTCTTTTTTAATTCAAGATCCTTACCCTCTACTGATGGTGCTGCTTTGGGGGTTAGTTGTCCAAGGCAGACTGGCCTCAAAACTCAATACCCTGAAAGCAGGTGGGAGTGGCATTTGACAGGAATTGGTAAACAGGAGAAGGAGGGGGAAAGGGGGTGAGGATAGATCAGGACACAAAGAAAAATGTCTGGGCTCTGTGTCATGTAGGTGTCCCTGAGAGAGATGTAGGGTAGATGGGCAGGCATAGGAGGATGTGGGGAAAATGTCTCCGGGCTGGGGAAAGAACAGGATAGAGGCAGGAACAGGATAAAGGCCGGAAACACAGTATCTCAGCCCCAGTACTGAGCCCAGGACTTGGTTGCCCTGCACATAAACAGCTCTGAGCCCCTTGGCTGCAGGTGTGTGCCCCCTCCAGCGCCTTTCCCTCGCAGGGGTGGCGATGCAGCGGCTGCGCTCCGGGCAGCAGCGGTGCCTGCGCCAGGGTCTGCTGCTGGTACATCTGGGGCCATGGCAGCTCTCACCAGGGGAAAACACTGACACCGCAAAACACGTTCAGCTGTGAAAGATAACCAGCATGAGGGTTTCTGATTAAGCAGTCAGTCTATTTATTGTTTCCCATGAGATGCCTTATTTTGACTGCTGTGACAGTGGCTGCAGCCTAGAGGACCTTGCCCTCCTGCCTGCAGAAACTGGGGAATGCAGACCTCTGAGTGATGCTGTAAGTGGATTCCTGGGATGACCAGAAGTTTAAAGATTTTGAGTGGGGCTAGGAAGAGAGACAGGCCCACAGTCCAAGTCTTAGTGATATCTCAGCACTTTATAGTGAAACCAGGGGATGAAAGAGGGGAGTTTGAATGAAATGCTGAGTGAAGCAATCCCAGCAGTGCCTGCTGCACTTTGCAGGCATTCAAGGTGTCAGGAAGAGGGTCCAAAACATAATACAGAGAATACTGCCCTGGAGTACTCGGATTATAGTTCTGTTTTTGCTACCGTACTGGGCAGTGACATTATTTATTTATTTATTTATTATTTTTGTCACAGTGGCAGCTAATTGTTCATTCTTTGTTTTCTGGCTCAGATTCTGTATTTTGTTCTGTTCATACTCTTATTTGCATTATTCCAGGGTTTGATTCTTCCTTGGCTGTGGGTTGAGTGAGGGAGCAGGGAGGGAAAGAAGAGAGCAGCTTTTCCTCTTCTCTCAGGCAGCTTGCTGTCCCTGGCACGTTGCCTGGTGTGCTGAGGCACTGGAGACGTGACTCTGTCCTGCTCCCTCGTGAGCCCTCTCTGCTCAGCTGGAAAATAAAATGTGCTCAGCCCCAGAGCTTTCTGTGAGCCAGCTGTGCCACCTGGGTCTGGCTGCCGTGGGGTGGAGGGTGCTCAGGTAATGGAAGGCAAAATCAAGTCCCTGGTCAACTTCTTCTCACTTCAGTTTTACAGATGGTTCATAAAGCACTTCTCATCAGTGTTTTATGGTTCTCCACCACCAATCTGTTGTTTATGCATCTAAAATGCCTTGGTGGCGGCATGCCTGGAAAATAAAATAATTGTTCTGTAGCAGTTTGTTCTGTTTTATTAGCGATTAAAGTATTCATCAGTGTAATTCCCCATTAAGTTTGCTCTTTGCTTCAAACCTCCAGGGGCCCTTCTTAAATTTGCCAAGTGTGAGAGATTCATTTTGCTGAAATATTTTCTGTCAATGACACTGTTATTATCAGCAATGTGGGTAGCTATATCTACCTAACACTTTTCATTTATGACCCCATGTCCTTATTAATGTAGATATATATAAGTAGTGACATGGTACTGGGGTTTGGAAACATTTGCAGGCTCATTGTTTTACTGGAAAGGAGTCAACTGGTATAAATTGACCCACCACCATGGACTTCAGTGGATCTATTTCAAATTCCAGCTGCTGAACATTTAGTATGTAGTAATCTTGTTGAAAATCAGGGGATCTGTGGATGATACAAGGCCCTAACCACTTGTTTCAACGCTTGCATTACTGCTGCTAAAAGGGACTAGAGGCAAAGATGTTCATTCTGAATGGCTACTGTGCTGAGGTGAACAACAGGTAGAGGTAAAACTCTAACTATAAACATGATGTCCTGAGCTACTCTCATCAACACAGTAAATAGAATTTTTTTTTCATTTTTCAGGCTGAGAAGAGAGTAATTAAGTCTTTGTGAAAGACAGCAATGATTAGGAAGAGAAAGTAGGACATTAGGCTTTGTGTGGACCTACAAAATGAGCCTACGTAATTTTCTCATCTCACCGCCAGGAAAAAAAAGATGTATCTACCTTATATCAGTGGAGATAGATTATGTTTTCCTTGTAAATCTTGAAAGCTGCAAGTGGGTCTATTTGCATTCTCAAATTTGATATTAAAATAATGAGGGACCTTCCTGACCATGTGTGTAATCAAACCCCCAAATTACTTGAATTTCTGGGGAGTAGAAAGGGCTGAAGAAGAAAGGAAAGCAAGTCAGTGTGCAGTCCACACCTGACAGTCATTAAAATCCAAGGGGTGAATAGCCCATGCCTACTTCAATGAATACAAACAAATGACATATTTACAAAGGCTGCGTTTGCATAAAGGCATGTTTGAAAAGGGCTTAAAACATCTAAGCCATATTTAGAAGATGACTGAAAATAAGGGAGTCTGACATAGCAATGTTTCAGGAAAGAGACCGAGGCACTGTTTTGTTAATGCTGGGGATTAGCAACTTAATTAGCTCAATCTTTAATGCAGGAAATTACCTAGTGAAAATGAGACTAGTTAACATTTGCAAGGACTTAAAATATTTAAATAAGGAAAGGACAGATTTTCAATGACACTTACACACCTACTAGATAAACTTTTTTCTCTAGATGAAAATTTTATCTTTTTAATACTTCTGCTACTTGATCCCAAAGGTTAAATGTGAGTTTATTTCCTATGGAGATGTTGAGACTGGGGACTTTTCTTCATCTCACTGCCACATAAATGTGATCTCTAATTTCCTGGTACTGTCATCTTGTTTGCTATGTTAAGACTGTGTCAAGATGAAAATAGTGTAACTTTTTCTAGGTAACCCACATGGAGGCAACAATAGTGATGTTGAATGTGGTCTTAGATCTGGGTGAGACAATTTTGATTTCAATTACCTAAATATCATCTTTTTGTCACAGTGATTTTATGGCTAGAAGCCCCAGCCAGGTGGTCTCCAAAACTTCACATGGTGAAGAAATAGACTGAAAGACCTTGAATCAGTTGTATGTGCTAAGAACCACAAAATCATCTTTGGAGGGAGAATTTAGTCAAGTATTTCTCTGTAGAGATCACATACGTTTGTGGGAAAACGTAGTTTCAAGGTTATACTCTTAAACAGGTGACCTGTAGGTTCACTGACATAACTAAAAAATTATTGTCTTTATAATGTGTCAATGTTTCAGTGTCCCTTCAAATCAAACTTGTTTCTGCCCTTTATAATAAATGGGCACAGAAGGGGTTTTTTTTGCCTTCTTTGTTTCAGAGTGGGTTTTTTTGTGCTGAATGTAATCAGAAAAAATGTACTTTAAAAATATTATTTAAAACAAAATCCTAATATTTATACTGTTTATCAAAGCTAGTTGTTTGTAATTAGGCCATCTCAATATCTTCATTAGCTAAAAATGGTTTCTTCTCACATAAAAAAGAAAAAAACCAGAAGAGAGGATCTTGAAATGTATTTCAATCAAATGTTACAAGGTTAAATCAACTAAAAAAAACAGAAGAAAGAAAGAAACATTAAAAGTATTCCCATTTAAGTAAAGTTATACTTTGTCTGGAACAACAACAACTGAAAAATTAAAATGGAAATATATTTTGTATGATTATGTTCCTTTAGGCTTACTTTCTTCTATCTGTACTCCTTTAATGCAATGTGATTTTTTTACTGAATAATGGTATTTTCCTTCTTTTAGTGGCTGAGCAATAAGAATGAAGGCTTGGAAATAGGATCACATCCAACAGAACAAAAGCACTCTGTTAAAAAACCCCGTGGTTGTTATTTCCTCTTTTTTTTTTTTTTTTTTTTTTTTGCTTTTCCAAGATAAAACCATGTGTCCCACGACCAGGCATTTCAGCTTTTGGATTATTTGGTTCAGTATTGTACACAAAACATTCACTGGTGCATTAGTGGAGAACATGTCTGACTAACCTGATGCTGTCATCTCTGCCTCTGCTCTGCTCAGCCAGGGCAGGCTGTGAGTGCCTGCTTTGCTCACACATTTTGTCTCCACAGTTCGAAGGGGAGATGAGCCCAGCCCTTGAGGTATTAAGATTTGGTCTTGATCCTTTCAACTCTAAGTATGGGGCTTTAGATGAAATCTGTAGATGTCTAACATATTTTTTCCCATCTAATTTTAGGCTCACTTTAACCTTGTCCTGTCCCATGGACTTGAAGAATTTTCCTATGGATGTACAGACATGTACAATGCAGCTCGAGAGCTGTGAGTGCCCAATTGCCTTATCTATCAAATAACAAGTTTTTACCCTAACATTCAGTGATTAGATTGTGTTTACATCATCACATTTGTGTGGTGAGACTCAGTATTCCTGTTTTGTAAGGGAGTTTTGTTTATCACCATAATGTGAGGGTTGCCTGTTTCTGTGCTGTTCCTGTTCCCTTATCCTTCTCCCTCCTGGGTCACATCACCTTACCCATCAGAGGTGCATCACTTCCAGGGGTAAATGCAGCAATTCTCCCTGTATTCTCCACCCTGTGTGGGAGAAATTACTAAATCTCAGGAAAGTGAGAACGATTATTACACAGCCAGGGGTTTGCTATGTCCGACAGAGTTAGGCTCACTTTTGGGGAATGGTAGTGAAATATCTGAGAAGCAGAGTTCCTATTAGTGATTCCCAAGCTGATGTGCTACACCCAGGCAAGGCATGGGCTGGGGAACCAGCACATACCCTCCATGCTGTGCCAGCACACACCTCAGCACTGCCTCCACCTGCCCAGGTAACCAACACACAAACCCAGCAGTGGCTCAGGCTCTGGCAGGTGCCAGTGATCCTTCCCAGTATTCAGTAGGTACCAGCCTACCCTGATTTTGTATTTATTTAGTGGAGAAACGATTCAGCTGTATGGCTATGAACTGTGGGCTGCCACCTGCCTTTGTGCCCGCAGAATCTTAAACTGGTTTGGGCCAGCAAAGCAAGTTTTTGGTGGCAAACCAGGGCAGTACTTCAGAATATAAGAGTGTTTACTTCTTGCTTTTAATAGAGTAATGGTGTAGTTATAGCAACCGACAACTAAGAGGAATTGTGCTGTTAATTGAACAGTTTGAAAATGTAACTGAGATAACACATGTTGCAATAAAAGACATGCTTCTCTGACATAAGAACATTTGCTCTTTTCTGGTCAGTTGCCATCTAATAAACTCTGATTCCTTTATTGCAGTTGGCTACACCATGAATGATCTGATATTTGAGTGGCTAAGTGATGGACCTGTGCAAGTTGCAGAGGGTTTAACTTTGCCACAGTTTATTTTAAAAGAAGATAAAGAACTTGGTTATTGCACAAAGCATTACAACACTGGTGAGCATTATTCTATTTTTTTCTATCAGTTGTTCCAATGGTGTCTATTGTCAATTTGTAATGGAAAAATATGGGTAAAATGAAAAAAAAAATTAAATTTTGATTCAGTCACACTTATTTTTAAATCTGAATAGAAAGAAATTTTCTCTCTGTTATTATTTTGAAAAATTTAATTTCAAAGTTCAATTTAATTTCATTTAAGTATTCTAATTGAAGTATTTAAAATATTAATAAACTGATAAAAAAATCTTATTGTTTTGATATTCTTAAAATGAAACATTTTTAAAAATGTACTCTTTTATTAAATATTGTTTAATCACTTTTAAAGTGCTGATTTTTCTGAACTTACTTTCTTTCTCCAGCATATCATATTCCCAATGAGGAAAAATATTAAATTTTCACCAGCCTTTATGTGTAGTCTAATTTATGAGATGTAGCATGTGAAAAGATAATATTTTCATTGCTGATCTGAACAGACATAGAATGTTGGGAAATTAGGTGTTTGTTTAATACTCTTAAGTTTTGTTCTTTTATTTGCTGTTTAGGAGTCTATAATGCTGTGGTTTTTATCTTTAGTTTTACAGAGAAGAGGAAACTCTGTTAAAATTTTGATTTAGCTGCTTGGAGTTTATTTAATGGGGACAGCATTTATAGAACAGTTTTCTGGGTGCTTTCTGGGATTAAATATAATCCCTCTCATCTAAAATAGCTTTTTCATCATTTCAGCATAAGAGCTGATCTGGTTGCATCAAATGCATTTGTTTTAGTCTATGAAATAATACAATATGAGATGTTCTGCCTCTGCCAAAAATAATATCACATTTATTTCTTATGAAAATTGTTTGGTTTAATTTTTATAAATGCAGCCCCTCATTTTGGAGCCCAAAGTACCAAGGAAGGAAAACTTTGTGATTGGCGCCCCCACCACTGTCTTCTCTATAGTTTGCTCTTTCAGGTTTAGTGTGAAATTAAAATGTGGATAAAACTTATTATTCAGCCTCGTCCTAAACTCACTGTCCAGGCTGTGCCACAAAAGTCTGGAGAGCCTGGGACAGATGGTGCTACTCATGCCATTGCTGCCACAGGTGGCCACCACAGCCCTTCCCAGCCCCCTGGCCAGGGCCAGCCTCTGCCCAGGTCTCAGTGTCTGCCTTTCCAGTCACAGCTCACTCATTATAGAACTTCTGGGCTGTCAGAGGATTTTATTCAGCTTCCACTCCTTTCTTTGTCAAATAGCCTCTGCACTCCCCTTTGTGCTGACTCTTGCACCCGCCATTCAGCATTGTAGACCACCAGAAAAATATAGGGACAGCACAAAAAGGAGCAAACAATCTAATATACCCTGAAAGGGTGAACAAGGATAAACGCATCTTTGTTCATTTTCCAACCAACACAAAAGAGTTTGAAACCATTACCATGACACTTAGGAATGAGAGGCCTTCCTGCAGTCTGCCTGGAGTGAGTACCTAGCCCAGAGTAATTCTGAGAGCAGCACAGTGATTGCATTAGTAGCTGATGGGCAGTTGCAGCTCAGGGCTCTGCATCTCCTGCTGCACGGAGGTTTTGGGGTGCCTGCCCCTGCCAGGCACCCCCAAACCTCTGTCCCCAGGGCTGCTGTGCAGCAGCTATTGCTTGTTTGAAGAATGTCTCACCTCCCACAAGAGATTGATTTAGGCTTCCTGGAGTCAGACTTTAGCAAAATTCAAAGCAGACTTTGAGTTGATTCTGCTGTGAGACATAACCCACAGACAGAGGCAAGTGACATTGGCAGAATGAGGAGTGTGATCTAACCTAGGACTGTAAGAGCAGTAGTTTACAATTTGTCTGTTCAAACATGATTGCTTAATCTCATGCCTCTAAAAGATCAAAATGCTGTCCGCCTTTATTATTGAACATTATATTTGACTAAAGTAAAAGCTCATTGAATTTTTAGAAAAGAAGCATTACATTATATTTTCTGGAGATGAAACAATTGTGCTAATATTCATTTTCTCAGTTAATATGAAGAACTGGGCACAGTATACTTCAGTGGTCCCATGCTTCCCCCAAGCTAGTATGCAACAAGTGGCTCACTAGTATTTGTGTATCAGGATCTGCTTACAGTATTAGGTTAGGAAAAAGGCCACACATTTAACTTATGTTAAGAAAACAAGATAAAAATGTGCAAAAAGCATTTATGAAAGTAATTTCATGTTCTAGGAAAGTTTACATGCATTGAAGTCAAGTTTCATTTGGAGCGTCAGATGGGATACTATTTAATCCAGATGTACATTCCTAGCCTGCTGATTGTCATTTTATCCTGGGTTTCTTTCTGGATCAACATGGATGCTGCTCCAGCCAGAGTTGCATTGGGCATCACTACAGTTTTGACAATGACCACACAAAGCTCAGGATCAAGAGCTTCCCTCCCAAAAGTAAGGAAATAATTTTGTACCATGAATTTGCTCTTTATAAGAAATGTTTGTGCTACCCTTTTCAATTTCAGGAAGATCTGTGTAAATATGCATCTGATAAGGATACGTGAGAAAGTGGTAACAGTGTGATGTTAAATTTGCAATACTTTTCTTGCATTTGAATTAAGGAATGTTTCTTCTGTTTTGGTGGATGGCTGAATGGTGCAGCAGTATGAATTTTTAATGAGTTTCTACTAGTTTTTACACTTATAAATGTTTAGAAACCAGATTTTCTGAGATATTTAGGTATCTTACTGGATTTCTTTCAGACTGGGGACTTTAAAAACACTGGACTCTTAGACTCTCATATACCTTGATATTTCTAGATATGGCACTTAGTCCAATGAATATATAAATATATCTCCCAGAAATGTATGTATAAAATACATGTTTGTAACATATATGCAACTAAAAGACTTCGTTGGTGAAACTTTTTAGTGGGGAACTGCTAGTGTCTTTGTTTCACAGCAGAATTTGTCCATATTCCCCTCACTCAAGTGTCAGCTGAAGACCTTCATCCTATCTATGCACAAAAATATCCTCTCATTCAAATTTTGTGGTCTTTTTAATCCTAGCCAGATGCTGTAGATGAATTTACAGATTACAGACTGGATTCTCTCTTTAGTCAGGCTGACAGCTCTTTTTAGCATACACATATCCCAAATGCTTCTGATAACAGCATTCCCAGCCAGATTTAATGTGCAAGCTCAGGTTTCATACGGTTTTCTGGAAGGGAGTTCAGAGGTAGGAAAGTTTGCAATAGTCTAAGGAGTTATGAGATACACTCCCTGAAGAGTCCTTTTCCAGCAGTCCAGCATCAAAGGGACTGGGATCAGAGTATCAATGAAAGCACAAATTTTGAGTGTTTGTGTAGATCATGATCCATTCCAAGAAAGCAGGTTGTATATTGTGGTGCTTCATCTTCAGTATCACATTTTGTCTCATTCCAAATATGCAAGTTGTTCAAGTAGAGGGAAACTTCAAAAATATAGGGACACTCCAAAAAGTGCATGGATTGTCTTACTTCTCTGTTAGTAATTAGTTAGAGAAAGTATCACTTAAAAATCTGGTGAGCACATTCAGTTCCCTTATTCACTTGGAGAGATGCATAATTTTCCATGCAAACTGAAACCCTCTCATATATTAACTCAGAATTTCAAATTGAAAATTTATTAAACGTTTCTTCAGACAATTCAGTCCATATTACCAGTGAACATTCTGAAAAGAATTTCTGAAAAGATAATCTTGTCAAGAAGCATAGAGGCTCTTTAAATAGCAGTTTTGGAATTGCTGAAGACTGTGTCTAGATGGCACAACATGAATCCATGTGAAATATTCCAAGTTTCTTACAAATTATCTGGCTTGAGAAGTATAGATAATAGAACCACTGTAATGGAGATTCCCACCCACATTTCCTACTGGGCAAACAAACCCTGACAAACAGCTCTGCAGTGCTGGTGTGCCCCAAATGCTTTAGGTGTTTTCACCATAGGCCTTTGATCCAGCTGAAATGTTTTCCCTTTTGCATTCTGTTGTGTTTGAGTAGAAAAATATTTGCTGAGTGGAACAAGGGGAAGATGCAAAATATGTTGACCATGATATGTTGATTATTGGAGAGATTCTTCTCCAGCCTCAGGATTAAATACATTTGTCTCATCAGCTGTCAGAGAATGGTGCTGCTCTGCCCATACTCCATCTTCTCCTATTCTGCTGTGTTCCTTTGCCAGAAAACAGGCACCAAGAAAAGTATCCCACCAGAAAGCCCAGTACAACTCATTTCAGTCAGGCTGTTTCATTTTTTCTGTGTAATTCAGCTGAGCTCTATTTTATAGCTTTGATCTCTATATGTTAGTTAATCCTTGTGGGGGCTTTTTGAGGTGTCACTTAAAAATGTGATTCTAAGTAAATGCCAGCATTCCAGCCAGCTGACTCCCACCTTGGATGATTCAGGTGCTTGGAGAATCATGGGCACCATTCAGGTCCTGAATCACCACTACCTGATTCCTTAGACATAGAAGGAAGATTTTCTTGCTATTGCTGTTCCAGGCATTTAGCTATTTTAAAACCCCATCTGTAACTTAATATGAAAATTGTATTTATTAATAAAATCTATCCAGCTGAAATGCACTTAGAAATAAAAATATGAAAAGAATTGAATCAAATCAGTGTCAGATCTGATGCTTCAAAATTCCTGTTTAAAAATACTGGTTTGCTAAGCCCTGTCTACATATTGCCAAAACACAGAAAGTTAGGCTGCCAATGAAACATCCATTTAAAAGTTTCTCCTAGCATGAATGTCTAACAGAATAAGATATTTCAGGAGGGTTATTTTTGCAAGAATACTGAAAAACACAGATGCAACTTTGCTTTGTGAAAGCAGCCTAGGATTGAATACAATATAACTTCCTCATCCTTCTTTATGTCCTGTTCTTATTAATATAGATTTATGCAATTTAACTTTTATTTACCCAGTTTCATGCCAAGAGTTTTTTCCATTCTTCTCTATTTTAATAGAGCTTTGCCACAGAAAACAACAAAGTATCACAATTAGCCAGCTTTAAAAGCAATAATTTCTTCACCTAAGAAAGACAAAGAAAAATTGTGATAAGATTCCTTAGGGTTTTTGTCTGTTTCCAAGTCACTATCTAAATGACTAAAGTGTTACTGTTTAGAAGCAATTACCTAGGTATTGTTCTCAACCCTGGTGTAAGATAACACAACAATATTCTCTTTGCTTAAAATCGCTCTTTTCCATATTAATAATTAACATTCATTTCCATACACTGATTTCATAATAGTAGGTCATGGCCACACAAACATTAGGCACTCAGCTGTTGAAAATTAAACATTAGATTGAGATTGCTGAAAAGAAAAGAAAGGAAAATGAAAGGAAATGAAAGAATGAAATTAATTAATCTGAATCTCATATTTGCTGCATATAAGAGAATTATCTAGAATGCACTCTTCTAAATGAAATATATTACTTTGGTAAATTTTGTAGTATTTCTGTGGAATTACTATATTTGGAGTATCTTGTAATGCTGTCTAAGAATATGGGGTGAAATTCCAAGAAATATTCACCATGGAGCCAATCTCTTTTAAAGTGATGGAATTGTTTTGTGTATGTTACAGAGAACTTGTGAGGTGACAGCATCTGTTATTATTATTATTGTTGTTATTATTATTATGTTACCTGAATTGGCCTGTGTTAGGGGGTGGTAAAGAACTCATCCAGAAAGCTGGGATGCAATTCTCTACTTCCAGTTTGACTAATCCATCACTGGGATGCCCAGAAATGGTGATCCAAAACAGCAAGATTTCTATGATCAGTTCCTCTTCCCACATGTCCATATGTACAAGTATTACCCACATGTGATACTCTCATGTTTGAATTCCCTGGTCACATCATCCCTTTCCACTTAGAAACTCCATCTGGGTAATGTTTGTGCGCTCAGCTGCACCAGTGGCTCTTGCCGATCAGCCAGCTGAGCAGAAATCCTGGGTGCCAGCTGGGCAATCACTGTGACCACACAGCCACAGGGAGATCTCCAGGTAACCCTGAGCTCCCTGTGTGAGTCCTGGGCACGAGCCAGGGACATCCCTTGCACCTGGGCTGTGCTGGGCTTTACCTCTGCAGAGAAGCTCCAGGGTGCACCAGTTGGGAACCTGACGGGAGCGACTGTACATCCAGGCAGAGCCCAGCACATGCTTGTCCTCTGGAAGTACCGGTCCCATGGACACAGAGGGCACCATGTGTCCATCAAAATAGGGACTGAGAATTGTCTGGGCACCACAAGGGACACCAGGATATCTGTCTTTACTTACAGTCCCAGATATGTATAAGCTGAGGGAGTAAAGCGGGGGATTCAAGGGCCAGTAGTGCAGAATTGTTAAGAAGTGTTACAAAACAGTTCTTTTCTTCAGAGCTTTGAAGCACCATTTTCTTGCTATTCTTTTTACTTGTAAATGGCTCTCCTGTTGAATCAACAGAATAAAAAGTTTGAAAGCATTTTCAAAAGAGGCATTTGAAAGAATAATGAGTTCTCTGCTGTGCCAGTTGTGTATTTTTCAGACTGCTTTCTTCTTAAAACACTTACATAAACCAAACCTTAGCAACAACAGTCCAAGAAAATGAGTTACTTTTATTGCCATGAAGCAAAACATTTCAGGATATTTTAAGTCAAGTGATGGCAACTGTATTTTACACAGTTGCATAGCATTCATATTGTGTAGCTTTAATGCACAGTGCTTAATGAATGCATTTTCTGTCCCCAGGGAACAATCTGTGCAGAAAAAAACGCTAATTCAAAGCTCACCAAAACTTCTGGGAGTCCTTTCATTCACTTAATTTTGCTTTAAATCACTCCATATATTACCAAATGCAATAAAAGCATAGGTACAGAGACTTGCCAAACCAAAGCCAAAGAAGTCTATCCCCTTTGGCAGTAAATGACTGTTTTTATGTGTCATCCACTATCCTCTGGATATTTGGAGACTTTTACAGAATCTTTGACTTCTGGCAGGCCAGTCTTCCTTCTTTTTCTAAATGTCAGAAGCTATCAAGTAAAGAAGATACAAGAACATAGCACTTTTGATTGTTTGGGGTTTTTTTTTTAATTAAGGTTAAAATGATACCATAATAATAATAATAATAATAATAATAATAATAAAAAGAGGAACAATGCTAATAAGGACAAAGGAATAGATGCTATTATCAGTGATGATTTTGTTCTGTGTACATTTGCTTTCATAGGAAGTAGGGTACCAAAGGTGATCACTTACTGTTTCATTAGCAAAGCACAGAGATTATACATTCTGGTGCAGCATTATGGTAAAAAAGGAATAATGAAGTAACTTGGAAGGGAAGCAATCTTTTTGACAAATTGTTTTTGGTCTAGTCTCTGGATCTGAAGAGGAAATATGGAAGTAATTTGGCAATCATGAGATTTGTTAATTGGCACTTGGATTATGTGGGTGTCTGTGCATTTTACACACTGCTTAAGTGATTAAGACAACCCTATTGTTATAAGCTGTTTACAAATTCCTGC
>NW_005054403.1:2633020-2645122 GCF_000277835.1 Geospiza fortis | reverse complement strand
GGTACTTTAATGTGTCTGGTCTACATCACGCATTTATGTATCCTGATAGTGTTAATATAAACAAACTTCCAGTTTAAAAACATTTGTTTAGAACCCTTGAGTATTTTATTGGTTGTCAGTTTTCTAGAAGAGTGAAAGAAGGTATCCTGTGCAAACTCTTGGGCAGTCAGGCTGCATTGTCAGGTAGCCATGAGGAGCTACTCTTCAGTCATGTGCCTGCATGGAAATGTTTTAGGATGCAGTCATTTTATTAATTTCCAGCATTCTTATATATCTTTCTTTTCTGTTCGCATTGATGTTTTGACATACAACATATATTCCTCCTTTTATTAATATTAAGAGATCTTCAAAGCCACTTTAACTCCTTTTTTGGGGAGGAATGGGGGTTGACCAAGATAAGTACAACTAATTTTTGTATTGAGATAATATTTTCAATATTCATTGGTGCATTCCACACAGTATTTGAATCTGGATATAGAAATCTGTTCTACTCTGTATGATGAAGGAAGTCATATTGACTGAACCTAATTTTCAACAAAAAACTTCTGAAAGTAAAAAAAAAGCTTTTAAGTAAGTGGACATTTGTTTGCATACTGTGACTTATTGAAACAATTAAACGGGTGCAAACTGATTGGAACTAAATATAGACTTTTGTGTGTAAGTAAAAGTCCTACAAAATGCTAGAAAAAAATTATTCCTGACAAATAGTTTATAAGTACCTAATCATAACTTATAGCTCAGGAAAGGTGTTTTCTGGTTCTGCTCTACAGATTTTCATATGTCATTTCTTTATTGTTACTTCATCTCCCTTTAAGTATGTATTCTCAATAGTGGTTTTGAGGCAAGATATTAAGGTGTGTGTGCTTGAAGGCAGGAGGTTGTTAGAATGGCAGTGGGAGATGTGGTGCATGCATCAGATGATAGATACATGGAGTACCAGGGAGAACTTCCCAGTCTCTTAAAATATTCACAGCACTGTGGCCATGTTAGTGCCAGCTTGAAAATACATCCTTGGCCCCACTTACAAGAATCTGTGGTGCCCAGAAACTTCTCTGCTACTTCCAGGTACAGCAGCTGGTCTTGTTAAAGATACCTTGTTTTATTGAAAATTTTGCCCCTTTGAGGCCTAAGTAGATACTTAAAGAGCTATTCTGTGCAGTTACAACTTCACTGGGAGCAGAAATCTCAATTAAAATGATGTTGGATGATCTTTGGCACAGTTATGTATGCTGTGATCATGCATTCATAATAGGAAGAATTCTTTTTCTTCCATTCCACAACTGATTCTAGTTCTATAAAACTGAAGTCTTCAGTATTCTGCATAGATGAGAAGACAAAACCCAGCAGAATCCATGCTACTTGTGAGAAAAGCAGCAGGAAGAATGATATAAAAGTTTAAATACAGCACCTAAATCTGATGCTAGAAATTGTCACATTATTCTGTTTAGTTTGGCTGCAGATATGTGGTACCATGAACAGTCTTTGGGTCTTACAATGGTTATGTGTGGGTTCTGGAGTTTCCCTCTGTCCTTCATTCTGTGCAAAGCGGACTGATGAGATATGACTGCTATGTTGTCTGATTAATATCAATACCCTAGGATCTATAGCAGATTCTACTCTATGGAAGTGAAAAATGAATGAGTAAATCAGTCACACTGTATACCCATCTAAACTTCAAAGTTTACTTTTCTGTATAGTGAAGACAGTGGTATTTACTGTACAACAAAAGCAGTAGTTGCTGTCATGTGTGACAGCTAAAAATATGCAATAAGATGTGTCTGAATACCTCTGGGATGTAGTTTGAGTACTCCTGGCACTTCCTCAGCAGGTTTTATAATGCATTCATCTGGGAGGGCTGGCATTCATCAGAGCCTATTTTGAGCATCAAAGAAGGGTTGAAGTTATTGTGCACACCAGTCTGCTGATTGTTTCATAACCCTGGCACGATACTGGAGCCTTCAGCTTCATTGTCACACCCTTCAGGACTTTCTGGTGGCTTTTAGTGTCTCTCTGAGGAGTGCCTTCTGCTGCTCTTTCACAGACATAAGCACTGCAAACCCTCTCTGAAGCAGTGACCTACTCTGTTGTGGCTCATGTGTTTCAAGTAATTGCAAGACTTGACTCTACTAGATCATCTAGAACAATTACTTATGAATATATTCTGTTAATATTTCATTTGAAATAATGTTGATGGGACCCCCTGGAGTCTGTGAAAACCATTTTCATTTGCAGTTTACCTCAAGGCTGCTGCCTTCCAGTCTGAATATCAGTGCTCACTGCACATGGCTGCTGAAGCAGCTGGGCCATTGACATCATACTCCCAAAAGTTGGCTTTGAGTGACAGTGGAGCCACTTGAATTCTGTTACTTCAATGACAGGTCTTTCTTTTCCTTTTGGGAAACGTTTTCATGGGAAAAAAGAATTGCTTGTTGATATTGATACCTAAAAGTATTAACTCCCTCTTCTCCTGTCCCTCTTTCCTGCAAGGAAAACAGAGGGAGACAATTTACTTTTTCATGGATGCCTCAAACAAACTTCTGCTGTAGCAGGAACTAAATGACTCAGTGCGTCTTGTTTGACATAAAATATCTGTGTTATGACAAAACTATAACTTTAATTCACCAGTAGTGGGGCACAATAGTCTTTGCTGAATTAAGATCAGCTTTGGAAATTAAACAATTCTAAACTAGGTATTGCCAAGAAAATGATATAATTTTGGGTTTTAAGGAATGGTCATGCATTCCAGAATGTGTCATTATTCACAAACTTTTGTCTTAAAGTTTTAAACCACGATGAAATAGTGACTTTTTCTTCTTATTTCCTCTTACTAGAAGCTTGGAGTTAATTGAGTTATCTAGTCTCAAAGAGAAGGCAGCATGAGAATAAAAAGCTTTGATCCTCAGTAGCTTCTATCTGGTGTTAGGCTGCCCTGCCTGTGAGAAACAGACATGGTGTGCTGTCTTCCCTCATTCCACCAAAGGTTAAGGCTCTGGAGAACAGAGCCAGAGCTTTCAGTATGTCTAGAGAGGAACATAATGACTAAGTCACAGCAGAAAATGTAAGCTAAGAAAAAGGGAGAACGCATAACAAATGTTGCTCAGTTCAATGATTCACAGAAAAGATAGTACAATTATATTACAAATAGTTATTGATAATGACACTTATAAGGAGAATATATCAATATTTGTCACTTATTGGAGAAACCCTTTCTGTTATGAGGATGTATACTGAGAAACTAAAAATTGTCTTTAATTACTTGATTCATGTAAATTATGGCATTTTCTGTCTCTTTCCTGCAGAAGGGCATTTTCCTTTTTGTGTGTAAGAGCAATTGGAATACTTTATTGATTGATTTGTACTAAAATTTTGTTAACAGTTCTACTGTTTAAATTTGTCTGTGGTCATGAGTCATTGATGTCCATCCATTTCTTAAGGGATGATCAACTTGAAATCATCACTTAATTTCTGAGGGAACCATATAGACTGGTGACAGACTGCAATGAGAGTACCACCCTCCTGGACCACACCACTCTATGCTTGAGTGTGCTCTGCTCACTAAAAAATGACTTAAAACCGTTTTGATTTTCCATAGAACTGACAAAGAAAATATGAAAAATTAAGAAAGTGAAGCAGCTGCAATGTCAGGATTATAATAAAAGCTCTTTGGAGTAAGACAGTCTGTTCTGTTTCTTTTTCTAATTCAAACAATAAAGATACTCGCTTTTTAAAGAAAGCTGTAGTTGTCTGACAGGATCTATTTTATGAGTTTGTTGGCTGCATTTTGCTGTCTCCTGAACATTCTAGCACAAACAGAGTCTGCTCAGAATGAAAACAAAATCCTGTCACTGGGAATGATGTGACTTCAGATGCTCAGGCTTTACTGCTGCCCTTATTTTTGCCAGGGCTCCCCAAAGTCAAGGATGACAGGGTTATGTTATGAAAATAGCACAGATCAACTTGTTTATGCATATATCTATGCCTGGATATGAAAAAAAACCCCAAACCCAACATTGTTTTTTATGTGTCTCAAAAATGATAAAATACCACTCCAGGAAGCGATATGGTCTCTTTTTTTTTGGTATCTTTTCTTTATCTACCTCATCTAGTGAGGGGGAAGAAAAACATATAATTATTCTCTTAATTGCTTAATTATTCCCTCTGAAGCTGGTTCATTTCTCATGTTTTAGTAATGGTGTAATGTTGATTTTAACTGGGTATGCTTGGGGATTTTTGGTAAATGAGAATATTTTTTCTTAACAATTTTCCAGTGCCCTGTTAGGATCAGGATAAACACTGCATTGCTCATGCTAGAAGTGTTATGTGTCAGCTGCACAGCTGGAACAAACTGGGACAGCCTTCATTGACTGGAACAACAGACAGATGTTTCTGTGTAAAAATGTGTGTGTACTACACATCCTTCCAGGAAGGACCTGTAGCCTGGCAAATGATGTCAGGGTGAATTGATCAAAGGTAAAATTCTCTTGGTGAGTGCAGTTATAAGAGTGGATTAGCTTCTTACATTAATGAGGTTTCAGTAAAAGCTTTTCCCAAATTGAATGACATATCTAATTAAAGGCTATGCATTGCCTGAATATGGGAACTTCACTTCATGGCAGTTCATCTGCCCAGTTTCATTCATGATTTCTGTGATTAGGCTGATTTCCTCCAGATGTACTTCCCTCTTAGTTAAAGCAAGGTGTTTTCTATAACAGCTGTTGTCTACAGCAGAGTTCAAAATCATCTTACCCAGCTCCTCTGTCTGCCATCTGTGAAAGAGACTTTTAAAATACATCCTTGGCATGGCTAGCTGCTGTTCTCATTGCGATTTTTTTTCCTTTAATTTATACTCTTCTGAGATGCTCTTCTAAAGAAAAGGCAAGTGAAAATCACCCTGAAGAGAGAATGAAAGTGAATTTTCAGATATACTATCTCCAGCTAAAAAAGAATTCTGCAGTTTACAGCTAAAATCAAATAAATACTTCTTCCTTTCTCCTCTTTGTATAGTACACATTGTATTAGATCTGTGCTCCAGCAGTGACAAACACTTTATATGGGGTCAGGCATTTTCTCTGAGGAACTGCTTTTTGTAAAACATGTCCCTTTGTTGAAGCTGTGAAAAAGATACTTTAGTATAACATTTTCATTTGTTGGAAAAATTCCCCAAATAATTTCTGTTGACTTCCAGCCACCACTGTCTGATTTCTCCAAAACATCTTTTTTATTATTATTATTGAAATGCCTCAATACCTGGAAATCAAAATTTAGCCAGTCTAGAAATATCTGAAAGGTTTGACATGAAAATGGAAATTATAGAAATTATTCAATTGACATTATTTAAAAACCCCAAATTTCTGGTTTGTGACTTTTTTTACATTTTCTTTTCATTCTAATTTAGAATACATTTCTGAAATGTCGAAAAATCTTGAGGGAAGGGAAAAATTGCATACTACTCAGATCTAGCATTTTTGAGATACTGGTAGGTACTTTTCAAGCATGAATAATACTAAGGGTTCAGAGAAAAACTGCTCTAATTAAAAACTTACCACACAAGATCAAGCTCAGGCCCACAAACACTGAATAAAATCAAACTGCCTCACACTGAGCTCCAGCCATGCTCTTTGTAGCCAACATATGAAGCTTCAAATTACTGGGGCATAGTTTGGCCTGTTTGAATTCTGATGTGGCTTAGTGACTTGTAGAAATAATTTTCCAGCTCCAGAAGGGCCAATGTGACTTTCCAGGATAACACTATTTTTTTTTTTGCATCCAATTTCTGCTACAGTTGTGTTTTATAGATATTCTGTATTTGGCTTAAGCTTGTCTTGAAAGTGTGCAGTCTTCTTTTGAAAATAGAGTTTGGAATTTTATTTCAATAACTACCTGGGCATGCTCTTAAAGGGAAGTGTTTTTTAAGACAGGATTCTCTGGCTTTGTCCTCCAGCCAGTGTTCCTTGCTGTGCAATTCTTGTTTGGTCTCCAAATGCTGTCCAGACCCACTGTCTTCTCATTCAGGAAATCCTATGATGAAACCAAGTGACTTTTGAACATTTTTTTGTTTTTTGTAAACTACAAATTGAGCTTCTTTTGTCTCTCACTCATTCAATGTCTTTGTCAGCCTTCAGTCTTGTATCTTTCTCACTGTGCCAATATAATCTTTTAAAATATAGTAACCACAACTACACTACTGTGGAAACTCTTGATATAGCTTCCTTCTTCCTGCTCCTCCTCCTCTATGGTGTTTATAGTCTCAGTAGTCATATTCATCATTTCCCCACAGCTTTCCAGAGCTGATGCTCCATTGCCAGTCCCTTTCTGTACCTCTTGAAATAAAAATAAAAAAGTTTCGTTAAAATGAGTGGTAACTTAGAAGGAGTATCAGACAGGCTGTAAAAATTGGTAGTTTATATTGTTTATTTTCATTTTAGCCTCTTAAATAGCAGTAGAGTCTTGGGCAGCAGGGAAAAGTGTGATTTCCTGAGAGCCTCCCAGGTTCCAGCCAGACGAACAAGTGATGATTTGGGTGTATGGGGGAGGTGAAGTCAGAATTTTTAAGAAGTCTTTGTATCAACAAATGGGAACAATGTGGATTTGTATGGAACATGTAAATGTATGAGTTTCTTTAATTATAAGACAGAAGAGTTCCAGTGACAGCATTAGTCTGAAAGAGAAAAAGCTCTTCATGAATAAAGTGGATAGGCAATAATTTCTAATACCAATTGAAGTGAATAAGACAATTTTAAAAATAGTAAAAAATTCAAAATGTAGAGCTCCTTTTGGGTTAGGGGAACTGTACTGATGTAACAAGTCACTTGTTCATCCATGCAAGATAAAAAAGGAAAAAGAAAAACCTTTTTAACTGATGGGGCAGGGTGAAGAGAGAAGAAATATATAACAAGACCCTTAATAGCTTAAAATCAACTAGTGATGTACTAATAACATCAGCTGGTGATATTGAGGGCCACACTTCTAATCTTGTGCTCAGCTTTGGGCCCCTTGCTACAAGAAAGGCATTGAGGTGCTGCAGCAAGTCTAGAGAAAGAGCTGGGGAGGGTCTGGAGCTCAGGTCTGATGTGGAGCAGCCAAGGGAGCTGGGGTGTTTAATCTGGAGAAAAGGAGGCTGAGATGGGGCCTTATTGCTCTCTACACTATTCTCTTCTACTGCCTGGAAGGAGGCTGCAGCCAGGTGGGTCAGCCTCTTTTCCCAGGTGACAAGCAACAGGACGAGAGGAAATGACCACAAGGTGCACCAAGGGAGGTTTAGATTAGATATTAGGAAAGATTCTTCTCACAAAAAGGGCTGAAAAGCTTTGGAACAGGAAGGGGTTGGTTCACCAACCCTGGAGTGTTCAAAAAACATGTGGATGTGGCACTTGAGAACATGGTTTAATAGTGAATGTGGTGTAGTGCTGCACTGAAAGTTTGACTTGATGATCTTAAAGATCTTTTCCAGCCATAACAATTTCATGATTCTAAGCATGCACTGAAAACATTAACGTGTAGCTCTATGTAATTATCAATAGAGGGCTATTTTTCAGCTGTGGTTTGTAATAGCAGACTGAAGAAAGAGTAAAATAGCCCATAATGAAAATAAATTGTGTTCTATTTGCATTTGTATTTCTGAAGTTGTTCAGAGAAAGCCAGAGAAATTTTTCTATTTTTACCAGTGATGGCTATTTTATTGTATGCATCTGTTTTTTCAGCAATAATTTTAAATCAGAAAGTAAACAACTGACTTGTAACCCTGAAGTGAGATTTAGCTGTCAAAACTAAGGTGTCTGAAAGTTGTTTTGGACTGTCTTTCTAGCCACCTGAGAGAAGGAGGCACCTCCACTGCCAAATTCTTCTGACACTCACGTAGGTATGTGAGGCAGGTTAGGTGACCTCTTGTTTCAGGTGTCAGCCTGCAATGCCAGGCTGACCAGTCTGAAAGTCAGACGTCTGAAGCAGTGTGAAGTAAATCCCATCCCAAACATGCAATATGAAATGTACTAAAAAGCACATCATAAAGAAGAAATATTCAGATCTTTATTTTTTTTTCAGACAAGTAACTATACAAGAATCTTTTTACCTACATCTATTTGTGTGTGATTAAGCTCAAACCTGTTGTATTTAGAAAATAAATTAGTTTTTTCCTTCTCACTCTTATTCACATGCCATGCCAAAAGGGACTAGAAGAAATTAATTGCAGATGAGGTGGTATCCAAAGTCTTGTTTCATTTTAGCCTATTACACATTTGTTAATCTTAAAGACAAGTATGTTACAGGAGGTGACTCTAAGACTCTGCTCAGAGGAGTGAGGCTGCCCACAGGGCATAATTCTGTCTCCAGTCCCAGTTTTGTAGGCAGAGAGCTGCAACTGCACTATCACAAAGACTCAGTTTGACTCCTGGAGCTGTAAATTAGAAAAGAAAATTGAATACATACAAAGTAAAAATAATTCAAACATGTGACTTCACAGTGGATTAAAAAATCAATTCTCAAAATAAACTGGCATTCTAGGAGGAAATCAGAGGCTGATATTAGTGGTTTCTTCAATGCATGCATTTCTGGATAAAAGTGATTTAAGCATTTCAAGAAGGGATTGTCATCAACTAAACTTATAAAATCCTCCTGCTTACAAAATGCTCACATTTCATACTGACTGGAGCCAATATTGGTTTTCTTACATCATTTAAAGTTATGTAGCAGTGTCATTTTTACATTTATGCATAGATCTGCCATGCACTGAGCATTTCTATGATGTTCTGTGAGAGCTCTGGGTTGCACTCATTCACATGCTGGATGTCACTGTGATCATGCACGCTTGAGGGAGGGAGAGGCAAATGCAAGTCTCTGACTTAGGAGGTATCTTTCCCTCTGTGATCAATGCTTGTGTCCAACATATAATTGTAGAGCTTCTTGCTCATTGGGGTCATGTTTTATTTGCTATTTTCTGTGTAAATGCATGTAGAGGTCAGTACGTGAGCAAGGTGACAAGTGTGTCTCAGAATCTAATATGAAGTATTTAATTGAGTCCTTTGCTCTAGTGTGCCAACAGGCTGCTTGGGGAGATTCTACAATCTGTCAGAAAATGAAAAGCTGAGTTTTGCTGGTTAAATTCTGCAGTATTTTGTGTGGATACATGGATTTTTCATATGCATGGAGCAAGCACATGCCATAAAACTGAGATCTGCTTTTCAGAGTGAGGCTAAATCTTCAGTTCCTTTAAAATGACACATCTGACTAACTTACCAACTGGAGAACTTACTTAAGTATATTTATTTTTTAGTGGAAGATTATTTTTCTTTAATTAAATCAACATTCTGCAGATAAGTGTCTTCTTTAAATGCAAAATTTAGGGGTTCACAAGTAACCCAGGAGAACAAAGCACTAAACCATATCCCAGGAATCATGTGGTAGTCCTTCTGTATTGAATGATTTTTGATTTGTTCCAAATTTGAAAGCTGACATGTGTATGCTGTTGTGTGTGCTCTTGCTAGTTCCAGTGCTCCATTAGACAGAATCTGCTGTTCATATTTCAACACTGTTGACATGACCATTTTTGTAATTTACCATCTCCCTGTATTGTCTCTTGGTCATCTTTAAATCTAGGATCCCAAAAGAGCAGGAAGTTTTGCTGATTAAGGAAAACAGATCTGTGAAACCCCAGCTAGTTCCCAATATGCTGCTCTTGTGAAAATGTTTGCTTTTATTTTATTCTACTAGCTAATCTCCAGTGCAAGAGTTTAGCTCTAAAACTAACAGTGGTCACATTACACCTTAATTTTCATGTGCAAATATTTAAATTTTCAGATGTCATTGTTTACACATGAATTTGGTGATGAAGGCAGAATATTTTGTAATTCAGACTCTCCAAAAATGGATTGAAATGCAAGAATTCTGTGAAGAGACGAAACCAGAAGTGAAATTACATTTTATCTAACAAACAAGCACATACTTGGCCAACTGCAGAAAGCATTCCCCTCCTCTGAAAATTTTATCAAGGCTATTGTGCATGTTCAACAATTCTGCTTACTGCTACATCACAAAAAGCCTTTAACTATTTCACCATTGCTACCAATGCCCAGCAATAACAGACAACATCACCGCAACTGTGACTTCAGTGTTAGAATAGAACTGAAGGAAAGTAATTATCCTGCATCTTTTTTGCTTTTAACTGTCATTTCTGATTCTAGGAACTTGGGCGAAAATCTGCAAATTTGTGGTTTCATAGAAAACCAAAGCTGCAATGGGAAAAAAAAATACAAAGCAGTCTGATGTTGTACTGTACATGCCACTTGTAAAAATGAACCTGAAGTGAACATATTTATACAAGTGTTTTCAAACAGCACCACATCATTCCCCCTCCTATCTCTCTTCCCCTCCACAAAAGCACACTCCATCCAGAGTTGCCAGGATACTGTGAGAAAGGCTGGTTTTGCAGGCTCCCATCTGTTCCCAGGTACAGAGCTGGGACTGCTGTGGAGAGGCCTTCCCTTGCTGGTGTTTCCATGCTGTGCTGGCAGGCTCAGGAGATGTGTGTAGGAAGCACCTCCACAAGCACTCTCAGGGTGAGGTACACCAGCACAGGAGAGCACTGGAGCACATCCTTCTGGAGACTGGCTCCTTCTGTGTCCTTCATGGAACATGAAACGTGTCTGTGGCATTTGTCTCAGATAAGCTTCACTGACCTGGAGACTGCCCAGCATTCATGGCTCTTGGGGGAGCAAAAAGAAGGTGCTGATATCAAGCACTCTTTACCCCCAGCAGTGCACAGAGGTCCAAGTGCTGCTGTGGACTCTGTCAGGGAGCCGAGCACCAGGCCTGTCTGATGGTAAATATGGATTTTGATCTTACTGGTTGGGGTTTTTTTTTCAGCACAGTCTTATTTTTCTTTATTTGAAAAAACTGATTTGTCCAGTTCAGAAAATTTTCCTTGGGACAGGATGCTGTTTTAGGATCCAAGACCAGCTAGCAGAATGTAGTAAAAAAACAGGAAATATGGATCTCTGAATCTGGTTTTACTCTAAGTATTTCCAAGCTCACACTTCAGGGAATAGGTTCTACAAACCAGTAAAGCCCAGTTTTATAAACTATAGGGGACAAGCAATTACACAAGGGCTACA
The DNA here is from genome assembly GCF_000277835.1 of Geospiza fortis. NCBI lineage: Eukaryota > Metazoa > Chordata > Aves > Passeriformes > Thraupidae > Geospiza > Geospiza fortis. Next base: position 2,634,017 of record NW_005054403.1, on the reverse strand, counting down.
GACAGATGCCATTTAAAAGGGGCTGGTTGGATGTCAGTCAGTGGGGCATGAGCCGCTGTACTGTGCATCCCTTTTCTTTCCTGGGTGTTATTCCTCTCTCTCTTCCCCCTGTCCTCCACTGTTACTACTACTACTACTACTACTACTACTACTACTATTATTATTATTATAAATTATAGCAGTAGTAGTGTTATTTTACTTTATTTCCATTCTTAAACTGTTCTCAGTTCATGAGTTTTACCTCCTGATTCTCCTCCACACCACAGCAGGGAATGGGGAGAGAGCGAGCAGCAAGAGTGAGCTGCATGGTGTTGTATTTCCTGGGAATGCCCCAACGAAGGCAGGAATGATGAATCTGACTCCATGTTCTCAGAAGGCTAATTTATTACTTTATAATACTATATTATATTAAAGTATACTATACTATACTAAAGAATAGAGAAAGGATATTTACTAAATGCTAAAAGATAATAATAATGAAAACTCGTGACTCTGGAAAGAGTCTCAACACAGTTTGGCCCTGATTGGCCAAAGAGCCAAAACAGCTCACACCAGAATCCAATGAAACAATCACCTGTGCGTAAACAATCTCCAAACACATTCCACATGTGAGCACAACACAGGAGAAGCAAATGAGATAAGAATTGTTTTCTTTTTCTCCGAGGCGTCTCAGCTTCCCAGGAGAAAAATCCTGGGTAAAGGGATTTTTTCAGAGAATGTAAGTGCCACAGCATGGTACTTAGTTACTGGCTGGGTTAACACATCTGTTCTAGGCTCTGCACCATGGAATGTTACTTGTGAGATCCAAACCCATTCAAGTGAATAACACAATCACAAGCTGACATAGAGCAGGGGAGCTGCCCTCTGCTCTGACCACCTTGCTATTGCATGTCCACTAAAAAAAAAAAAAAGGTTTTGTTACTATTAGCACCTTAGGACACCCTAGGGTTACCAAGAGACCCTGTCCTGCAGAGAACACCTGGTGGCATCCTCAGTT
>NW_005054403.1:2631833-2632962 GCF_000277835.1 Geospiza fortis | reverse complement strand
ATCCTGCCAGTGAGATGCAGGCTCCTGAGGGCTGTTTGGGGACTCCCTGGCAGGCAGCTCTTGCCATGCTCTGGGTCCATGTGGGGGCAGGAGAAGAGGTTTGGAGCACTCCCTGCTGTCTCCTGTGCACTAGGACTCAGTCTTTCTTGAAAGGACCCAACACCAGGCTGAGGTCCCTTGTTCCTGCTTCATAGGCAGCCAAACGGAGCCTGGATAGAGAAGTTTGCTGGTAGATAAAGTGACACACTTCTCTGGAGACATCAATTCATTGCACTGTGGGTGTGTGCAAATGTGCTCTGCAGTTGGTGACCATATCTGTATGTTCACAGACAAGGTTTAATTAATCCTCTTATGGACAGAACCTACCATGGCATTAAGAGAGCAAATATTTTTAGCCTCTATAAGAAGTCAGTCCTGCCCACTCACATTAAATCCTTTAGAAGGCAACTTATCTACCGCAGGTTAGCTAGGATGACACAGGAAAGTGAGGTTTAGATTATAGTAATTAAAACTTCTTGGGCAAAGGAAGGCTTGTGCTCGGGGGCAAGAATAATTGATGACTTCACCTTTTAAAGAAAAAGAACAACTACTTTGCAATGTGCCAGTCCCCCTCCCTGCTCTCAGGGCAGAGGTCCTACTGCTTTTGATTGTGACTTTTGTAAAGGTGTGAAAATAAGCCACATTAACTGCTGAGTTCCCGTGGCTGGCACTGATAGAAGCAAATTGAAAGGACTAAGGTAGAAAAAGCCTTGAGATAGGCAGGATTTTATATAAGAATTATGAACTGCATCTCTCACCTCTTTTTGTTAGTCAGACAGATTTGTGCCTCTTCAAAATCATTAGGACAACTGCACACATGGATTTTTAATAACTGTGCAAGTCTCAGGAAAAAATGAAAAGGAAAAGTGAGTTGCTGTTTGCCCCCTCTCAAAGAAGTTGCAAAATCCAACAGAATGTCTGCTGCTGATTTGCCTCTATATTCTAAATTTAGGTATAGAAAAGCCCTGTAAGAACACCTGAGTATTCTTTTGTGACTACAAATAATGCTTTTAATGATCTTTCATGACTCTTAGAACCAAAATAAATTCTTACTCTGACGTTCATATTTTTTATCCCCAACCCAGCCAAG
>NW_005054403.1:2621153-2631812 GCF_000277835.1 Geospiza fortis | reverse complement strand
AAAGTGTTTGGGAGGGTGGGGAAAAGGAGGGACAGTCCTGCAAACACCTGGGGGAACACTGAGCCATGGCAGATACTGTGCTGAAATTCTGTTGGAGGAACAGTATTCAGAAACTCACATAATTGAGATTGTTTTTTACTCTTTCAATTGCAAAAAACTTTCTTTAAAGCCTTTTATGACCACTTCCTTACAGGGGGCATGTACACAGCTCTTGGTGAGAAAATTGTTTTCTGGACGTATAATATTTCTTTGGGTTAGAAATTCAAGCAAATATTGGGATAATGGACAAATTGAACTGATGCTTTTATAAGAAAAGGATATCACTGATGACATTTAACCCACTTACTGTATCAAGGAAATAGCTGTTAATGTTTTGGCATATTCACATTTTTGCTGTTATTATTAAATGGAGGAAAACTATTTTTATGCATGACTGATCAAGATAAAGTCAATTTTGACTTAAACCAATGTGCTGTGCAACTTAAACACTTTGAAGGAGGACAAAACACAATTTCTAATATGAGGGTAGACAAGAAGAGGTAGAGAGAACCATTTTCCTTTCCATTTTCCTTGCCTTTGGAACAGGTCATGTATTTCCAGTTGAAAGTAGAAGGCAGCTTATCCTAGCTCAGGTGTGTAAGCATTCATATCAGTCTGCCATGTACAGTGGCCAGTCTTAAGGAGCCTTTTGAAGCCCTCTTTGTTTTGTCTTTGCCATGCCATCCACTCTCCAGCCACAGAATTTTGCTCCAACTGAGACAGAAATCAGAGGAAGAGTCAGAGGAAAGGTGCATCTGAAGTTCTCTTTTGCCTCACTGAAGGTGCCTGTCCCTTCCTGACAAGCTTATTTCACCTCAGAAACTTCCCTGGATTACCCCTATCCCTGCCTGTGTTCACTCTGTGGCCACACCTTTCCAGCAGCCTCAACTGAGCTAAACCAGGGGAGGATGTGGGAATATTGGCTCATTGCCATCAAAGGGTTCAAGGAAACAAGACTGGGGAAAGACACAGGCATCTGCACCTCAGTGCACCTTTCCATCTGGTTCTTGCATGCCCTGGGGACGTCCTCCCTGCCTCCTCCATGATCACAGACCAGCTGAGGGCTGAGTTGGTGAGGCAGCCTCTGAGGCAGGGACTAGAGCCTTTTGAGGTCAGACTCACAGCATGACAGAGGTAGGAGCAGAGAATCCCCTCAGGGAAAGGGAGAAGGGCTCAACAGGCATCTTTATTGTACATGTGCTGCTTTGTTGGATGGTGATGCTTATAAAGGATCAGCATTGTGCTCATAAAGGGTGTCTCATTCCAACCCCAATCTCTTCTTCTTAGGAACATTGTCTGCCCTAATAAGAGAGAACTCATCTCCTTAAACCCACTTCTTTTTCAATCTGTAGCCCATCATGGCTGCAGCAACTCCTCTGCTATTTGTTTGCATTCTGCTGAATTGCAGTAGATTTAAACTCTCAGCTGCTAAAAATTAAGTCCTTCCCCAATATTGATGGGATTACTCCTGGATTGCCCTGGAAAAACATCCTGGAGTGGCTCTGACTAAAGATCTGCCACCATTATCTTCTACAGTTTTAGTATTATAAAACTGTGCAGTCAAGGCAACCCTTGTGTAGGCTGCATGGTCATTTTAATTACTTTTAAAAATTTAATTACTTTTTTTTTTGAGAAAGAGAAAATCCACATTTCAGTACCCATTTTGAACAGCCACTGTGAGATGGATCATTTAATTGTGTTCAATATCAGCTGAGTTATAAAATACATGAGAAAAAGACTTTGAAAGTGTCAGGGATTCACTAATGGAAATTAAAACAATATGCATCTCTAGTTAGTGCTGAGTGAAATACCAAACATCTGCTGCAGGCTATTATAGAGAGGAAGCCAAATGAGAAAGGCAAATGTGTAGTCTCAGCTGCAGGGGCTGGAAGGAGACAGCAGGTAAATACCATTTGGAGGCATCCCTCATCACTCCACATTGCTCCTTGAAATCCAAGAGCTTTTCTGATGGACTCTTCATCTCCTGAGCAGAGGGTATGCAGAGCAGGGAATTGGAAAATGGGCTGGAGATCCTGGGGAAGGGACCTGGCTCTGGGGAATGGAGAGAAACAGGCAACAGAGTGTTGGTTACATGTGCAGTGATCAGATGAGGAGGCAAGAGGGATCCCAGGTTGATTCAATTTGCTTTCCACTGTGGAAATTAATTAGTTGTTTGGGAGAGAAGAAAGGCTCAGTAGAGGTGTTTGAAGACAGGGCAGTCAGTGAGAAACAGATGCTTCCTAAGGAAGGGCTCTGAGTCTAGCAGTCTCTAAATCTGAGCACTGAGGAGTACTTACAGCACATCCCCATCAAAATTAATTTATTTTTCTGGTATTATTGTTCAGGGCTCAAGGGTTTAGATCCTATTGTTTAGCTCCTGCCACTAATTAAGGGCATCTCTTCAGCGTAAGGTACTCTGGAAACAGAGTTGGTACAGGTCCAGATACAGATAGATACAGATACAGATGAGGTATTCCAGCATTCCTTTGGCCAAATGCTTTAAGATTCAGGGTACCCACTCCATTAATTGAGATTTTAGGGCATGGCTCAGGTCCAGAAGCAGATGGATTATGAGGATGTCCATGCTCAACAGAGCTTACACACACTGCAAACACAGGGCTTCCACTTTTACTCTTTTTATGTTTTCATACTGCAGGCTCCAATACATGCAGTCCTGTAGAGAGACAGTAACTATGGAGATGAAAGCAATGGGAGATACCAAAAACCCCTGGAGGAGCAGCAGGCCCAGGAAGTGTGTTAAACTGCTTGGAAAATCCTCTTCTAGCCCAGGCCTACTTGGCATGGTGAGCGCATGCACTTACAAAATGTCACAGTTTCACACCAGCCAGCTCCAAGAACCTGCATTCTCCCTGGGGCCCTGCAATTTTAGAACACTTGAAAGGTATTTCTATTGTGTTTATCCTCTCCTTTTCACATCAAGGGAGCCTGTCAGCAATTTGCTGTGGGGATGGGTCCTGTACAGAAGCAGTGGAAAATCACCTGCCATTTTTGTCAGCTCAATGCATAACAACCCCTCAGGCCAAGCACAGCTCCATGGTTCTTGCTCTCGAAACAAGACAGGTTTGTAGCTTGGTACCTAAAGGTGTGTGGCTATAGGGTGGCTTTAGGTGGCTGTAGGTGCTGGCTGCATCACCTCAGCATTCAGCTTTTAATTTTTCAGTTTTAGGTAGTGTTAAACTAGGCAAGCAACATGTGCAACAATCTTGTCTCCTGGGAATGTGCAAACTGGCTTCTGTATGCCACAGGTCTGAGCCAGAATTTTTTGAAGGGCCCTCTTCATTGTTGTTGGCAATGTTTCAGAAATAAAGGCACCTTGTTACAGGTGTCTTTATTCCAGAAACTGGTACTCTCAAAGTTGCAGTATATACCAGGTCTTTCTTTGCCTTCATTGACATTCAAACATGTTGCACATTTTCACATAGGCAATAGTGTGCTGATTAGTGCCGTCTCAAATGAATGTGTCAGTTTGAAACCTTATAACATGCACAAGATAAATGAGATAAACACTTTGTATGTGTTTTCTTGATTAGACATCAATTTTCCTTTGTGGAGCCAAAAATCAAACTAGCTAATGCAATGCTCTGCTTGACTGACTCTTCTGAGGAACTAAACATCATGTCAGCTAATTATGGTTAAATAGGTGACAGAGAGAGAGTTCTTCTCTGTTAATGTTGAAAATTGCTGGCTACTCTGTTGAGTCAGGTTAGTCACGCCATTAAATTGTGATTAACCAGGTTCCGTTTTTGGGAAGTGTGCACGGCACACATGGATGTTCTCCAAATGATGGAGCTGACAGTCTGTCTTCTGTCAGGGCAGAGTTAATGAGAGAGAACTGGAAACTTGCTAGTTATTTTAATGTTTATCTGAAGTTAATAAAACGTAACTGTGACCAGTGTTGGTCTTCTGGAATTTGACTAACATTTTGGGATACTTGCATAGACACCCTTCCAGGACTGGTTATCTGTAAGGCACATAAAAGTCAGGGCAGAGAAAGGCAGCGAGTAAACATGATATCCAGCAAAATTACACCATGCTAGCATGTGCAGATTTTAACTTCTTTTTTTAAACGCAGGATCAGTACACAGTAAAAATATCATCATTGAAGCAAGAATTTCAGTGAGACATTTTTCAGGAATCAAAAAACAATGAATCAGTTTTGGAAAGAGCAAATAAGTTCTTCTTGCCCTTCTCAAGTTATGAATAACTAGTTTTGGCCTATTACTCTTATTTTTGTGTGAAGATTATAGAGTTGTCATACTCCTTCTCTTCCCACAACTCACCCACATTGAATACATAGGTCATGCAAAAATACTTACAAAAATGCAAGAAACATCTTACAAAGCATTTGCAAATTATGTGCCAATGGCACCATCATTGATCTTTTAATTCAGCATGTGTTCATGTAAAAACCTAAAGGAAGAGAAGGCCTGCTGTGAATCTTAATGTGATTACCCTTTTGTTAAAGAAACTAAAAAAATGCTTTTATTTTGCCCACGAACTTTGGTATTTCTAAGGTTCTTTACCATGACTGTTACAGATTCATTAAACTCTTTTTGAACACTACTTCACGGGCACTTTCTTAACATTTTCCCTATAGTAACATGAAGCTTGTTTCTTGGAAAGAATCCTTTCAGAATCTGAGTGATTTAAAGATGGGAGTAGAGCAAGTTTAAACTTGGAGCTGTCTGCTGTACTTTTCCACAAGACAACAAAATAGATGGTATCACTAAGGTTCAAGTTCATCCTCCTCCACAGAGGAACAAAAGGGCAGGAATTTTCTAGTCTTACATCACTATCTCACTAAAAAAAACTGGCTTTATTTCTGAAACACTTCCAGCTACAATGAACAGGCCCTTAGAAAAATTCTGGGTCAGACCTATGGTTTATAGAAGCCAGTTTGCACATTCCCAAGAGACAAAATTGCTGCATGGGTTGCCTGCCTAGTTTGCTGTTGCCTGAAAGGGAAATGCTAAATGTTGAGGTGGTGCAGCCAGCACCTACAGTCACCTGTAGACACCCTATAGCAACCTACAGTCACCTGCAGACCCCCTACAGCCACCCTACAGACACCCTATAGCAACCTACAGCCACCTGCAGACCCCCTATAGCCACCATATAGACACCATATAGCCACCTACAGCCACCTGCAGACACCCTATAGCCACCATATAGACACCATATAGCCACCTACAGCCACCTCCAGACACCCTATAGCAGCCACCTGCAGACACCCTATAGCAACTTACAGCCACCTGCAGACCCCCTATAGCCACCATATAGACACCATATAGCCACCTACAGCCACCTGCAGACACCCTATAGACACCCTATAGCCACCATATAGAAACCCTATAGCCACCTACAGCCACCTGCAGACACCCTATAGCAACTTACAGCCACCTGCAGATGCCCTATAGCCACCCTATAGACACCTACAGCCACCCTGTAGACACCCCACAGCCACCTAGAGCCACCTGCAGACACCCTATAGACACCTATAGCCACCCTATAGCCACCCTATAGCCACCCTATAGCCACCTACAGCCACCTGCTGACACCCTATAGCAACCTACAGCCACCTAACGCCACCCTATAGCCGCACCTACAGCCACCTAAAGCCACCCTATAGCCACACACCTTTAGGTACCAAGCTACAAACCTGTCTTGTTTCGAGAGCAAGAACCATGGAGCTGTTCTTGGCCTGAGGGGTTGTTATGCATTGAGCTGACAAAAATGGCAGGTGATTTTCCACTGCTTCTGTACAGGACCCATCCCCACAGCAAATTGCTGACAGGCTCCCTTGATGTGAAAATGGAGAGGATAAACACAATAGAAATACCTTTCAAGTGTTCTAAAATTGCAGGGCCCCAGGGAGAATGCAGGTTCTTGGAGCTGGCTGGTGTGAAACTGTGACATTTTGTAAGTGCATGCGCTCACCATGCCAAGTAGGCCTGGGCTAGAAGAGGATTTTCCAAGCAGTTTAACACACTTCCTGGGCCTGCTGCTCCTCCAGGGAAGAGTTTACAGGATCGTGGCTTATAAGCACCTGGTCATTTGCTCTGAGGGATGGAAAAAAGGGTGAATTCGGTGAGAAGGGAATCCTGTTTGCCCTCCTGATTGATTTGTATGCACATGGTGGAGTCAGTGTGTGGTCCTGCTCAGACCATGACTGCCTGACTACTCTTTACACCCCGAGAACACAGGACAGTTCCTCAGTCTGCTAAGCATTGGACTTCATTTTGGTAGAGAGCAGAAGCCCTTTGAGGATGGCTCAGGAATTTTACTGTGCTCAGGCAGCTTGGGAGTGGCCAAATTACCCTGTCACACATGGTCAGTTCCTGCGTCTCCAAGATCAGGTGCTTTCCATGTCCCCATCCCTCTGTGTCTCAGTGCAAGGAGTATGAAATGCACCAAGGCTTTCTTGTAGCTCAGAGATCATTATCCATAAATGCAGCATGTGAAAGGCAAGGAGCCAGCTGGGGGCTGGGGAAGGTTAAGCAGCATTTCTTCGTCTGTGGTGCTGCTAAGACACAAAATATGCTTGGGGGTTTTAGCATGTTCTTGTGTTGGCCACATATAGATTAAAAGGGATTCAAGCTCTTGGTATCTGCTTTTGGCAGGGAAATTTCATGTTTTACGTGGAAAATATAATGGTTTGAAATTTCATATTCATATGCAACTGTGAATTAAAAATTACTTATTGAAAACATGTAAAATAATAATGTAGGGAAAACTGAAGTTACTTCCACTTGTCAGAAGTCACCTTGCTGGCTTTGTTAGAATCTGTTTTGTCGAGTGCTGAGCATTCCTCCTCTGTCCAAGCCCAGCCATGTTTCATTTTGGAGCGTGTGAGCTGTGAAGCTGAAGTCCTGCAGTGCAGCTGGGCACTGGCCCGAGGATTCAATGAGTGTTTATGTGGAGACTTTGTGTTGCTGGAGACTTCAGCTGATTCCCATCTGCTGCAGATCAGGGGCTTCCTGGGGATGCTTCATGAGGCAGGTTACCATAGCACCAGGCTCCTCAGATGTAGCATTATCTTGTTTCACTTGTCTGAGCAGGACAAAAGAAGTGATGTGTATATTATGTTGCATTTCTCAAAGAAGTCATCTCTAGTCTTGTACAAAACAAAAATCATGGACATTTTGCCATTGCTTAAGGATAGAAATTGCGAGAGGAGGTTCTGCCATTAATTGTAAGTGAAGATGAGTCTAGAAATGACATTGGCATTGATCAAAAGGCAACTTCAGTGGGCCAGAAAATGTAAGATCAGGTAAAGAAGCTACACCAGATTCTTACAAATTGCAGTTAAGATATCTTTTCACACATGATTTCTGTCAGACTCATAGGGGTTAAGGGAAAAATTTCTGCTGTGCTGGAGCCCAGTGAAGAAGAAAGAAAAAAAAGCTTCTACCTGGCAGAAGAAATATCTGTGACCATAAGGTCACTGGAAAATACAAATAAGTTATGAAAATAGCCCTATTTTGGAACTTCTTATATTCTACCCCAGATTTGTGACCAATGACTACTTTTAGAAAGATGATGTTCATATTCTTAACAAATTGCTGACATTCCCATTTTGTGATACAGTTGAACTGTCCAGAAAAAAGCAATGATTTCACACTATATATATATGTATATAAAAAAACAAATATTCCTGTAAAGGTTATAACTGGTATAAATGTTCATCATTACCCCTCATATGTTTCGTATTAGGGGATCAAAATCATATCATCCTGACTCCTTTTTTTTTCTTCTCTTGAATTTCATTCTGATTTTAATGCAGTGCATCTTAAACCCCACCAAAACCAACTATAGAATCTGATGATTTCAATGTTGTTGTTTTGAGCATACTAATACATGAATCTGTGCAGCCCATGGATCAAGGACAGCTGGAGGCCAGGCTGGTGGCAGGGCCCACTGTAACACAGGGCACTGGTCAATGGTCCATGCAGGAGACCTGGCTGACCATGACCTGTGTATGACACAGCCCAAACTGGGCTGGACACTGGTCAGGGCAACCAGCCCCCACATCCCCAGAGCCCCCAGGGACCAAAGATATCTTCATTTTCCCTACCACAGTTGCTACTGACCTTGCTTAAGAAGAGGCTTTGTTAAACACTCTCAAAAGAATGGGCCAACATTTCAGCTGCAACTGAATGTTAGGAAGCAATGCTTCATTTGAACTTTTCTGCAGTAATCATTATTTCTGCAGTCATCAAAACCAAGTAACAATGATATATGAACAGCAGGTTAGCCTTTTTCTCCTCAGAGAATCTAAGAAAGGCTTGTCACAGTTTGCTGTGGTCTCTCTAACTGATTAAACAAAGCCTTCCTAGTGTGGGTTCTGAAATTTAAAAAAAAAATCTTAAAATAATTCACTGAAAGAATAATGGATACATTGTTAATTGCAGCATGACTATATTTGCTACAATTACACCAGGAAGGATTATCATTCAAATGCAAAATAGGAGGCATGTATAACTGCGGAGTCATGACATATTGTGCATATCATGGCCCAAGCAACTGAATAGTATTTGACATTTGTCTGCCCATATCTTTATCTCTTTCCCTTTGCTTGTGCTCCTGTTTTATCATATACCAGCTCTTCCTTTCAGTGTCTAGGATGAATCATCAGTGCAGAAAAATACTGATGTAGTCTTGATTTCTGTAGCAAAATACTCCTTATCTAGGAACAAACTGTATGACAATGAATGCAACGTCTAAGGATGCATTGTATTTCTAAATATTATATATAAGCATATGCGTGGGAGGTGGCTTTGAAATTTAGACTACTCCATCAGAACAAAAAAGTCTGAGTAATGCTAAATGCATTCATGACATTTACTTTTTTTCTTTTGTCTTTTTTTTCTTGTTTGTTTTGTTATCACTGTTTTTATCCTGCAGGGAAATTACTACTAAGGAACTGACTTCCATCTTGGTTGCAAAATTGATTATGTTCTACCCTTGGAACCATTTAAATTAGTTGTGCTGGGGGCCTGAAATAAAATGTTATTATAAAAAGAAGAAATTCTCAAGGCTTCATGTCCTAAGCTAATAACAAGTCCTGTCAAATAAAGCCTATGCAACCCTTTTAGTCTAAACAAATACTCCAGTTTCAGTTTCAGAAAACATTTGCCACTTGAGCAAAATTGGTTTGGTTGTTAGGATATTTTTAAGCAAAAATAGGGACCAGCAAGGTTCCTTTCAAAAGGCAAAATCAATGGAATAAATGGCATTAACGTGTGCAACTGCAGTCTGGTGCATATGACAGTATTAAACATTTTTGCAATAAAAAAGCCATCGGCCTGGAACAGCTCGGCTTTCTAAGCTGATAACATTTTAGTGAGAAAATAACTTTAATAATCCCCCTGAACATCATATGCATGCACAAATTATTAGATTAGACTGTCCTAGTTATTTGGTTATTACAAGGCTTCTGCAGGAATCACACCCAAGCCACAGGAAAACACTGATTAAAAAACTCCAAAGCCTAAAGATAGCATAATTACCAGAGGAGAATCAGTTATTAAACAATAATATTTAAAATAAATGGCAGTGTTGAAAGGCTTTTCCAAAATGTGTTTTAATAATAAGTTTGTCTCTGTTAAGCCTTGGAGATAAATAGACAAACCAGTATAAAAACCAGGAACATCTCCTCCAATTAAAACACTGTTCAAAGCAGGAAGGGGGACAGAGTGAATCAGGGAACCCTATGGTTTTTAGTTTCTGAATTGAACCCCAAGTTAATTTAATTGGATTCTTCTCCCCTATATTTCTATCCTCCCCTTCCTCCCCCCTTTCAATGCATGACCTGGTTTTTCAAATCGATTTGGCCAGCAGGTATCCTTTATCATAATTCACTCTTCAGTGGGCAGAAATGGATACTTCCAGAGAGCCAATTCATCCCCATGGCAAATCAACACCTAAAGTGGATGGGTTGAAGTCTCCCCTGTAGCTCCCTGTCTATCCAGATGGTGAGCTGAATCCCTCCCCCATCACTCACATGGCTGAGGACCTTTCCTCAGACAGCAGCTTGAACAGAGAGCAAATAACTTCCCTATCAAATAAAGTGTTTCTCCATTCTAGCCAGTGAGTGACAATATACAAGAGGCAACTAAGGCATAGCTCTTTTTCTCCTCTTCATTGAAACAAAAGTCAGGAATTTTGCTTTCTTTTCTGCGCAGAACAGTTCCCATTTGAGCTTTAAAACCCCTTCTCTTCCCATGCTTGCTCACAGCCTACTATTCATATTGTGGGAGGTAGAAGAGATGCACCAATATCCTATTAGTCTTGGAAAGGCATTTAAGGTGTACTTCCCTCTTCCTTGATGAGTGCCAGTGCCACAGTTCTTCCAAGAGCAAGATTGGCATGATTTTGTTTTACTATTCCTGCAGTTACTGTGGCATTTCTTTAAAGGGCCCAAGGCTGTCAGGATGTGCTAGGTGGACTCTGAATAAACTCCTGTGCACAGTCCTTAGATGTTCCTGTTGTAGCTCTCAAATCATGTTTGATACAGGTTGGAGCTAGATACCTCCCTGCACATAGAAGAGGGGATTCTGGGCATGAGCAGAACTCAGCTGCCCAGAAAGTGTTGAAGTT
>NW_005054403.1:2619507-2621143 GCF_000277835.1 Geospiza fortis | reverse complement strand
TGCTGAACTTGGATTCAGCAGCAGCTGAACAAGGGCAAAGCGTTTGGACTTAAGCACTTAGATCTTTTCTGTATCTGGGATCAAAGGGACTGGATAGAGAGGAAAGATGAAACAAACACATCCCTCCAGTTAATTTTTATCCCTTTGTACAGCTACTGGGTGAAAAAGAAAAGAGTAAATACTTGTGAGAACTGGATTGCTAAGGCCAAGAGAGGAACATTGCTGGAGTCGAGTTGAAGGAAGGAACATATTATGATACAGCAAATTACTTTACAGGCCATTGGACCTAATGCAGTCATGAGAATTCACCTGCTTTGTAAAAGTGGGTTATTTTCCTCAGGAAAGAGATTGTGAGGTTTATTGTAGCAATGGAAAATCAGTGCCAACACACCTGCTTCATGGCAACACCAGTGCCAAGAGGAATGTTGACTTTCTGCCTTTCTAAAGATATATTGAGGAGTACTCAAAAAATAACAGCTTTCAGATAAGAATGCAGAGAGCTTCCCAAGAACTCAGCAGATCCTCTGTGGAGACCATTCTGTGCAGCAATGGCTGCTGCCAAACGTGCAGGGCAGCTCTGACAGTATTCACTAAGGATAGGAAGCTTTTGCTTGAGGATGCTTTGTGCACCCCTTCCTCTGGTAAAAGCACATTAATATTGACTGAATGGCACTGATGGATTTTGATGGGATGTGCATGAAAAGGAATGTGGTGAGCATATTTGTTGGAGAACCAGGCCCTGCTTGTGGCTTTTTCTAAGCTCTTCTGCAGTTAGTTGGCAGCTGGGGATGTTAAACAGATGTGGGTTTGTTAGAAACAGGATCTCTGTCAGCTCTGTTCCTTTGCTCCCCTCCCACCTTAACATCACTAAAGGTAATTTGTACCTGGGACATGACCTGTGTGAGTGGCTGAGATGCCCTTCCTGCTTGCTGCCCTCGCAGTTCAGTCTGGGGCTGGGCTGCTCTGGCACACAAAGCATGTCAAAAAAGCAGCCTTTAAATTTTAATTTCCGTACTTTCAAGTGTTTTTGTGTAGGAGTTTTTTGCACTTCAGCTTCCTGATATGCAATCAATCAAAGTCATGGCTGCTGAAATAACTTTAGGTTCAAGGTATGCTTTAGGCAGAGTAAGTGCTGCAAAATTGACAAATATGTTTACAACATAAACATTGTATTGACAACTTAAGCAAAAATCTCTCTTGCAGCTGTGTATGCTGAAATATCTCCCTTGTCCTCTCCTCACCTTACCCATGAGTATGGCCTGCTCTGAAAATACCGAAATCTGTTTAGATTTCTCTCCACTGCTTTTTATTATGTCCAAAACCAAGCTGACAGCAACAGCCAAGAAGGAGTGGGCACTATTATTGCACATTTTTTCCCTGCCTATCTCTTATTCTTCTCCTGTTTTGCCTGACAGTGACACAGATATGCATTTTTTGCAAAATGCCCTTTGTAGAATGTTGGTGATGCAGAGTCTTCTCAGGAAAATTCTTCTGGGTTTAGGCAGTTCTGTGGAACAGTCTGCAATGTGGATTTGGGAAGGATGATCAGAACTCTAAAACGTGGATTAGATTTCATTCAGAGCTCTGCCACTGACTCCTCCTGAAAACCTAGCAATGTACTTACCATATACACACT
>NW_005054403.1:2529872-2619486 GCF_000277835.1 Geospiza fortis | reverse complement strand
CATACTCATTGAGAAGCAGGCAGATTATCTTCTTTAAAAGACTCATCATTAAGATCTTTCAGAGGAAAGAGGCAGAGAAATACTCCCTTTTTGAAATACTTGTAATTTGAAATACTCCTTAGTCTTTGAGTCTCATTAGATGCAATCTACTCTCTGCTAACTTGTGATGTTCCATGCAAAACAGTTCTCTAATTTTCTTTTGTTTGTTTAATTTTCTATTGCCACCATAATTGCAACTGATTAAATGTCATTTCATGTGAGAAACATGTAACAGGGTTCACCAGCCAGGCAAGTACTTCCCCATAGCTCTAACATGATGGAGTAAGTGTAAATGAAATTTCTGACATCTATTAATAACTTATCAAACTGAAAGAGAGCTCTTAAATATAATATGAAGTGTGTCTCTTTGTATTTCTAGCCATGTGTGACTCTCCTCAGAAACTTGATAGTGAGGTTAGAGTTATTAAGTGGTAGGATTTTTCAAAAGATTTGTTTATTTATGCTGAATGTGAATACTGGGTAACATGACAATACAATCCAGGCTTCTGTACAGGACCAGCAGACTCTTCTTTAGATCTAAAAGGAGTCAAATCTGTGTAACATGTGCTGAATCATAATGGAAATGGAGGTTGTAATGACCATGTGGATATAAATGATGTAGGTGTGAATTCCTACATCTAAGTTAGTAGCAGGAACATCGCATTCTTACAATGCTGTAAGAATATTTAGTGCTGGGAAGAAACCTGGTGGTGAGCTACCATTACCCTAGACTTACCAGTAAGGCAAATGCCCACAGAATGATTCAGGAAAGATACATGTTCATTTCCAATTAAGCAGATAGAATTCCTGGTTTAGGCAGTTCATTAAAATCTCCTGAAAGAGTTAGAGTTTGACCCTGATCTTCATGACTTAAAATTCTGACCAACGTGCTTTCTGAGCTTCCTTAGAACTTTAAGAGAGAGAGAGACTGGGGGTGGGGTGGGGGGTAACATGACTCACTTCAAAGCTTTGTTCTTCTCCATCTACTTATGGAACTGACAGGGGGAAAGCTATATAGGTTGTTATTTATATGTAGGCTGTTTTCTTCTCTTGCGTAGGCTGACTCGGTTTTGCAGCTTCTTTTAAGTTACACAAGTCAGCTGAGCATGCCAGAATTGCCTGAGAATCAGAAAAACTGTTCCATTTTTCCCTTCCTCTCCCACCTCTGACACGTGCTGTGCCCAGCCTGGGGAGCTTGGGCTCCTGCAGTGACTGTGCCAGGTGTCCCCAAAATGGAGGGACAGCAGAAAACAGCTCTGGGGAACCAGGTCTGTGACTTTGCAAGAGGGACAATCCCAAGCCAGAGCTTTGAAGTGGATGTCCCTTTACCTTCTTCTCACAATGGGGTGCCACAAGGGATAAAAAGTTTTAGCTGAATTTAAAAATTAGCCATGTTTCATCAGAACATGAATAAAACAAGAATTTTTATTTAATTTTTTTTTAAATGAACAAAAGTCAGAGCAACTAGATAAGACTAAGCAGGAGCGCAACAGTTCATGCACAGCTCTCCTTCCACCTACCATGTCCTCAATTACAGCCATCCCAGTGATTTTAAGTGGCAGAAAACTCAGTTTTGTCCCCTCTGGGCTTTTGGGAAATTATTTTGGTCATCATCTGTGAGAGTTTCTCAGTGCAGTTTCTCCAGATCCCATATCATTAAGGCTTTTGAGCCTTCTCTGTTTGAGTAGGATTAGCACTTCCCCAAGGATGCAGAAATCTCTCTTCCTTGTAGATTGTTCAACCTCATCTATTTACTGTTTTACAGACACAGTATATGACACAAGCCAGGCATACACACACAACCACACACAAAGAGAAGTAAAGAGACTATGCCATCGCTTATAATGCCATTCTTGTAGCAAGAATGTAACCCAACACATCATATGCAAGACCCTATACATTTGCAAATAGGAATAAGAAAACCAGAAGTTGTCTGGTCCTTACTTCCTGCACAGATGAGCAATCTTCACTGTCACTCTTCACTGAGCAGTGGTGATATCCTCAGTAGCTCCCTCCAGGATTGTTAGCCCCCTCCTGGTTGTCTCCAGCCTTTTCATAAGGTGAACATTCATCTGTCAGTACCATGAAGTCATTCTGGCAGCAAGATTTTGCTTGCCACAGAGCAACAGAGTTCAACAAGCCTTGAGCCGTGGTATCAGACTGGCATAAAAACCACTCCCTTTCCTTGTGCTGCAGTGCTCTGAACCTCGAGGGCCATCCAGCAGTCTGTCTGAGAGGCGCCTGTGCTGTCCTTCAAAGAGCTCTCCACGTGTGCTCCAGAGTGCCCCTGTCCCTGGCACTGAGTGCTGGGGGTGCTGCTGGTGCTCAGGGTTGTGGGGCTCCTAGGAGAGTCTCTGGCTGCTTTAACTACAGCTGCAGACTGCAGAACCAGTGTAGTCCCCGTAGCTTTAGAGAAGGGATGAGGAAAAAAGAGCAGCTCGGAGGAGTAAACACTGGCCATGGGGCTAAGCAATCAAATAAACTTCAGAAAAGTATTTTCCTGTTATGAAAGTCCAGTACTTTTGCTCAAAGTTAAGTTCAGAAGGGAATGTAGATGTGCTCCATACATGAGAGTGCATGGCTAAAAGGCTTCTGCACAAACATCTTTCAGTGAGAAGCGATGGTGTTCTTAGTTATTGCTTTGATTATATATTTGTACTGAGTTCCTAACTATTGTGACTCAAAATGATTTCACTCAGCCTGAGTGAAACGTGTGATGACACTGTTTTGAGCAAAGCTCTTGGTATCAGAGTCCTGGAGACAGTTTAACATTACAGTATGAGTCAGAAAATTCTCAGATTTATAGCTCAGGTGAAAATGAAATTGTATGAAAAACATGATAACTGCAAACAAAACCTTAGTACAAGACTCTGCTTGGAAGGAAAGGTTCAGGATTTGAGAAAACCAATTTTTATTCTAAATCAGCAGTTTTGGTTTTGTCTTTTGAATCACTGAGGAGACAATTGCGCAGCAGCCCATCAAGTTATTAGCATAATCAAAATCTGCATCAGAAAATGAGTATGAAAGGTGGCTCTGTCTCTTCTGTGCTTAAGTAGCCTTGTGAGTCCTTGCAGGTGTTCCTGCTGGTTCCACATGAGCACAAAAGGGAGCCTGCAATAACGAGCTCCTCTGCAGGTTTTTCCCAAGGGCTGGTCTTCCACAAAGGGATTGAAAGCATAATTTACTTAACAATATCAATTGATCAGACATCTCTGTCTGGAAAGGACAGAGAGATCTTGATTAAGAAGTACTAGAGAGAAGAGGATAAAAAGATCACTACATTCCAGAGAATATGAATAGGAAAAACAGGGAAGAAGGTACAGGCCAGTAGTTTCAAACTGTGCAGGTCTGTGCACCACAAAGCCTGGTGCTCCAGGAGCCCTCAGGCCCAGAGCTTTCTCCAAAAGAGGTGGTGCAGGTGGCTGGTCTGTAGCTGGTTAGTGGGACCCAAGAGTGGGTCAGGCAGGCGCTTGGTTGGAGGAGTCCAAGGGAAAGTATGGATCACTCAGCTTCCTCCACCATCCCAGGTGAGGTGAAAGACAGGGGTCTGGGCATGCAACCTGTGTTCCACCACAGGCAGTACTGATTCCAGGTCCTCAGGCCACAGGCTCCAGCTAATTTGGGTGTGTGATGGGCACATTTACATTAACGTGGCAGTGCCGATCCCTCTAGGATATGGAAACTGATTCAGTTAAATTAAAAAAAGAAATCTTTGCATGAATCTTGCTAAATGCTGCTGCTCATTCCCCTTTATCTGCATTCCGTTTCCTTTCCTCTAACCTGCCCTCTTTATCCCATTTTCTTTCTTTGTGTTTATTAATATTCAGACCATCAATTTCTTTTAACGTACATTCTCACCTTCACCATATTCTATTATTCCCATTATACATCCTCTTTCAATTCTGCATTTCCTTAAGTGCTTTACTGTACATGAAATGTGACTCACTCATGCTTACAATTGGAATTGGACCATGTTATCCTGCCAGAGCCTGTTTTCTTTGACATTAACTCAGCTTCAAGATCTTTTTTTACAGATGTTTTTATTTTTAATTTTAAAACTTTTTTTCAAAAATAGAAAGAGAAGAAATATAAAAAGACAAAAGAATTTTCATAGACTGTATGTACAGATCTATTTATGCTACCATCGTTGTCAATTACAAATTGCTTAAAATATCCAAATATAAAGCATTTTTTCCCTTTCCAGCTGAGTCAGCTGAAAGAAGCAATTCAGAATCCAGAGCCAGAAGATATGCTAGATAAGAATGATAAGTGTCTCAGTAATAGTAAGCAACTGATCAAGTAATAGTCAAGAAAGAAGCATGTGGAGTTACTGAGTAATGTAATGACCCATCCATTCTCAGGGTTTTTTTTAGTCTAATCTAGTATTTATTATTGATAAGGCAATTTTCCCTGACCAAAGACTTACTCTGATTTACCCATCTCTAATCTAGAGAGACTGGCAGTCATAAAAATAAACATATGCTTTTTCCCACCAGATTACGTTGCTGAAAATCCTAGGAAATCCAGAATTTAGGAGTATGATCTTAGAGAAGAATTAGAAAATTAACTCTCTTTTCACAAACAGCAGAGACCAAAAGTGGAGGAAAAAAAGCCATAGGCATGCTCTTATATTTTTAGTGTTTTGTTGTTTGGTTCAGTGCATTGGATCACTTTTAGTGGTTCACTTAGTTGTGACCACAACAGGAAATACAGCCCAGAGAAGGTGTTGTAGAATGTTCTGAAGTCAGGTGAGATTTAACACAATTTTTATGCTATCCAATGAAGAAATAACACCTGAGCCTGTATGTATAGCTGCACATGATCTTAGAATTGATCACAGTAGCTTCCCTGCCATACTCCACTTCTGTGGTCCTTACCTGCTTTACTTGGAGGGAAGAGATTTGTTCCTATTGCTACAAAAATGAAATCCTGACTTCTTATTTGATAACAGTCATGCACTGAGTCAGTTAACTCTTCAAAGGTCAGTGAATAATGCAATTTGGTGCAATTCTTCCTAACTGAATGGCAGAGGTAATAACTGAACCTGCATGGCTGTGGCTGAGCTGAATGAAGATTACTTTTCACCTGAGGCAACTAAAGAACTTTTGGATCTACAAATAAAAAGAGTTTTCTAAAGCTGAGTTAACAAAAAAAATTCAGAAAAGCATGATCACAGCAGGAAAGCTGGCCTTACAGAAGTATGCACTCTGCTGTGCTCAGATACATACCACACTGAATCCTGATTTCAATGAATCTTAAATATAAATGCTTCTTTGGTCAATATAAGCATTTGACTCTCTTTATGAATTTAATGACATGTTCAAAGATCAGACCACTGGTTCTTGCTTGCAAACATGCAATCTTTCTCAGTTTTTTCTCCTTAGTGATTGTTTTTATCCAACCTCTCATCTACTGAAAAATTTACCACTTAGAGTCCAAATATTCAAGTGAGCATTTAATGACATTAAAGAAATACTATCTGTTGATTTCACTGGGAAGGAAAAGCAAAATCATCTTGTTGTAAACAAGACCCAAGACTGACATTGTCAGCTATCTGCAAAGGCTGACAGGATGTGTTTTCACCAGTATCTTAATGCAGCCACGTATAATTCTCAATTTGCACTGAGCTCAGCTCATGTGTGGGGGTGTTTCTGTGTGATAAATGCCTTTCAATTACTTAGCAATAAGAAGCTGCTTCCTTGTAGCAGAGACATCAATCCTTATTTGTCACCTTTGTAAACTGATCACCATGGCTGCACCAATCTGTTGATTACTTACTTTGGTTCATACACAAGAACCATTACAAATATTGTTATTATTTATTTTATTTCTGCCAATATCAGCTTGCTGTATTTACAAGCCAAATGAAGGGCACTGAGTAGTGCTAAGATGGTAAAGCTGTGGTTACCTGTGGGGACTGTGTGAGCACAGAATCCTAAGGTTTCTGTGGGGTTTTTGTGAGGTTTTGTGGGGCAGGAATATTTCTTTTCCCTTTGACTGTAGAAAGCTTTATTGGAAGTCTGGTTGGTTTTCAAGGGAAAAAACAATACTTAATCAAATGGTTGTAAATGCTTATTCAAGATCAATTTCTTGAAGACAGAAGAAGACTAAACATATAAAGTGAGACCAAGGAAAAGAGCAAAGCTGTGCAGAATACAGGTGATGAGAAGCTGATGTTTGGTGTTGCAGGTTTATTCCTGTGGCAGCTCAGGCACATTCTGTGGATGTTGCTGGCTTCTCTGAAGTCTGACCAGACAGTGCTGCCTCTGCTCATGGCTTTGGGTGGTGTCAGGGGCCTTTTGGTCTCCAACACTCCTGCAGAGCATGTACTTGTTGGCCAGCTCAGCCATAATCTTTTCACCAAGAGGGCAGAGAGACACAACCAGGCTGAAGAGTTGCAAGAGGCACAAATTGCTCTTTACACATGATGCTAAAGATGTGTCTGAGCTGGTGGGAGAGGTGTCCCCAGCCTGTTCCTCCCCAGTGTTGCTCAGGATCAGGGCAATGAGAAAAGTCAGCAGTGCCCTGATACATGCCAAAGTCATAATAAATAATGAGCAGAGAAAATTTCACTTTTCCCCTCTCATTTTTCTATAGTTTCAATCTGTTTCCACTGGGGGCTAAGGGTCTGCTCAATCTCAGTTCCACTCTATCGTGGTTTACAAGGCATGAACTCAACACAGGTCTTGGGTGGGACCACCAGAACCTCCAGTTTCCAAATAATTTACCATTTCAGTTCTATACTTTGTTAACTATTTCTGCAGTGGTCTGAGCTGGGCTTGAACTCCTGAAGATACAAGACATTTCCAGACATTATTGTCATCTTAGGGGTGTTACAACAAGCAGTTGACTATCAATTTGTAAAAGTGGGATTTTGACCCTGGTTATAATTTCATTTAGTGTTATTTGGTGCTTATTGACAGAGGTCAGCCTGTTCCTGTATCATCAATGCACAAGAAAATCTCACAGTTTGCTCCCAAGGTGAGCACCAGCACCATTTTCTGTCCAAATCACAAGCCTTTGTTTTCTCAGCTGTAACCTGCTCTGTTAGAAAAAGTGCCTTAAGCTATCATTCAGACTTCTTTTTCTTTGTCTGCAAAATAGCCATACTAGTTTTAGAGAAACTGAGGGTCTTTGAATCACAGAATCACAAAATGGGTAAGATTGGAAGGGACCACAGTGGGTCATCTGGTCCAAGATCCCTGCTCAAACAGGATGAAGTGCATCCTGTCTTAAATTTACTCTACAGAAAGAATGAATTCTCACAAATAGGAAAGACAAGGCAACTACACCATATGATTGCACAAAATGACACATGATGAGTATGCCAATACTTCATATGGCCTTGGGAAAAAGGCCCAAGCAGTATTGGCTTCACCGATCTGCAAACTGATTTTGTATTCATGGTATTGCGTTTTTCAAAGGTGGAAATACACCATTTGGGAAGGAAGATCAAAATGTGTCAATAGATTCTGTCCATGCTAAAAAAGAAATATTTTATTGCTTTTCTGAAGTGGCTTTACATGGAAGAGAGGTTTACTCTTTTATTTTTTTTTTTTAATTCCTGCAGTTTCTTGGGCTCCAGCCCCACTCTGAAGTTGGGGAGCATTTTGCTTTCTCTCTTCAGAGGGAATTGGTTAGAACTGGCACAGAGGTAGCTGTGACCACTCACAAACCAGGCCTGTATTTTTGGCATCTTGGCCTGGTTAGCACAGCAAAAATAGCTAGTAGGCCTACTAGTGAATTTTGTTACTTGCCTGTTTGATCACCTCCTCTGGCCCCCTGCCCAGGGGGCTCTCTGAACATCTTTGGAAATTCCTTAACTCTCTGATCTTCTTCAGAGACTTGAAGAAAATTTCCCTTCATCTTGGAAGGAAAAACAAACCATAAATATTTCCCATACATTTCCTGGCTTGAATGCAGTCAGCATTTATTTCTGCATCAGCAGTGAGTGGGAGGTGTAGCATCTCATGACTTGGCAGAACCAGCAATAGAAATAGAGCAAAAACATTTGGATGAATAGTTTATTCACAAAAAAAAAAGGGCAATTTTGGGTGGCTGGAACAACTTGTGAATCCCTGCTGAGCAAGGTGGACACTTTCATATGGAATCTGAATAACAGAGGGAGGGTAGTAGTATTTTTTTCACCCCGGTTAAAATAAACATTTCATGTTTCTTGTTTTGTTTTGAAAATTGCCCACTTTTCATTTAAAGTAACTTTTGTTTCAATTTTGATTTAAAATGATACTTTGTTCTATTTCCACGTTTCCAGTCTGGAAAATTCTTTGGAACCTTTTTCTCCAAGAGTTTCTTTTTATGCATGGGAGAAGTTAACTTCAAATTGTAAGATTTCACGGTAGCTGAAAATTTTATTCTTTGAAAAACCTTGCCTAGAATATGGCATTGTGTAAAAATAGAGGTTTGTGACTTCATATCACAAGTAAAAGCTATTTTTTCATAAGGTTCTACCTACCAAAATAAGTGAATTTATGTTTTTTAACACAAACTGTGTACCTTTCACTGCATGTGGAAGTTATTTTCACAGTGCAGAACCCTGGGAGTGGATGGATGTGTCTTTATTCCACTTTACACTCATTTGACAGAATCAGAGAGTTAAAGCAGTTGTCTGGATTCTCATGAGACTGGCATTGTAGCAAAAACAGAGCTCACATTTGGGTTGATTCAAAAATGTCAACAAATGACAGCTACTGAGCTGCAGGACCCATGGCCATGTTTTCCCCTGGATTCTCTCCACGAAGGCGTTCTTCACTCTGCTGGTGACACACGAGAGCTCTGGGAGAGTCATGGTGACAAAATAAAAACAATTTGAGAAGTGAAAGGTTTAATCCCCTCAAGTCCTTCACCAACAGTGTAAGTCTCCTTGTACTTTCATTTCCAGGAACTTCGCTGGGGCCAGTGATGCTACAGCAGTGTATGGAGAACAAGCTGGTCTTTTTTTATCCAGTGGGCATGGCCAAATAACAAATGAGGAAAATTATGAAGGGAAAGAAGCAGCTCTGTCACATTTACTATACTTAGCCTTACCACACTTGGCTCTTGATGCAGACAGCTCTAATTCGGAAAAAGTTCCCTCATTAGCTGGCCCTAAAACATGTACAAAGCATCTGAATAATTGATACAATTTATGGTTTTATTGGTGGGAGCCATTAAATCCCCTCCTCCCAAACAGCATTAGGGAGGAAGCTTGGCAACATGCAGTAAAAAATGGAGCAGCTATTTAAAGAAAGTAAAGGACAAGAAAATCTTATTGAGCTTTCTGAACATGATAACACTGAACAAGGCAGAATTTCCAAATATCCACTTCTAAAATTATTTTATAGTAAATGGAGACAGTGTACTGTCAATGTTACAGGCTTTTCAGTGGAAGTTTTACAAGGTCTGCCTTTGAAATAACCCCACTTATTTTTATTTTATGCATGCTAACTTAATAATGTCAGCTTGGAATTTGTATTGTTGCCGGATTCTGTGCTGCAAGTGAAATTATGGGAAAGGTGGCAAATGCTTAGGTAACACTCTCTATTACATAAGGCTCATGTGGGGTCATTTCTGTTATTCTGCTCTACTCTGATTAGGATTACATCAAGGTACTGGCTAACAGAAATAAATCATAGGCTTTATCTAGCCAAAGTTAGTGTATATCAAATATACATGTATACCTGAAATTGCCTTCCAAAACTCCAGTCTTGGTCAAAAATGAGAGACTGGCATTTTTAGGGTACAGCTTATTTGACTATCTATGTTCCACTTAGAAGAATTTTGTCCTAAAATGACTTGTTTCTTAACATTAATTGAAAAAAAATCCTCCACAGTGCTTTTTAAGTTAGGTGAGAAGAAACCTCCAACAAAAAATCAATCTGCGCTGTCCTACCTGTACTCAGCAGTGAGTATGGAGCATGAAGCATGGACATGGTAGTTAAGGAAGCTGGAGAGAGAATACTGTGTGATGAGTCCCTATCAAAGCCGATGCTATAAGCCTTTAAGTTGAACAAACATAGGAGTTTTAATGATTTACTATGATCTGGGGGGAAACCCTTCAGCTGATAACATTCATTTTGAGTTTGATGGAAGAACCTGGCTGAGCAATGAGTGTGTCTAGGCTTTCATGATTTACTCAGTTTTGCAGACTCCAGCTTCTATGAGCATGTCAGAAAATTCCATAGGTTTTTAGGCTTTGAGCAGCACAATCTGTATATACTGAGGATTCATAGGTAAACTAAATAAATTAATTTGAAAACAAAGGTGCCAACTTTTACTCATTGCAGGATTTCGCCTTTTATTTATTTTTAATGTGGTGCTGGAAGCAATTGCTTTCTGTTTTCTCATTTAAAGCTGTGCCATGGTGTGGCCCTGACCAAACAATAGAACAAGCTATGTATCTGCCAAGGATATCGTGATTCTCTGATTCCAGCCCAGCGGGCTGAAGTTAAAATAATCCAGCTGGCTCAGCAGCTATGGGGATGCCATTTATGGTAGCACAGTGTAAGTGGCAGGACGACTAACTCAGGGTTTCCTTTATCATTTTGCCTTCCCTGCTTTAGGCCCACCAGGACAGGATTTGCACAGTCAGAAATGCTGATTCTTCTGACTTCAGCTACCTGTATTGTGCCATCTCTGACAGCACAGTCCAGCTGTTTATTCATGTTTAATACATCTCCTAAGGGCGTTTGTAAAGGAAACAAACTGCCCCTTCAAGGAAAGCAGCAAACAACCTAATCTCAGCTGCATTTTACACAAATTACAGTGATTTGATTCCTACTGTGCCTCAGCCTGTGGCACAGAGCATCTGGGACACTGTTGAGTTTTCTCTGGTTTTCACAGCTGCTCAGTAAAAATGTAAATTGTACAATTTTTTTATATGTGGGAGAGTGAATTGCATGCCTGCTGTGCATCTAATTGAAAAGCACAGATTCATGGTGTCACCTCAGCCTGCTACATGGCAGCCTGTGTGAGCTGCATGGTGGGCATTGCCACGTGGAGCTGCACTATTGCTGCTGAAAGGCATGTTCCTCTGATGCAGGCTGAATAACAGTGCTTGGCTCCTCTAAAATGTCATTCTCAATGTTCAGGATCTGCAGGATGAAGCTCTGCATCCTTTCTGTTGTGCTTTAAATGGCAGTTCCTCTGCTCATATTGCTTGCTGAAGCAAGAGTGCAGTATATTCCATATGACATTAACAAAAAGATCTTTTATGGACTTTGAAAAATGATGCTATTCAATCAGATGGCAAATAGGAGCAAAACCTATTTGCACCTAGAGGTGCAATTCACACCTAGAGGTGTGATTCCTTCCATAACAGAATGACTGTCCAGCCAAAAGAGTGAGGTCATTTTGAATAGTATGCAAAAGGACAGAAGTGGAGTTTTCCAGGGTGGAGATTTGGTCTCCTTAACATGAGTGTCAGGAACACAACATCCTTTTCTGCTGCCTTTTCAGACCACTATATGTTTTGGCTGCAATGAAATGCTTTGCCTGCAGGTTATTATCTAAATGTTTATAATATTTCAGGGTTTAGGTACAATCCATTTTGCTTATCTTGATTCATCTGTATGGGGGTGCCATGGGTCTCTGTCAAACTGAGGTGACCTTGAGTATCTGAGGCATCTCCAAGGCGCTGGTTGACGTGAGATACTGAAGCTTTGTGCTCTGCTGAATTAGCACATGGATACTACGTACCTAATGTATCAATTTGTGATGTTGTTATTTAGACAACTATGTAACACCCTGGGTGCCTCTGCCTACAGAGGTGTTCTAAGCTCCTCCTTACAGACATGAAGAAGAAGAAACTCTATTTGGGTGTTATTAATATTGTAGAGAAGACAGGTAAAACAGTTCAAATGCCTTGCATCCTCGATATGCCCATTGTTCTTCATTCCTTGATTTATTTATGTCAAAGTAGTTTATGCAACTAGCTCACATGTACATTGTAGACATTAAGTAGATCATTGTAATTCCACTCAGGAGGTAATACCTGATAAACAAAAGGGACAACCTGCTGTTACCTAATCATGAGATCTCTGCTTAAAAACTGCAAGACTACAAAGAAAGACAGAGACCAAACACCTATGGAGAATGCACCTTTGATATGCATAGTGTGTAGCTCATTAATTTGCTACTGTTTAGTCCAGTGTGGCTAATATGATAAACATTTTGTGATATTGCAGTGCTGTAATATATCTGATTTTATTGTGGATCAGTCATTTCAAAGCAGAATAGATTTTTACTACAACAGAGGCAGCTGGTATTTGGGTATTTTTAGTAGATAATATCTGTGAAGATTTATTTTTCTTTTAGAGATGTTGGGTAAAGGTGTTAAGCAACTAGGATGGAATATTTAGTTGGTAAAGTTGTATTAGCCCATACAATAGAAATACCCTGAGTTTACTTTGAGATTGTGGATACCAAATATAGCTAATTAAGCATTATGGTAATTGGTTCATAAAAATTTTAAAAGGTGAAACCTATAAACTTTCTTGCATTGTTTTTCAGTAGGGTTTTTTATCATATCTTATATTTGTATTCTTTTTTCCAAACTTTGGTTGTGACTCTAAGAACACTTGTATTTTGTTAAAGTAACCCCAATCTTTCCCTAAAGGCAATTGTTCATTTGTGTATTCTTTGTGGACACTCATTTTCATTAATAGTGGAATTATGTATTTTTAATCAGCCAATGAATTAAAAAATCAAAACACAGAACAAGAAAAGCCCACCTTATGGAACTCATGCTGTGCAAAAAAAGATGTTTATTTTTTCATATCGATATCTTCAGCTTAGGAAGTAGTTTGAAATATAATATGCTGTGTCCTATTTCTTTCTAGGTCTCCTATGTAAAAGCTATCGACATTTGGATGGCTGTGTGTCTACTCTTTGTCTTTGCTGCTTTGCTGGAATATGCAGCAGTCAACTTCGTTTCACGGCAGCACAAGGAGTTCCTGAGGCTCCGGAGAAGGCAAAGAAGACAAAACAAGGTACAGCTGCTCTTTACCTGGGGCGGCTGATTGTGCTCTGACAGCCCTGCTCATGTGCAGCTGATTTCCTACCTCACTTCCTGCCCTTGCAGGAGAGTCTTTTTCTAAAGTTTCCTTTTGAGTGATTTACTCCTTGATAAAGAGCTCATAATTGGCTGCTGGGTTTATTTGCAGTATATTAAGTTATTGACAAATGTCACTAATTGGTCACCAATTCCAAGAATTTTCTTCTCTTCATGCGACTACTGAGGCAGCTGGACCTCTGCAAATACTGTGCTACTGCGTGGCAGCACCAGTGGATAAGGAACCGTTGGATGCAATGACACAGATAGAGGAATGATATTATCCAGGTGTGCTGTCATCAGAACATGCCTGAGATCTGTCTTTTCTAGTGCTGCCCTAGCTATGCTAAAACAGGAGGTTCCCTAGGATAGCCCATTGCAATGATCTGCAGTTCTGCCCTTACTTTTACACCACCAGCAGCTGGTGTCTTTCCCAGCTGAAACCAGGAAACATGGCCATTTTAAAAAAGGAGAAGGATTAGGAGAATTTCCTCTCTGGCTTCTGTCATTTCGCAGTTTGCCTCCGACGCAAACTTCAAATTTTTAGCAAAAGACTTCTTTGTGAGTGTCATTATCACAGAATTTTATTCCAGAGACTGACATGTAGAAGAAGGGATTGTTTGTAACCTAGATGTCAGTCTAGAAGTAATTTTAGGAAGACTGTCCATCTGTTCTGGGTTGTTTTGTTGTTTTTTTTCCAGTAAATGGGAAGGCAAGAGTAGACATTAAATTGAGTTTTATTCGAGTCATGATCATTCACATGTCTAGAGAATCTGGAACTATAAACTCTACATATATATTTGCTAGGTGAAGTAAATATTTGCTTGAGCTGCACGAATGCGTCAAGCCACAAATAATGGTTTCCTTCACAAGAAGGATGACAACAATGGCACAGGGCATTTGTGTTTTGACAGGTCTGTCTAATAAATGTTCTGTAGCTAATGTAATATTTGATGGATACTCTGGGAAGAAAGCTGTTCTCTAGTTTAATATTATTGTCAGATGAATTGAGATTCCAGTGAAGATTAGATTACAGGAGAGAGCAGAGCTGCTTGCCTGTCTACAGGCCACACACACTGCCACCGGAAGCCTTTGTTTTCAAACCCAGCATGGCAGCAGCAGAAGCTTCTGTATGGCATCTGTAATTTCATTTTTGGATGCAAGATCTGTTTTTGTGAACAAGTAGCCATCCTTGGTAAGTAACAGGATCCAATGACATTACTCAAGTTTATGAGATTTTGGTAGTAGTCATTCATCTGCTTTGAAAGCTTTTATTTTGGTGACTGTGAAAGAAAGTTATTTAAAACCAAATCATCAGAAGACTTGTGTTTATCCTAAGCCACGTGGTGTACAGATTCTTTGCAAAATAGGTAACAGCATAATTAAATACAAGGAAATATGCAGCTGAGTAAGCGAGACCTATCCATTTGCATAGGCTTGCTTTTTTTCTATGAATCTGCTTGCGCAAATTTCAGAATAGGGAACAGCGTTACTAAGGCAGTTTCTTTAGGAAGTATTTTCTGCACCTCTGTACTTAATTTTGTCTCTCACGATTTTCTCAGTTTATTTTGCCTTGAAAGTGATTCTCATTGTTTTGCATGATGGTCTTCTCTAACCAAGCCATTCTTCTCTTTGCCTGTTGTGTGTGTGTGTGTCATCATGCTGCTGCTGTGGTATTCCTATTCTTGCTGCTGCTATCTATGCTGACACTCTGGGGACAGGCACAGACTGTGGCTGTTGGGAATGAGAGCGTTGAGTCCATGCGGCGCATGAATGGCTTGCGGAGCAAAGAGTCATCAGCTTACGGGACAGTGAATCAGATCGGCAATTCAAGTTTGAGGGTAAAGCTGTAGTGAGAAAGAGAAAGCAAGAGAGTTTTAGTACGTGCAACGATGCCATAAATCAGCAAAATGGACCATTTTGGTTGGCATCACTAGTAGTCTCTTGCCTTCTCTTTGCTAAATGCCCCCGCAAAATACACAGCGCTGTCCCCAGCATGAACAGCAGTTTCATGTTGTACATTCTTATGGCCCAGCCTTATGCTTGCTTTTTACTGTGGCTGGGATATGCCACCCCTATTCCAAACCTCTTAAGGAAAGTGCATGCATATTCAGCAGCTTGGTCCTGTGTAAAGGTAGAGTGAATGGGGTGGGGGAAGAGGGCCACAGGAAATGCCTTGAGACAGTAAATCCCACATTGTGTCATCTTTCAGATAAGCGTGTTCCAACAGAATGTGGTATGTATAACAAAATGCATTTTTGTTGCTGTGGTATTTACTCCTGAACTGTCAACCTGCAGCCTTCCTCATCGTGATGTCCCCAGCTCTGCTTAGTGAAGTATGAATAGCTGTGAATGAAAAAAGTATTTCCTTGGTTTCTTTTTATTTGCTTGGAGAAGAGCCATGAAGTTGAAATCTTTTATGCAGTGTAACATAGTAGATCAAAAGCAATGTGATAGCAGCTGATACATCCAGATTAGGGGTGAGTTGTGGAGGCAATAAAATCAATGATGGAGAAAGAAACAAGCTTAGTGTGCAGCTCACTGCTTGCTACTAGTAGCTGAGGGATGAAATGTGTTCATTTAAATAAAATGGGACTGGGGTTTTAATCTTTCAGGACTTGATTTCCCAGAACAAAAACACTGTCTGAGCCAGTCTTGAGCTGTAAAGGGCTTCCAACTTTGATCAAGCTCTGTAAAGTCATGTTATTATAAAATGCAGATGAATTCAGTGAATTTTGTACACTGTAAAGGGACTTAGTAGCTTCCAAAATCAAAGCAAAACCCACGGTTCATATTACACAGCAAAATTAAGATAGAGGGTTTACAATGCAATAAATCATTCACTTTCAGAGCTACATCATCAAGCAGTAGAAGAGAGCCTTAATTTCTGGATACTTTCTATTGTAGAACTAATCATATTTACACATATACAAAAACTGAATATAAAAAGAAAAAAATCAGGGGCTCTCTAGGAGATATGACCAGTGTTAGTATGCTGCCACTGAAAAGCTGATGCATACAGTTACAAAAGAAGTCCAGGTAAGTACTCAGTGCTGCATATCTCACCAATTACAAAGTGCTGGTAGTCCAGCTAAAGTTTGTGTAAGTTGTGGTTATCCCTTCCTTTAGGGAAGCTTGCAGAAACCTCTCCTCTCCTTTAGAATATCGTGCATTACACAGACAGCCAGGGCAGTACTCAGAGGGGCCGTGTTGCTGCAGCGCTTTTGCTGCAGAGCCCTAAGAGCTGGAGCTGCTCGGGTATTGTTTTCCCCTGGAGAACTCCCATCACATAACCGATGCACACTTGAAGGTCAACAGAGGAGATGTAGCAAGGCAGAGGTTTCTGGAGCAATGCTACCATGGTTGCAGCTTTCTGCTCAAGAGAAGGATGTTTATGCACAGAAGAGAACGTAGGAGCAGAGCCTGTGGTGCCACAAGGAGCCTTACAAGCAGGGAACTGGATTTGTTGAGGTATTGCTCACTGAACCAAAGCTTGTGTTGAATGCAAATGTGAAAGTCCTAGTCAAGAGCAGACAGTGTAAGGGTGTGGTTGAGTATCTATACTGCATCACTCAGTGCTAATCTAGGAAGAGGAAAAAGGTGCTGAAGCACATCTAGCCACAATTCCTGGATTTGTACCTTCATTTACAGAACAAGAAATACCTGTTCTTAGTTTTGTAAGCCTGTATCTCTGGCACTGCTTTTATTATTGTCTGTGCTGGGTCTTGTTCTTAGTGCTGCAACCCTCCTGCAACCAGTTAGTCTGAGCAGACATCTTAAGAGACCGTCAAATCTCCTAAATCAAGCATCAGATTGTTAATATTTTTCCAGGAAAAGTCTGGCTTGTATTGTTGATCGTCCAGAAATTGTAATACAGATGAACCATTTGAAAAGACAGTTTTATCAGAACCTGTTGGCATCTTCCACATGCACAAAATCCCTATATCCTCAGGTTGTCAGTGCTTTATTCTGTCTTCCCCATACAGTTTCTCTTGAAGGAAGCATTCAAAGTTTGTCCTAAAGGTTCATGTAGTCTTTCTGCTCAAGTTAAATACACCCATCAGTGTAAATAAACTTGTATTGAATATTTGATTGCTACAAGAAATGATTGCCAATTTCTTGTATATCATGGTACAATAGATTACAGGCTGCAGAAGCCAGGAGTCTAATGGTACTGACAATGTAGTGAAGTTACATTATATTAAAATCTACATTTTTATGGTGCCAGCTCACTTGAAAGAAAATATTTTTAAAATATGCTTTTTTAATAATTAAACATTATTTCTTAGTTTTCAAAATGATGGGTTTCCAGGGAAGCAGAACTCTTTACTCAGGTTCAATCATCCTTTTATGAAAACAATAATTATTATTTTATATGATCAGTAGTCAAAATGAGTCACGGTACACTAGTATTCACATCATCATCTCAAAGATGACTTCCTAAATTATATGTGTGATGGTTACCACTGTGACCAAGACTAGGGGTTAAGTTTGGGACCATTAGTGTTAAAAGCAATACGCTATAGCTTGAATGAAGAACTGTGCAGCAGGAAGATGTGACAGGTTTAATGCCATGTGCAGGGCACACAGAGCAATACAAATAACAATGCTGCAACCAAGGGGGTTCATATGCATGCAGATTAGCAAAGGGGTCACAAATGGTGTTTTCAAATGAAAGAGCTGGGACTGGGACTAAGTGTGATTACAGAAGCAAAGGATAACTCTCTAAGCAAAGCTGGAAGCACCTGGTAAAATTCTTCAGAGAACTGTTGGCCTTGGATGGAGCTGCCAGTGGTGAAGTACATATCACAAGTGCCCAAACAAAGTGACTGAGATAATACAGTATTTCTGCCTTTCAAGAGGAGAAGAGATATGCATTGAGTTACACCAGCTTCTATAGACCATCTCTATCATTTTAATCATACTGAAATCCCTCTGTCAGATCCCCCAAATAATTTTCTAAGGTTTTCTAGACTTGCCCCTAGAAAAAAAAATCAGTGCTTTTAGCCTGACTTTGCCTTTAAAGCGCTTGGCACCGCTGTCCCTGGTGGGAATGTTTTCCTGCTGTCACTGAGTGCACGCATTCGGCAGAGGATGTGTACGCTCCGCGTTATGTAAGGTGCCGCATCATGTGAATAATGGAAGTGCTCAAGGAAAGCCCTTTTGCTGAGCTATTTTTGGTTCTCACTGAACAAGCTCAAACACATGAGTTTCATTGTGAAAAATAGGAATCTGAGTCTGAATGGCTCTTTCTCTCTCTTTCTCTCACATCTTACTTACTTAATGGATTAAAACACATGTAGCTTCTGCTGTAGATAAACACCCTCAAGATACTGTGGTTACTTTTATTTCTCCAGGGCAATTGCATTAGTGCTTTAATGTAACTGTGTAGATAAAAATCCAGTAGTGGATAAACACAAAAAATTATCATTTAGCTTGAAGTTATAGTCCCACATACAATTGCAGTGAATATTTAGCTGTAGTTAAACAATAGACACAATTCACTGCATCATGTTGCCATGTCACTTTGTGGCTTTGTCTGAATGTCCTTGTCTGTCTTTTTATATTGAGCATGAATAAGCTAAGAATGGCCCTAGTTAATATCAGTGGAAGTATCTGTATTGTTTATAAAATGGACATACTTCACATACTTTAAACATTTAAAAAACCCCGTCATCTCAAATTTGAAAATTATCTTGATATAAATCCCTAGTCTAGCTCCAGGCACAAATCTAGAGATGTGAGTTCCCAAAGAAAGAGCAACCTGTAAGAAGAAAAGCAATTCAGCCATGGGGGTGGTATCCAAGCAATGGATCAAAAAAATTCTAATAAGAGCAGTCTGGCCAGATGGAGAGCCTAAGTTTACTGGAAATGTAGATTTTTCAGTGAAAAGCAAACACAGACAAAGAAACAGTGGAAGAGAAAAATTGGGTTTCATAGTGTCCTGTTTACAAGGGTAATTGAAAGTGAAATGGAAGCTTTTCCCTCCCTTACTGGAGAAGGGAAGGTTAAAAATTCTAAACAAATTACTGTCTTTTGTGTGTTTCAGTGTGTCAGACACAAAAAGATGATGGACTATGGTGGGGTGGATTTTTTGCCCCAAACCAAGAAACAGCAGAGAAAATGAATAATTGCATTTCAAGGGAGAAAATTCTGAAAACCAAATAAAAAACCATGAAACATTATGTAACAACAGGCAGACCAATTTATGGAACATGTCATACCAGTTCCTGAGAAAGTACCAAATATCTAAACAATAATTGAAGTGGGTAGAGTGCTAGTGCACAAGCTGGAGTAATGGGATCCAGGTGCCAGAGTAGAAGAAAAACCAGGAGAACAAAATCAGGAGAAAAAATTAGAATTTCTGGGGGGAAAAAACCCCAAACAAAGAGCACCAACCAAACCAAAAAGAAGCCACAGCAAACAAAAACAAAACAAACAAGAAAAGAAACACACAGAAAATGAGAATAAGAAAATCATGGCTAATCTAGAAAGGGTGGAAACCGGAGAAGTGGGTAACTGGTGTGGAGAAGGTAAGGCTGCAGAATGATGAATTTTTATACCCACTGGATTGGTCAGCAGTACAAGTGGCACTCTGTGGGGCAGGGGAAAGATATTGAAACCATAGGGACCGTGCATGGCACCAAAATAGCAAGCAGGACATGGTGCAGTATAATTACTCATGTTGCCCAGTTTGCAAATACTTAAACAAATTTTTCCTCATGGTTTAATAGGATAGGAACAGGACCTAAGCTACATAACAGCAATATTACAGTATTTCCAGTCTGGGGTGATGTAGTGACTGTGTGCTGTACCACATGGGACAGGTAGGACTGGAAAAGTCAGGAGTACTGGATAAAGTTTTTTCTTGTTTGCTCAGTAGTGGAACTTTGCTTTAGAAATTCTGAGTCCTCTCTTGTACCTGCCCAGCAGGCAGTGGCTG
Source organism: Geospiza fortis (assembly GCF_000277835.1). NCBI lineage: Eukaryota > Metazoa > Chordata > Aves > Passeriformes > Thraupidae > Geospiza > Geospiza fortis. Next base: position 2,599,456 of record NW_005054403.1, on the reverse strand, counting down.
AGATGATCAGCTCTGAACTGACAAGCCTTAGAGACTGAAGTTTGCACTTCACTCAAGTGAGTTTGTCCTGGAAGTTACTCATGAACAGCAGGAGACACACCAAAAATGAACTCTGCAGTTTTCCAGCTCATGAAAGGTACTCTCCAGCTGGGTGCAAATGTCTTATTTCTTATTATACCTAGGGGAGAGTGCAAACTGAAAATAGGGCAGAGGAAGTTAGAAAGAGACAGGAAGTGTTCTAATTTTTGAAGCTTTAAAGCAACAAGTAGCTTTTCAAGAACCATCTACCACAGGCACCAGATTTTTGTTTTCCAGATTATTTTAGAAAATGTGATTCTTTCATTGGATGTGTTCTGGCCCACCTCATTTTACAGGGGGGAAAAAAGGCAGTGATAAAATTGTCAAATATGTGTTAATGATAAAAAAATATAAGGAAAGTAGACTTCAGAAGGAGTATGTTAACCTAAGCTGCCCCTACCCAAGACTCCAGATAGAGAGAGAAAAGCTATCACAATCCCAAGATATAGGCTTAGGCAGCAGAGGGGAGAACTTAATCCCAAACTGGTTCCTTTGTTCTTTCATTGTAGGTAGCTTATCTTGACTCTTTCCATGCCCAGAGTCAGCACCCAGTAAGGCCTTGGTGTCAGGGTTTCTCACTGCTGAGATGGCCAGGTCCTCGTTCCAATGGAGGAAGTGAGGACACCAGGAGGGGAGCAGTTTCTCATCCATCATTGCCAGGGGTCTGTCGTGATGCTTCATATCAGTTCTGAGTTCTGTCCCAAACCTTATTTTCAACAGCAAAGAAAAATATTTCAGTGTTGGTAAATATAAATCAGTATTTTTACAAGAGAGTGAAGAGTTTGAGCAGTTAAAGCCAAGCATAATGCAGGCTGAGAATGCCAGCACTCTGTATCCATGTATTCCTACCCTCACTAGCAGCCCTGCTCGCCCTGTGGATCTCCAGAGCATACTACACCAGTTGTATCAAATTACATGGAAACTGGTGAGATGGGCAAGTGTTCAGTAGCATCCATGAAATGCATATTTACATCTGACCTAATTAATCCCCTTCTCCACAGGGGATAGAAGCTGCTATTTGAATGTAATTAATTGTGAAGCATTCTGTAATGATGTTGTCCAAATGGCATTGTTCAAAACCAAATTGTATTAACCAGACTGCTGAAAGCTCATTCTCTCTCAAGTCTGAGAAACTTCATGGGTTCCAGTAAAACCCAGTTTTTACAGTACTTTTAAAAAAGTGGTGTTGAAACCATTTATTTCTCCACCTTTATTGTTATTTTTATTTTTTTTTCCTGAGGGAAAACAGCCTGTTTATAGTCATTCCTGTTCAAGTTGACAGTTTTTCTTATGGCAAACTGATCACTCAGAGCCTGATTCTGACACATGTGGCTTGATTTAATGATCAGATGTGTTTATTCCTCTTGATCCACTGCTGGAGAAAGTTGCTATTTACTACAATATGATAACTTGTACTTAGGTATTTCTCTTGTGGCCCGATATTTTAATTTGTTTGTTTGGTTGGTTGGTTGTTTTATTGCTGGTGGTTTTTGTGGGTTTCGTTTTTGTTCGAGTTTCTTTTTGGTTGGGGATAACACTAATCTTGCACTGCGTGTTCCTGGGAGTAGATGGATAGGATAGGTGAGGAAGGAGATTTTCTTTTCTACAATATGAGGAGGAGGCTAGGGATAGTTGCACTGGAAGGAATAAACACCTTGAAACACTACATATTCTGAGCACTTGTTGCTGAGTCTTGCCAGAGTCCTCACAAAGACTCATTTCGAGTTGGGAGCACCTGAAAACTCCATGCCAAGCCAAACCATAAGTCACTAAAAATTTACTCACTTCCACTCTCTGTGAACTCCCAGCTATATCTCAGAGCTGTCCACTGGCTCTTCCAACACTCTACATCTTCACTACAGCAGGATCAATGTCAAGAAGAACTTACTATTGAAAAGTTTCATTTTCCAGTGGCTGCTTAAATATGCCTGGTATACTGAGCATGTCAGAGTGTTTTTAGCTCCTGGAGAAATAGATTGGAAAGGTCAGAAAATGCTGCTGTGTTTGCCAATACACATGAGGTGCCAGAAGTCCAGAATCCTACCTGTGAATTTCTGCATTGATCCAGTAACTTCTCTCTGAGCAAGGACATAACTCTTAAAGTCATTTGACTTCTTACTCTTATATGTAATTTTTCATATAGATACTGTGTGTGCATTTGTACATACAAATAATCCACCTGCATAAGTGCAAGTTTTTCACCAAGGGTCCAAGGTTTTATTTTCTCTGCAGTAACATGACAAGATTCTTAGGAGACATGACACCTTTGCTTTCATGCTTCACCTCATTCTCTTCAAGTGGTTCTCCATGTGTGTTCTGATATAACCCTTTCTGCTAGTCATGTGGAAGTGCTTTGCCTGTGACTCATTCCCTTTTCTGTTAAGCCTTCCCAAGCCTGCTGGTGGTAGATTCATGTTCTCTGTAATCTTCATCTGTCAAAAGAATAGTGACTTTAGAATAGAGATCACAAACTCTGTTCATTAGAGATCATCTGAGTTGCACAAATGTGAGATCTTGCACACCATTCTAGTAAAGAAAGTTGTTAATTTCTTCTTCAGGATGTAAAGTCTTACAGGCATCTGCAAGTAGCAGCCTTGACACTCTCTAACACAAAGTTTCCATGAAATTTATCTATCTGTTGTCTGTTAACTTATGCCAGCTTTCTTTTTGACTTCCTCAGTGGGATCAGGCACCAAGTCTACTCATTTGCCCCATCAGCATTTTCATCTTCTAGGCTTTTTTTGTGTGCTGATCCTCACAGGAAGAGAAATTCTAGCAAGTCTAATAAAGCATGATGCCACTACAGGCTGGTGAGATAGAGACAAGTTGTGCATCACAGTTGTGATGCTCTTTTACAGCCCTTGGTAACTTCTGTCTGGAAGTCCTTCAAGGTCCTAATGCTCTTTTTTCACCATTACACACCTAGTTAGATGAATGAAGGGGTATTTATCTGGTGCAAGTGTTTCATTGCATGTCCAGAATGGGTGGGGTATGCACCAATGAGTGGATAATCAAGTCTTCTGAAAAATCACTTTGGGCTCCTGTTCAGTAGTTCTCCTGCCCTACTAATAGACTATATGTGTTTTACTTATAATCTTCCAGTGGCTCTTCCAGAAGACAATGGCCTTTCTTGCAAGATTTGCAAGCTCTTGCCCCATCCTTTCTGGAGGAATAGAGGCAAATTATGCACCTATTTCACTGCAGTTTCCTTGTTAGACCATAATGATAGCTGATCTTCCATCAGACAGGTCCCTCCTGGGGTACAAATACCTCCAAGGCATTTATTTTGGAACACATGCACGTGTGAGTGTGTGTGTGTCCAAGACCAAAATGCAGAAGTCGCAAAAGTTATTTTAGATACCATTCTCCCTCCATTAGCTTTACACTGTATTTCCCTCAGAGGTCTCTGGATTTGTTTTGTGCCTGTCTACTTAGTAATTGCCAGTTTTCCCATATATTGGCATATCCTGCCATTCCCAGGCTTCAGTTTTCCAGAATTTATTAATTCTGGTTCTCCTTTTGAGCATCTTATATTTGGGTATCATACTTCTCACTCCAGGTAGCCTCACCAATATTTCTAGCTATGAATTCTCAAGCAAAATTAAAGAGGATTAGGGTTTTTAAAATTTATCTGCTACTTTCAAAATTATTGCTCCATATAGCTTCTTTTTTAATTACTTCTCATCTGTTTCCTACCAAGCATGAGCTTAGATGCTCATCCTCATTTGCAAAGCTGTTTTTTTGTTTTTCAACCTACTCACTGTGTTTTTCATGTAGCATCTGTTTTCAGCTTTACCTTTCTAGCTAGCAACAGTCTAATTTCTTGTCATGGACAGCATAAAACTGGATTCTTATCAGAAATAAGATATATCTCCATTACAGATTATTTTTAAATGCTTATAAACACTTGTTTTAGTAATGTCTATGGAAAGGCATAACATTGAATTTAGATTCTTATTTTCAGGTTTATATCTTAGGAAAAACAGACTTGTCACCTTTTCAATCTTAACATGCAGCATTATAGCCATAAAATGAAAGGATTTGGTAGGAACATTTATTTGGGTCATCATCCAGACTTTTGAGTTAAATAGCCAGTGCAGCTTTGAAATTCATGAGGCAGTTGCTCAGCAGCTGGCCACATCTCTGTGCTGTGGGAAGCTCCATCTGGAGATCACAAACTGCAAGAAGGCTGTCCTGTGTTGGGCCAGGGCTCTGCCTTGATGGGAAGCTTCTGTGCAGCAGCAATCCGTCCTTGATGCATCCTCCTGGGCTCCAGGACTTTGCAGCTCAAGGACTTTCTAAACCAGAGGTGGTATTTTCGTGATGAGCAGCCTTTGCTATTTATGGATAGAGCAGTCAGTTCAATGTGATGATTCATGAATTATTAAAATACTTTTTTAAAACTTGCTATGAGTTGTTCATATTAGGCCTGCATCACTTGTAGGACTAGGAGTATGTATGGCCACTGGAGCCAGCAGGAGTGCATGCCAGGAGGGAAAAGGGTATTGGAAGTGGAGGAAGATCTGGTGTGAGGTGAATCCAAAGATAGAAATGACCAAAGCTCTGTATTAGATGAAAGTGAGCAGGATGACTAATGGATTTGCAGACTGTAGTGCATATCCACAGCGTTTGGTGGGTATTTGTCACGAGCAAAGTAACCCTGAGTTCAGTGGCTGTGCCTGCAATGAGGGCAGGGTTGAAAGATAAAGGAGGGGAGGCAGTTGTACTAGTTTTCTTTCCTTACCTGATGTATTTCTGTTTGCACAATTACACAAACAACAGCAGGAACAAAATCAGCACTTTTAGGGATTTAGAACAAGACAATTTCATTCTGCCATTTCAGATTTCTCAGATGGTGGTTGGGGGGTGACTGGTGGTCCTTAGTCCATGCAAAGAAGAAAAAGCAATGGGGAAAACAAGATTATTTGCTCTTATAATTAAAAACATTTAAAAAGGAAATCATTAAACACTAAGTCACTGCTGCTGTTCCAAACTTTCACCTTGGCTTTAGACTTTATGTAAAAGCAATTGATTATCTAGCTGTTGCAGTTCTCTTTTAAAATGTCTTTGAGAACTGACATTTTGTTCCTTGTCTTGAAGATGTCCTAGATTTGTCTGTCATGAACTCTAGTGGAGCCAGTTTTATATTTTTTGCTAATGGGTTGGCCTTTTATTATGCTGCCCTTACTGTTACCTGTGCTAGATGTTCATGCAATGGAGACACAAAATGTACTTTTTTCACAGGGACCAGACAGGAGCGTGAAGAAAAAATAATAAAAAAGTTGAGAGAGGGTAGCTTTTTTCAGGCACAGAAAATGTTGTCTTGCTTCCTAAATGTAAATACCCCTTTTTTTCAAGTTTGCACAAAGGATGTTTTTCCCCAAAGACATGACAGCTCTTTTAAGATGCTCTGGTGCTGTATGCTGCTGTTCTTTGACTTCTAGATACTGGGGATGCCTGTTTATGTTGCCTGTCTCTTATTTGCTCTTTGATCTTTGTTCACTTTCCCTTGCGGCTTATATTGTGTTATTTTGTTGTAAAAATAATCTATTTGAATTTTACTTCTTGATGCATGGAGACTGCTGCTTTTGTCACACTTCTCTGTACTGTTACTGCTTTCCTCTTTGGTGAGTTCTCTTGTGAGTATTTGTGTAGCTGGGGTTGAATATCAGACTTATATCATGACAACAGATCTTTTTCATCAGATGCTGTATTTGGATCTAACAGCTGCTATTTCATGAATATTTTTTGAAGCCCATGTGAAGCTTAGTGATATTTTTATTGCATGTGGCATCCCAGCTAGTGTTCTCAGCACCTCACCTTTTTCCTGTCACTGCTGTATGTTTCTTGCTGCCACACCTGACTCTTGTGAGTCTGTCAAATATTTGCCTCCTTTAGCTATGAAACATGAACCCCATTCTCCCATGGTGAGGTCTTAGTCATCTGAGGAGAGATAGAAAGGTATTTAGCCAAAAGCACTATACCCCAGGGGTACAGGGGTGCCCAAAGGGTAATCAGTATGACATGGTGGGATGTAAATTTTGACCTTTCTTCTGCTATAAGTCTTCCCTCCTTGCCTTCGATTTCAGAGTGAAGATGTCTTAGGAATTGGTACCATATGAATCTGGGGATCTTTTCTGCTGGCAGCTTTCAAGCCTTCGAAGCAAAGAGGCTTAGACTTTAGCCTCTTTGCATTTTTAAAGCATTACAATTTAGAGGAAGCTGTTTGGCCTGGACAGTGATTGATTTCTATTCTGTTCTTCAGACTACAAACACAGAATTGTAGGATGGCAGGGAACAGGACCAGAAGAGCCCTTGAGAGCCAGCTGGCAGAGCCAGCACCAGGCAATGCACTGGACAATTTACAGTCACTGAAAATATTAATCAGTGCTGTTAAACATTCTTCTGTAAAGTGCCCAGTATATCAGGAGTGAGTTTAAAAGAGATTTGTCAGGGATTGCTCCTAAGGGAGAGTGTGAGCTGAATTATATCTTTTTGTAGATGTGCTGACCCATAGCTGAGTATTTACAATTTACACCCTGTAATTCTCTTTGACTTGCAAGTACTTCTGGAGCAAAGGTGAGTAAAAAAGTCTCTGAACAATTTACCATTCTGGACAGAAATAGTGATAGGCTCTTTCTGTCCTAACAGTGTTTGCTTCCCCTTCCTTCTGCAGCAACACAGATTACAGCTGCAGATATGCTGCTGAAATACAGCTACCCAGGTTAGTATTTTGGAACTCATGCCAATCTTCTACTGAGATGCCTGCTTTTTTGTTTGTGGGATCTCATTCTTTCTCAGGGGTCCTTCACCCTTTAGCCCCTTTTAGAGGCTGCCCCAGACTTTAACTTCTGTCTGGACTGAGGAAGCAATTTCTCAACATGTAGATGAGGAGCCAAGATTAATCCAATACTTATTTTGACAGAGATATATAACCTATAAATGCATTATACAGTCTAAAAACAACCTGCCTGAGCAATTAACTCTGTAATCAGACATTTTAAAAGAGTGGCAGAAGAGCAGAGCTATGGATTATGATGCGCAATTATTTAGGTTATTTAATAGAAAGCATGCAGAATTTTAATTACAATCAGGAGATTTTACATTTGCTGCAAGTACTCATGTGGGTTGCTAATGTGATAACCATGGTATGGCGAGGAGGGACCACACAAGGCAAGACTTGAAACCTGGCAGATAGGAATACAGAGACTATTTCATTTCAGGCCTGCAAGAGAGCACATTTCTGAAATGAATATGTAACAAGAGGGAAGTATTGGATTTCTGTGTGAGGAGCTGACAAGTCAGACAAAGAGCAGCCATGTATTATCTGTGACGGTGAAAAGATCACATCACTTGTAACCTTTGAAGCAACAGGGAAACCGAACGCGGCGTCATTTTATAATGATCTAAGAGAGAATCCTCTCTTTCTCTCCCCTCCCTGGTTATATATAGCTGTTAGAGAGAAGCCTGCTGAGCAGAAAATGGAGCATATGATCAAGGGCAGTCCAGTGAGTCAATTTACTGACTAATACTGTAGATTATCATGTCAAATATATTGCGCCAGCAGTATGAACAATAATGAAGCCTAGTTTATTTCTTTCCTGTAAATTGAAATGAAGATGTGATTGGAATTGTCACACCTTGGATATATGAGCCATATTCTCTTAACCATCCAAAACAAATTGCTTTATTCTTTATAGTGACTTCTATTTTAGGATCCATTCCAAAATTGGCAAGTTGAAACCATCTATTTAAATGTGTCAAACACGTTTAAAACATCCTCTAGACCACTGTCCCCTCAGGTGATGGTTCAATGGTCTCACACTTTGAAATACCTGCTCCCTTCAGACCCAAAGAACGGATAACTCAGCCTTTAATCCTGTGGGAAGAAATCATTCAGCACAGCACCATGCAGAGACACCCTAAATGAACTCCAGTATCATCAGTAAAACATCCAGCTGTGAAGCCAACGGGGCACTCATGGAAACCCCAGATGGCCATTGAAGGGAGCCTTTCCTTGCCTGGTTTTCTATTTTCCTATGTCTCAGAGTGTCAGTGAGCAATTATGAGGGGGATATTGCCAATATTTTGCCGTCAATACTGGGTCAAACTGATCACTGCCTGAAGAGAAGTTACAGTCAAGCAACCTGCTAAAAATTCCACTCCAAACAGAAGGAGTTAATTTTAATTTAGCTGTACAATACCACTCTTGTGTTACTGGTTTCCAAGCTCCAGGTGAAAGTCTAACTGCGTTTGGGTCTGTCAAAATTCGAGTGGGAGCAAAAACTTAGGGAATTAACATTTGAATTGCAAATTACTGGCATTCCTTCGGGGTTAAGAATCATAATCGATGTTATTGATTTCCAAAGTCCTTTGTCTAAGAGATGAGTAACTGAAGAGGCTTTTACAAACTGTTTGCTAACAGTAAGTCACAAAACTCAAACATTGCATTCTGTTAAATATAATTTCCTGAAACTGGTGAGTAAACTTTTACAGAAATTAGCAGAGTGTTATAAATTTAGCACATATAAGGAAAAGCAGATGGTACTGCTGTGATTGGACATGTCATTGGAGTATTCCAGAGCATGCCAAGTCTTTAATCTCTTACTATTTGCATATACTACCACATTACTCAGTTTTCAGTAGACTAGAACATGTGCTATGCACAAACAACAACTCTTTTTTCTGAGCTTTAAACTTAGAATAAAACCAAAATTCCATTTGCTGGATTTACAGCACTCGTGATCATTTTCCAAAGCCTCCAAAAGGTTCCTGTTGCATATTCTGTGTGGTCAGAACACAGTCACAGATTGCTGCATGGGCCCACGCACTTGGTGATCCTCAGCTTTCTGCGCCAGCAATGGGACAGGCTGTGTGTCATGAGCAGTAGATCAAACGAGAAGCATCACATTTCAAAATGCTTTATGGTACTGGAAACCCTTTGAGCAATTATCAACTCTCTGGATTTCCAAAAGCAGAGGGTTTTAACTAAAAAAACAAAAACAAACAACAAAAAAAAAGAAAACCAAAAAAACCCCACCAAAACCCCATCAACAACAAAAGAAAACAAAATCTAATTCCTGGCTATTCTTAAAAAATAGAGTAACACCTATCAGTTTAGAGGTGGTCTTGACAAAGTGGTGTTCTACTTTTATGGCTTGCCTTTTCTTTGGAGGAAGATAATTTAGCTGCTAAGAGCAGAAAGGACCACAGCAGACAGGACCTAAGGAAGGAACTGAATTTTGCAAACAGAAGGTATGGGTCACATATAAGGAAAACAGTGAGGATGAAAGCATCAGAGAGGAGGTAGGCAAAAACAGATCTGGGAGGCAAAATGTGTCAGAGAAAAAAAAGGTTAAAAAGGAGTTAAGAGAAGAGATAGTTGCAGAAATAAGGAGACAGGGAAGCAAAAGACAAAGAGTAGATATCAAATTGCCTGTGTTTCACATTAGGGATTCTAAGACCCCATTCATGTTTCCAGCTCAGAGGACAACAATTCAGTTTAATGCCCACCCATTCTGACTGTACAGTGTGTGATATCCTACTCTGCAGAACGTAGGTGTCACCAAACACCTCTTCTTGTCTGCTCCTGCCTGGTACTTGTGGAGCTCTTGGATGTTCAGTGAAGTAGAAACCTGAGCTGCCAGATCTCCCCGTCTCTCAGGGTGCTCCTGCTTTGCTTTGTTCTTTGGCTTATTGGCATGTTTTCTGAACATCATCCTGCCCCTTGTGCCATCCCTTCTCAACAGTGGAACCTCAAGGTCAGGAGGGTGTAGGCAGTCACAGTGAGTCCTGATCTCTTCCATGTACCCCATGACAGGCTTCTCCAGAGCTCTGGCACTGTAAACACTGTTTTAGAGTTACTCCAGGACATAACAGATGAAACATACAACATGCAAGTCTCAGGAAGGCTGCTGGCATAGCAACACTTTACTTTTGTGTAATCCTTGTGCACTGTCTTTTAGGTAAATTAACCGGACATTTATTGTCCTGTTTTCTTTGATATTCTTGAACAAAACTTGAGTTCAGACAAGCATCTGAGATCTTCTCCCAAGAATACTTTTTCCAGTCCTACAGCCATGCTTCCACATTTCATCTGTTTGTACCTTAGTACTGACTTCTCTCACAGACAGTTAAATCTCTTATTTCAGGTTATCCTTGTATCACTTTTGCCGAGTAATAAAAGGCCATCACCAGGAGATCTGTTGCTTAGATGTCAGATCTGTTGGAAATATGTCAGCATCCCACCAAAGAGCTCATTATGGGCAGAGAGCATTGGGAAGGTTTAATGACCATTGCCCGTGTGATCTGTATTCTTGCTCCTTAGAACTACTGCAGGGGAAAAGCTAGTGTAAAGTTAGCATTTTGAGAAGTTATTAAAAATTAATAATTAATAAATTCTCGGGAGAGTGCCCTTAATCTTAAAATAGAATAAAAATGTTCTCACTAGGTGAACTTGCCACTAGCTAATGCCTCCAGGGAATACATTAGAGGACTAGATTAAGTAGTTGCCCACACCTATATGTAGGTACATATATCTCCATGGATGGGTGCATGCAGATTGTGTGTGTGTGTAATACGCAGCAAATAAAAACTATCAAACCCATTTTAAATGAAATATTATTTAATTTCCATTGTATGCCTACTTCCAATGACCTTCTAGAATTTGTGGACTTATTACTTATCAGATGAGAAAAAAACACCCCAACAATTCCATGTAGAGATTGCACTGTCGAGTTGCTGTAGCATTGAGTGTCATTGATTTTTACCTCATGATGAATATTTATTTTCCTGAGAATAAATAACACCAGAATTTTATAGAGCAACCCTCACAGAAGCAAATAAAAAATGAAAATACAGAGGTCTATATGTGCAGTAAATTTCTAATACATTCAAACAGTCAAGATGTTTCTAAGATGCAACAATTTCTTTTGGAAGCAAGTTTGAAGGGCAGATAACTGGCAAATTTTTTTTTAAGCCAATGATGCTTTGGGCCTGTGCAAGAATAGCTAGAGAAATCCAGATTGAGATCTTGACTAACAACAAGAAATAAATTATATGGAAATCCAGAAAGGGTAACTTGTGTAATAGAAATAAGGAAATGAAACCAACCCCAAAATATTATTTATTGGAAGCCTGGTATTAAGAACTGATAACTGGAAAAGAAAGGCTTTTCCCTTCAGGAACAAAAAACACCCAAAACCAAAAACAATGAAAGAGACAAAATACCCCCCACAGCATCCCTTGACTAAATTTATAAAATTTGCATCTGAACACTTTAAGATTATTCAAATATTCTTGACTATTTTTAGCTACAGAATTTAAATTATTGATGTAATTTGCAATATTTAATTCATTTTGTTCAGTATTTGCATGAATTAAATGCATGATGTCTGAGAAAGCCCTGGTAAACTCTGCCTGCATTTGCTGGGGTTCATTCTGGGTGTTTGTTGTAGAAAATGGCTTGAAGGTGAGAGTCCACCACCAGAGAGGCAAAAAGCCTTTTCTTCTTCCTTCCCTTTGCCTCGCCCCTTCCTCTGCCCCTTCCTGGCACAAAGCAGGAGATCTCAGCAAGGGGTGGGGATGCCTCAGGCCCCAGCACTTCATCCCCACCCTGGCCCAGGCAGAGACAGTGCCTGCAGGGTGGGCTGCACATCACCCCAAGGAATGGGGGAGCTGCGACAATCAAAACCCGAGCCATGAAACATCCCAGCAATATATTGCTCTAGAGGGTAATCTGCATGAATCCAATCATGAATGCTGTTTATGGGCCCTGTGTGTACATTTATTTATTTTTTAATCTTGACTGACTGACTAATGAGGTACTCTGAGATGGCCCAGCCAGGGCACAGGAGTGGTCTAGCAAAGTCTCTAGAATAAATGCAGTTAAAGAAGAAGGCACTGAGAAATTTCACAAAGGTGTGATAAAAATCATCTTCCCCAAAGTATTTAAATCTGCTTTGAGAAAAGGACCAGAGAACCTGATGGGAAAAATCCTATGTAGATGGTAGCTCAGATATTTGTGACAGGGGTATTTGGGCAGGGGTGTCCCACATGTTGCTGTGGCAGTTCCCCCATGCCTGTCACCCACCTGGGGACATGGTGTGCCCTTGTCCTGTGATATTGACCCTGCAGCAGGTTTCAGGGAGGGAGAGAACTGAAGTCTGAGGCTCAGGCTTGAACACTGCTGAAAGGAGGAAGGTGAGAGTCTGCTCATCTCTCCTGATGTAGACATCTTGCAGAAAGCAAGAGAAAATGGAGTAAGTGAATTTTAGGTACATTTCCATTGGTGTTTCAGGTTTTTGATCTTCTAAAATTTTAGCTAATGTAGTCTTGCTTTACATTGTTTAGTTTGATGTGCCCATTAACAGCTATTTCATGTTCTAGCTGAAATAGTCACGTATTTAAACACTAGCTTTGCATTTTACTCAGCCTTGCATGCAGACAGAATGAGCAGAAGTCAGTTGCCCTTTATCCAACAGATTTCTGGTCAGAGCAGATTATCCTTCAAATCTAGGTCACCAACATGTATTTGTCTGATGTAAAACAGAATAATGTGCCATTCCCACTGATAAAGTGGCCAACCTCTTCTTTCTTTGGAGAGAGACTGGCAGAAGTTACCCAAGAGCAGTCAAGTCTCCAGACTTTACTGTCCTGAGAGAATTTAATATCCAGTCAAATTATACCTATAAGACTCACAGATCACTGTATCTGAATATGTTAAGGCATTACTTTCATTTCAAATAAAGGGAAACAAGTGTCAGGAATCAATCTACTGGTGTTTTAGGAGGAATGACTCTCTATCATAACATTTACGGTGCTTTGCAAAGCAGTAGGTCATCTGGTTCTCCCTCCCCTGAAATGAAAACATTCATTATATTATATATAAATCTTGAAATTGAATAAGACACTTTCATTATTGTGTTTGCAAAATTTACAGACAGAAGCCTTTCTTTACTAAAGAAAAAGCTTTTTTTTTCTAGCAAACCACTTACCCTTACCAAACAGTATAATCTTTAATATTAAAGTAATTTTTGAAAAATTTTGATTCTACTTATAGATATTTCAGGGCAGGAAAATATTTTTGCTCACAACATGTTTAAATTATGTTACTCTTTCAGTTGGATAATGTTCAATTCCTACTTGAAAAGGGCGAAGCTGCATTAACTACTATTTCATTATTGCATTAACAACAGTTCACTTGCTGCTCTTACAGACTGTGTAAGTAAGTCACTCATGCTTCAGAGACTTTTTTGCTGTTTATTGGAGACAGAACATACTACTAAACACAGGTTTCCAAAACAAGCCTAAATTTGTGCATTGGAAACCCTCACCAAAGACAACAATGACCAATTTCACTTCCATTAATTAAAATGCCTATTTATAATACAAGGTCTGTTTTACTTAGACTCCATAAGGCACAAGGGTTCAAATGAGAGCAAAAGCAAACCTCAACGAGCAGGAAAATCACTGTTAAGAGAGGCAGGAACATGGTGAACACCACTGTCACATGCAGAATTATGGGTCCTGATAGAGTGTCATCTTGCACTAGGATTAGTCAGAGACTGTTTATGGTTTTGATTAAACATCTTGGTGAATAATTAGAAAAAAAATATATTTAAACCAAATCCTGGAAAGTATTTGGTCTATATTTTGGGCAGGATTGAAGTGAGGAGGTGACTCAGAGACATCACCTTCTGCTCCTCTGAAGTCTGGATTAAGAAGGAGTGGGAATGACATCTGGCATAGGTGAGCTGACATCCAGAGCTTTTCAGGCTATAAGAAATCAGAGAAGTTTGTTAGCATCCTGCGATATCACTTTCCAAGCACAGCTTTTCTAAGATGAGGAGATCTCATCTCTTTTCTTCTTCCTTATGCAGAATAAAAGGCCTTTACCATCCTTGCTGCTCCTCTTTGTATTTTATCTACTTCTGCTATGTCTTCACTAGGATTGAGTGGCCAGAAATACCTCTAGTGTCCAAAAACTGATCACTCTGTGAGTAGATAAAATGGCAGAATGGCATTTTCTGTTTGTTTGCCCATTTCCTGACTGCTGTTTAGCAGAGGACTAATGTCAGGGTCATATATATAGTAATTTCCCAAACTCACAAACAAGGAAAAGAAAAAACAACAACATTTTGAGCCAACTATCATCTGTGTGTAATTAGGGTTATCTTCTGCAATGCTTTACCTTGAACTTATCAACCCTGCATTTCATTTACTCCATTTTTGTTACTTTGTCACTCATCTTTTAGAATCCTTCTGGAAAGCCTGGCTTAGCTTTGTCTGCTTTGAATATCCTGTTTCACCTGTGTACCTTCCCTTGGGAACCTTTGCCCCAGCTTATTTATAACTCAGTTCCTTCTGAGAGCTTCTCACACAGATTCTTAGAGATCCCCTGCAGTGAATCCCCCAGTTATGAAATTGATCATTTCCTCCTAAACTCCATTACTGCCTTTTAAACAGTTAATCTGTGAAAGGACCTTCCTTCCCATCTCCTCACAACTGAATTGAATCGAATTGAATTTTGTAAGAGGCTTCTGTGAGGAACCAAAGGGGATCTGAAAGTCCAAATGTGCTTCTCAGCTGAGCTATCTTCGTCCACATGCTCACTGACTCCTGAGGACTGAAACCATGTAAGCATGACTGTCTGCAAACCCACACCATGAATTATGTAAAGTACTAAGAGATGGGAGGTGTCTCAAAGTCGTAAAGATGATTTAAGAATGAAATCTCCAAAGATATTTTGGTGTCCACTCCCTAATGATTCCATTCTGCATTCAGGTCTGAATTGCTCCTGGGCTTCTAACTTTGTGCTTACAAATACCAAAAGGAAAATTTCTCTGATGTTCTCTATCCTATCCCTAAAATTAATCATCTGTGTCCTTGAAATTTAATTAAACCAGATAGTCTTTTAAATAGTTTTTTCCACCATATGTTGGAAAAAGAGTAGCAAAATTAAAAGAATAAATCACATCAGAGAGAAAATTAAATACACTGTTTGAAGCCAGCCTCTCTTTCATTTTCCTCATTGTTAAAACTTAGTCAATGCTGACAATAAGCATTTTTAAATGGTGGGGACAAAGCACTTCAAAATGCATTGTACAGAAAGCTGAGCATGGAAGGCATTGAATGGGCTAGATTTTCTAAAGTGTTTTTCCTATTTCTGATTGCTTTGGTGTGAAAGTGGTAGTATGAAATACATTATAGCCCTGATGGAGTAGAAATAAAAGCTTTACAAAAATGAAAAAAGAAAACCATTTCAGAAGCATTACCCCCATTTATATGTTGCTTATTCTAAAACTAAGTCAAGAGGATTTAATGCCATCAATTTGTAAAGCACAAAAAAAATCACTAAATTAATAAAGGGTAATTAAAAAAATGAGAAAAATATGTAATTCTTGTTTCATGAAAATTGTTTAAAGCCAATACCTAAGCCTGTTCATTATGACATCCTAAGACAATAGTCATAAATTTATGTTGTTGAAAAAGCATCTATAGAAAGTATTTGCCCAAATCTCAGGAAATAGAATTAGCTTTCAATGGATAATTCTTTTAAAATATTCAGGGTGTGAACATCTGAAAGAAAATTATCAAAAGAACACTTTCCTCTTGCTATTAATTTATTCTCTGTTTCTCATGCTAGTTTGTGACCCTTTCTCCTGTGCCTTAATCAAGGACAGATGGAGTTGTGATTCTGTTTTATGTAACATCTAACTTCACATCCTTTTGGAAAGATAAAGTTAATAACTTCAATGGCAGTGGATTCTGCCACTCCAGTTGATGTCCAGTGACTTCCAGCTGCTCTTTGATTTTGGTTTTAAAATCTGCAAACATATAAGTAGTCTGGGATTTATGCAAGTGAGATTCTGTCCAGTTTAAAATTAATATGTTTTAAGTCTAGTCTGATTAAAATAATGACAGAGATGTTTGAAAAGTCACTTGGACTACTTTAGCAATGACTAAGCTAGAGAGCAGGTTGAGGACTGTGAGTGGATGAGTGTCCATGGTAGATATGTCAGAGGGTATGAACTGAGTATGACCTTGAGAATGAAGAGTGATTTTGGAGCCCCAGCAGCAGGTACCCAAGGTAAGTTGTGCAGTAGTTCACCTCTGGGTCAAAGGAAGACGTGTGCACTACTTAAGGGAAAGCACTTAAGGTCAGTTCTTCATCTCACATTTTGAATTATAATTTTAAAAAGGTTCTTTATCCTTTTGTGTATACTGTATAAATTTGTTTTTCTTTCTCTGTGAATATTCCCTCAAGTCCTTTATATGTAACAGGATGTTGGAAGATTATCTGAAATGTCAAATTGTAGTTTTGTCATAGGATTATGGTGGTTTAGAGACAGACTTTTTTTAACTACATCCATAATGCTGAAGTAAATCACATGGGGGGTTTTATTGTTGCTGAGGGCAGGTATCATCACCACATGGCTCATGATGGCAGTGTGTGACATCAGCTCCCAGGGGGGCAGATTTGTCTGGGAGAAAGTTTTTTTGTATGATCCACCCCAGAGTGAGCTAACCCACAAGCAGCGCAGACAGTGAACTTCCAGCAGCTGGGCTGATCCCCCAGCTCCCCTCAGCAGCGTGGAGGAAGCTTTTCTGTCCCCTCTGCTTCCTTTTGGGTGGAACCAGTTTAGGGGCCCAGAAGGCCAAAAGGACACAAGCTCACTTCTGCGGTCTCATGGCAAAAGTATCCTCCTATCACAGACATGTGGGTCTTCATATCTCCAGGGTTTCATTGTTGACTTTCAACACTATTGGCCACTGTCATGGGAAAGGGCAGAGTTCTCACCCCCCTGAGGTCTTTCAGGTGATGTCTGGTCAGGTGGGAGACTCTGATGGGGTCAGGTCTTGCCTGTGAGACCTGGCAGTGCTCAGAGTGCAGGCACAGGCCAGGCTGCAAAGCTCCTTCTGCTCCTGGGAGATTTTCCAGTTAAAAATCCCATGGTGGTTATGGAGCTGTGGCATCTCCAGGGCTGGAGGTGGGGCTGTAAGGGCTCTGGCTTTCCTTGCTTCTGGTGGCACTTGAAAGACCCCAACAGCCACAGCTTGGGTGGTGTCTCTAGTGCTGTGTTTGTGTAAATGCATAATATCAGGCATAGTAACAAGTGGGTATAGCAAGACAATGCTGTTCTCCTAATTGATTATTTAGTCTTTGAAAAAGGTTAAAAAACCCTATTTTTTTTTTTTTTTTTTTTTTTTTTTTGCCACCAGCAAAAGCTCCATGTTGGGAAAACAGTAACAAACCCATCCAGAGATCTAGTAGGGAGAAGGAGATTAAAGTCATTAAAATCTATTCAAGCAGAGAGGGAAGCTGACCTCTAAGGGTATCACTCATACCCTCATACCCCAGGTGAATGCTGTACCTCTTGTACCCAGGGTGAATCCCATCTGCTGCAGTCCTAAATAAAAAACTAACATGGATACTGAACATGCTTCCCTCTGGCTTGTGTGAGAAAGAAATGGCACAGACAACTGTCTGGGTTGGAAAAGCAGGGCTCTGAATCTCATTGGGACCTAAGTGGCTCCTTATAGATAGGGTTGGGTGCTGAATACCTAAAATAATTTTATTTAAACATCTCTGTCCCTAATGTCAGATGGCCTCCCACTCAGGTTGCTACAGCATAAGCTCAAAAGGAAGGCTGTGACATTGAAGATGAATTGCTCAGCCCCATGTGACAAAGCTGTGATCCACCAGGGCACAGTGGAAGTCAGGACTCTCCAAGCTGGCGTTGAGCTCAGTACTTTTTATT
The DNA here is from genome assembly GCF_000277835.1 of Geospiza fortis. NCBI lineage: Eukaryota > Metazoa > Chordata > Aves > Passeriformes > Thraupidae > Geospiza > Geospiza fortis. Next base: position 2,581,616 of record NW_005054403.1, on the reverse strand, counting down.
CTTCCCACAGATCTCTCAGGAGCAACAGAAATTAAATTTTTTAAAAATGAATGAAGTACATATGGCAACACAGCTGCTGAAAATCTGTTACCCTTTTTAATCACCTCTCATGTCCTGGGCATGCATTTTATCCTTCAAACTCAGTAAAATGAAAAACACTGAGAGGAAGGCATCTCTCTGTATTACTGGGGGACTTCGTAGTGTTATTAAGTCATTAAGTCATGCCAGAGAAGCTTTGCCTAATATGGTTATCCAGAACTTAGGTCTCAGTGGGTTCATCTTTAAAAATATTTTACATACTTATAATCACTGGGACAAGCAGCATTTTCACAGAGGTACTGCAAACTGCAAATAAATAAAATTGGAAAAGGAGAGGACCATCCTTTTTCTTAATGATGGTGAACTTTTGAAATGGAAAGGTTGTAAGCCCTGGATAAGTGCTCAAACAGCCTTGCAATGATGCACTTTTCCACCTGCTTATGGATACACTGTAGAATAGACCTTCATGCTGGAGTGACAGGGTCTCCAGAGCACCTTTTACTGCCTACCCTCCTTCCATAAGCATTCAATGCCATGAGCAGTCAGAGTGACTATTTCTCATTTGGTAGCCTTGAATCACACTGCTGATTATTCCCCTTTGCGTGTCAGCTCCAAGGTAAGGACAGCAAGTTGGGTAATATATTCAATTCCAGTCCTGGAGCTGGGGAGAGAGAAAAATGCTACTGTTGAAAGAGGTTTTTCTGTGAAGGAGCAGTGATTTACATCCTGAATAGGTGCAAATTATCCTCCCTTCCCACCCCCAAGTTCAGCCGATATACTCGTTATTCAATATCTTGCTGCTGTGATGCCTTTTTTTCTTGCAGTTTTTGATTTTCTGTTAAGTTCAGAAGGCTCTGGTTTCATAAGAGATATGAGGATATTAAATATCTTCACGAGGGATTGGGCTCCTTATCAACCTAAAAAGTGGTTATTTTCAGTCAACAGTGAAGCATCTGTCAGTCAAATAAAAGGTCTTTAACTAGAACAAGATCCTGAACTTACAATTCATCCCTGCTGGAATGAAAAAGAATAGAGCTGCTTTGTCTGTTGGTTTTGAATCCTTCATGGAGAGTCGCCAGCAACTGTTAACTTGTGCATTATTGTTCTATCAGACAGGAGAAACATCAGGGAGAATTTACCAGCACAGTCACAAGCCTTTCATCACACAGTTATTACAGTGATAAAGTTCAGTGGTAGTTACTCACCTCTACAAAAACAAACATCACCCACTCAGACAAGAGAGAATGGATTTCTGCAGGGTGATGCTGCATTAGCTTGCGCTACTGCACCTGACTCCCAGCTACCACTAAATCCAAGTGCCCAGTGCACTTTGAAGTACTGATTGTGAGAGCACTCCTGTGAGCAGGGAGGGACCATGATCTACCCTTGTTTCATAGGTCTGAGATGGAGCTGTGAGGCTGCTGTGAGGCTGAGCAGTGGAAACCCACTGGCATGAACTTGGGCCCCTGGATCTCTGGGTCACTCAATTCAGCCTGGCTGGAGGAGACGCCCTCCTCATGACCGTGTGTCCTCCCCACAGAAAGCTCAAGGAGAGCAATATAAACCTGTGGAGTCAAATCTCTTCCCTATAGGGCTGGGATACAGCTGGCTGCTCAGGGCTCTTGATTTAGGCATAGATAAATAGAAAAATTAAAGCTCAGATTCACAAACATTGGAAGTCACCTGATTTCCACATATTTTTGATGTGGTTTTTAACTTCTTGTTTGTCTTTAAAACCCAGACTTCATATCATTGTGTAACCAGGTAATTTGCTGAGATGCTTTGGAGGGGTGCACCTCAACTACTCAACTACATGGCATGCTCAATAGACAGGTGATTGTGTGTCTTATTTGTCCTCTTTATCCTGCAGGAAGACGAAGTTGCTCGTGACAGCCGATTCAATTTCAGTGGCTATGGCATGGGCCACTGCCTCCAAGTCAAAGATGGCACAGCAGTCAAGGCTACACCACCCAACCCAACTCCAGCACCACCAAAGGATTCAGATTCCATCAAAAAGAAGTTTGTTGACCGTGCAAAAAGGATTGATACAATATCCCGTGCTGCGTTCCCACTGGCCTTCCTCATTTTCAACATCTTTTACTGGATTACATACAAAATTATACGGCATGAGGACATTCACAAGAAATAGGCAGCTCTGGTTTGCCAGGACTTCTTAGCCAAAGTGATCCACATGTAAATAAACAGCGAAATGTCATTCTGTCATATGGACTAAGGGTTTCTTCCCCACTCCCCCAGAACACTGGAGAAAAAATTAGCAAAGAGGAAAAGAAGTGTAGAAGGAAAAGTGATTCCATGACAAAATATGCCGTGAGACCAGTCAAGAGGCTCCCCCTTTGTACTCCTAGTGTGTTCTTCCAGATTCAGCATCGATCAGACATCTATAACTGGGGCCAAATTATACCCAGCTTTATCACCAAGATATTACCTTTCAGAACAAAAGAGAATCAGAAAACAAACAATTCTCCTAAAACATCTATCAAGAGACTGTGGTGGCTACAGTACAGTAAGTTATAAGAGGACCAAAATTTTTCAGGATAATGTTGCCTTTCTATTTGAAACAAGTCTACTGAGCTACATTCCATGATCATGTCTGTAGGTAGTGGTTTCACCAAGGAGTCCTTTTGTGGGTTGTAAATTATTTCTACTGATAGGGGAGAGGGAAAATAAAGGAAAAAAAATTTATACTTTACTATCCTTGTGGGTGTGCATTTTAATATTATCTTGCTTTACTAGAATTGTAATTTTGGGGTTGAACTTGTGTGTCATGTGATTTATTTGATAGTTGACACTCCAAAACCAGTGAAACTGCCCAGTTTATTTCTGTTGGGAGACAGTGCACTTACTTCATTTTATTTCTGCTGATTTTACATGCAACTTGAGGTGCCAAACTGTATTTTACCTATTGTGCTACCCTGTACCACACTACTTAGTAAGAACTTGTTTCCTCAAAGGTGTAGCTCAGTTTAGCATTGAGTTTCTATTATCGCTCTCATTGTAGCTGCAGTCAATAGCTCTATAGGTAAACACAACTTGTTTACAGACCTCTAATTTATATCTTTACTCAAAGTGGCTATCATTTTAAATATCATTAATTAACCTAAGAATTTTAAAACTGTACTGTGATTTTCAGAACCTGTTACCTTTTGGTGCCAGATCTGCGTTATTCAAATCCTTGCTACATGTTTTAAAGTAGAAAATTTAAAAAAAAAATTTTAAAAAGAGGAAAAAAAGATGGTATTTTTGCTTACATGGAAGAAGACAACCTGTAACATAAGATGAGTAAAACATTAAAATTTTACACTTGCTGTAAAAGGGTTTATTAAAAAAAGGTATTTGTTCAATTTCAATAAAGCTAAATGTGGTACTAACATTTCTTCACTCTCTTCTTAATTTGCAGCAGCAGCAGCAGCAGCAGCAGGGCTGTTCGTGCCACAGCCCAGCTCTTCCACTGCTCTGTCAGCAGAAAGAGGGTGAAAAGCAGCCTTCTGCTGACATGACTTAGCACACCAAATTTTTCTGTCTATCCTGCAGCAAAGGGACTACTGCAGCCCCTGGGAGTACGCCAAGGACTGTCAGAAGTGTGTCTGGGATATGATAGGAGCATTTGTAGAACATTTGTATGTGCTGAGCCAGGCCTGGGGGAGGAGGGATACTGCTCCCCTCTCACAGCAACCCTACAGAGCAAGAAATACAGCCCAGCTTCACATGTGCTGGGCCTGGCTTGGGGGTGTCCTGAACTTTCTTCTGGCTTTCTTAGAGCTTCACCACTCTGGTGAGCTGAAGGACATGCTGATATGGCCTGTGCCAGGTGCCCCCTGTAGACATGGGAGTGACCAATAGTTTAAAAGCAAATTAAACACTGAATTCAGTTTTCTGCCCTTCCCTTGTGATGCCCAAATACACACACTGTAGCTGCCCCGTACAGGCATTTATTCTCAGTCCCCTAATGAGATGTGGAGCTGAGACATACTGAACCTTCAGCACCTTTCACTCTGCTTTTGCTCCTGGACCAGCTTCTGCTGAGAGAAAACAGGTTCCACAGCCTGTCTGAGCCTGTATTTGTGTGTTTATGTGTCTGTGTTCCCAACTCTCTCCACATGGCTGCCTGTAGCTACCAGCCTTTGTTCCTCCCCAGAACAGCGAAGGGAAACTGGAGGTTGTGACGACTCTGATTCCTGAACAATAAATTTGCAACAAAAAGCCACTCATGCATTTTATCTTCCCATACCTTCCTCAGCTTTGTAGACTCTTCTGCTGCTTAACCCCCTGATGGAACTGGCAACATCACCTCCACCTTGTTGAGGCAGGGAATCCAGATATGACTGACAGCCCCAGAAAGGGTAACAAGTGAGAACTGAAAACAGCTGTCCAAACTATTCTGCTCTGAAAAATAAGCTTTTGATGCAAATTCAAATATCGTAATATATGCAATTTTTATGGTATCAGATTTGCTTTTATTCATTTTTAAAATGGAACAATATTTGATTACAGATAATGTAGTGGAGGAAAACCCCAGCACAATCCTAGTGCCATGAAGTGCAGCAGGGTGAAGATACCCAGCTGTAAACCATATCTGTATGGCAAGTTAGGAGCCTTCACTGGTATGTAAACATTCAGACCTCACTTTTACTAACCCCTTGTTCCAAAACCAGTTTTTCAAATGAAGGTGTAATGCCAGCATTAATCAGGATTAATCCTCAGTGCCCAGATGTGTTACAGAGATTCTCATGAATGTCAGAGCCTGCTGCTCACAGCTGCCCCAAATGGCTGCAGGCCACAGCAATAGGAATGCAAACCTGCTCTCAGCTGATGGATGAGTCTTTATGGCCCTTCCTGTGGTGAAGCTCATGTGCCTCCAGCATCCACATCACAAATTCAACTGCTCTATTTGCAGTGCTTGGCTATTGGCATTTATCAAATAGTTCATTAAAATATCTTGCTGATCAGAACTGAGGTTTGCTGACAGTATCCATGGGAAGATTGCTCTGCTGTTGCCTTCTGTGTAAACTTTGGTCTAGCCACAAGAATAATCCGTGCACAAAATCTGAATAGATCTGTCTCTCTCTTTTGAAGACAGAATTTAGGGATACATGAAAATTATTCAACTAGTCACGGATATTGAAATTATCTAACTAAATTTTGGAAACAATGTGTGCAAATGGACAAGGCCAGCAAGCATGACAAATAGGAATGGCTGCACGATACAGAAAAGTTGCCACATGCTGGCTGTGACCCCTCTGACATAGAGATGGTTTGATACTGGCCATCTATTAAAGAACCTTCTCTCAAAGAACATGGCTGGCACCAGAAACTGGCTGAGAAACTGCCTGCAGAATAAAACATCAATTAACAAGGATAGCAGGACACAACTTTCCTAAACAAATTCTCAGTAGGGTTAACAGAGAAAAAATACTCAAAAAATGATCACCCTGCACTCAGGGAAGCAGAATAATTAAATAGTGAAGCAGTTTTATTCCAAGACACCATTGCAAGAGGAAAAAAATGGCTTAGAAAATAACTGAGACAAATAGCCTTTGTGAAACAGGAGGCACATCAGGATGGGAGGAGATTCCACACACATTAGAAAACTTGCATGCTACAATTCTAGCTGGTAAAATAAAATTAAGCCCTAGAGCATTTAAACTACTTGCATTTAGTTATAAGACAATTATGATGACTTCTACTTTACCAAGAAAGCTTAAAAAACTTGAAGCATGTCTTTAAAGGATGCAACATCAAGTCTGGTCATTGGCATCCCGTTGTTACAGGCTGGACCTGAGTGATTCAGTAGTCAAGGAGAAATGTTTATCCATCTCTCACCAAATGGATGATGTCACGTGCTGTGATAAAGCCTAACTGATAAAAGAGATCTTTAAAAAAAATCTTATTACATTAGGAGGAAAGTGAAAAATTTAAAAAAAAATTAGTGCAATATGAAATGAGAGATCTCTCTTTGTTACTCTTTCCTGGTTTTTTTCTTTTCATATTTTTAGGTAGCAGAGACGTCACTTGTGATGTACTGAATCAAATGTGGTGTAGCAATAGAGGCTTCTGGTTTAACCAATATGAGATATCAGCAATTCCTAACTGCTGGAGGACAACTCTGGGATATGCAATGACTCTGGGGTCAGATGTTTTCATGTGCTACAGAGGTGAGGAGTAAGAGTGGACCCCATCCACAGACATTGAGATTTTCTCACTTTGATTCCATTTTTTCCCAGTATGAGATGTTGAAAGCAATAGGAAAGAGCTGATGGAAAAACAATGTTTGTCTCCTGCAGGCTGAACTGCTGCAGCTCTTCATCTTTATCCAAACCTGCCTGACATGGGTGGCACTGGAGCTGCTGCCCAAACATGAGGCTCCAGCCCAAACTTACAGCCTTTTGCAGCTGATGTTACTGAAAATATTGTGGAAGAATCTGAACTTGCCTTTGAGATTACAGACATGGGCATTTCCTGGGAAGGGCTTTCATTGGGGTGGTGTCTTTGCCTCAGCAACAGGATGCTGCATCTACACCTGGAATTCAGATTTTATGAATTTATTCAAAAGATCGTACTCAGTCCAAGAGTGGCATTTCTGTATTTAGAAATATATTTCTAAATACAAGAATAAATATATTTAATGTGTGGTTATAAAAAGTATATGCACATCTTTCTTATTCATTTAAAATTAGAACACAGCAATGAACAAAGAAACCAAATTTTTGTAAAAATATCAGCTTTGTATTACACAAAGTAGTATGAAAAAAATTTTATTTAATATATTCATTTTCATTATCTATAATGTAGTATCAGTGGAAAATTATCTTCTGCCAGACTTTGAAAGTAATTTATTCTAATGATTTTTGGCATAGAATTCTGTGTCTTAAAATGTTTTGGAAAACTAAAAACCAAACCCAAAGCTGCCTAGAGAAACTTGTGCCTGTGAAAATACTCTAAGCGGGGACATCTTTTCTCCCCAAATGCCCCTCACAGATTTTACATTAAAAAAATCAATTTTCTCTAGCTTAACAGGAAGATAAAAAGAAGATATTTTTGTCATTTGAAGATATTTTGTCATTTGTCACCTTTCCTAATTTTGCAAGGAGATTGTGAATTATGATCAAATTTAGGGCTTAGCTTCAGAACAAGAGAAGCTTCACCAGTTCCAGACAAGCTCATCTATGCAATTTACTTCCAAACCCAATGCAGTGCTAACTGAAAGCAGAAGGAAAAAATTTCTTCAATAGCTTCTAGATCAGTTTCTTTTAAAGGATTGCTTTCCAACGCTAAGCACTAGAAATAATTTGAGAGGGAAAATATTCAGAGTGGATTAACTCTCTTCCACTCAGGAGGAATCAAAAATTGAGTCAAAATAAGCATCTCAGATGATAATTAGGAAAACTGACTCTGTGAAATACATACACTCAGTTTGTTAGATTGCACTGAAATGAACATGCTAAACAATTATCTTTGCTATGGAGATATGCTGTGAGGCAATATTAGGAAAAAAGTAATGAATACCAGGGATCCTGATCACATTTTGCCTGTGCTAAAAATGAGATTTTACTTGGACAAATTATATAATATCGTCAGTAGTCCTCTGAACAGCTGTACAATTGATTCAAAACCAGCTCCTTCAGATGATCACAAGGCTTGAATCTGATGCCCAGCAGAGTGAGTTCCTGTTGTGGAGATGGTGGACAGTGTGTGCCCTGCCAGGAAAATGGCAGCTGGATGCATCCCTCCTTTTTCCACAGGAAAAACAGCAAGATCCCTGAGAGTGCACACAGGAAGTGTATTCCACAGCAGTGCTTAATGAAAGTGCTTTAGACAGAGCAGTTGAGGGACTCACAGATTTCCACCTTACCTTTTCTTTGGCATGAATCCATCTTCCCTGAGGTAATGAAGAGTGCTACCCTTGACATCCCAGGGCTGGGCCTGTGGCTGGACATGTTTGGAAATCACATTTTTATCACCTGGCTTCCAGAGAACACCTTCCCTGTTCTCCCTTTAATACAAAAAGAGAAAAGTGCTATGCCACTGTAGGAAACACTGTGGAACCAGAGTCTTTAGCAGGGTTTTCCAGTGAGAAAATGAGAGCACCAATGACTTAATTCACACTGGAGACACTGACACTACCTCCTCCTCCTCCCTCTGCATGGTCAGGCAGAGATGTTATGGAAAGGCAGGAGAGCCTGGCAATGAAGAAGCTGCCAATGCATGGTTAAAATTTTCCTCTTAGCCATTGCTTGGAGTTCAAAGGGAACACATGTTTGGCTGCATTAGGGAGAGACCAAGGAGATCAGCGTGGACAAATGCCTGTGATGAGCTAATTAACCTTTAGAAGAAGAGAGTGAGCACATTTTTCCTGTAATAAGCTAATGAACTCTATCCTCAGGGGGAGATGAAGGACATAATCAATGAGGCTCCAACAGGGGTCTGCCAAAGATGCTCTTCAGAGGAGGGGTGGTACTGAGTCATTAGCTTAAAAAACAAGAGCTGAAAGAGCTGCCTGCTGCAGGAAAATTGGGTTCCCCTTCCATGCGTATTGCATTACATGTAATAGGGCTTTGAAAGCATGTTTTCTGCTTGGAAGAATATCACAGTTTTCCGCTAATCCATGCAAGAAGCAAAGCTAAAAAAAGAGAAAGTATCTTTTGCTTGGCAATTTTTCCTTGTAGTAGCTCAAGTCAAAACCAAGAGAAACTTTGATGCTGACCTCAGATGTAAATCAAGTTGTTACCAGTTAATGGTGAAAGTTTCAGTACGGGCAGGGTCTCAGCCTACATCTTGGCTGTCTGCTGTTATGGCACATTTACTCCTCACTTTGGAGCCCAGTGTCTTTTTTTTCTTGAATTACCACAATGAGAGGTTCCATCACTGACCCTTCTGGTGTTGCCAGTGCAGTAAGTGAGGTAAAAACTGAAGAAGTTGCTAAAGAACATTTAGAATTTCAGTGAAATTTCCCTCTCATCAGAATCTCTGTGTATAACAGTCCTTCAAAGGCCTTTCCAAAAGGACACTGGCAGAGGCTAAAGAGCATTTTAATGTTTCCTTTGATTTATTAACACTAGCTCAGTTTTTAATTTGCAGAAAAGAAGTGCTCCATTAATACTCACTGTAACATTTCACACTAAACATCCTAAATGTGAACTTATCTATTTTTAAATGAACTAATTCCCATGCATTGGTTGACTTATTCCAGGCATCACCAAGGCTGAAAACACGAGGCCTGTTCCAGACATGCAGTAAGGTTTCCTTGAACACCTGCACTATTATTCTGTCTGTAGTTTTCTGCAATAATATCAGTGGGCAGGACTTGCTTTATGGCACCAAGGAAACAAAGGAGGATATTTTATAATAAAGGAAATTTTCTTATTTTCTGCTATAATAGCAGAGAGAATTTCACTAAAAATTGATCGCTTCTGCAAACTGTAAAGCTTGTATTGCATTTGTGCAATACACACACACACACACATACATATTCCTTTCACTTTGCTCCTCTCAGTTTTATTGCAGTATTTCTTTGACTGATGTCCTTGGAAATTTCATCTGCTACACAGTGCTAGCTAGCGTGGTAGCACAGATAAATATCTACCTTCTTTTTCTCTGACCTAGATGTGGAAAAGGTCCAAAAGTTATCTTTAGCCTGATTAATCTAAGTCTGATCTGCTAATATGCTGCCATGGATTAAATATATAATATATATGTCATCTGAAACAGCTGAGGCACAGCTCAGACATCCTGTAAATGGCAGCACTGGGATGTACCTGCAGTGGTTTTGCTAAGCAGGCACTCTGCCCACGGCTCTCTGATAAGGTTTCTGGGTCACATCTGAAGACTTCTGCAGCAAATGTGATTGTGGTTACTACTGATGGACATTTTTCCTGCAACTTGAAATTCTAGCTGATCTTAATAAATCACAAGGGAAATGTGTACTAAAAAGGGAGGACCCTTTAACCTCTCCCTCTGCATGGTGCTGGCACAAGAGCCACAACAATGCAGAAGGGCACCAGAAGCCCCTTTTGCAGCTGAGGAGGGTCTCCATGGCACTGGTGCCTGGGGAAGCAATCCCAACATCCCAGACATCCTGCAGGGCACAGAGGGGCTGCCTCGCAGCAGCAGACGGGTCAGGGCACATCCAGAATGTACTATCAGCAATGCTCACCCCTGGAGCAGGCCAGGAAGAGGCTGCTTTACAAGTGCTTTATTCTCCTCACCATGGCTTGATCAAATTGTCTTTTCAAGGTTGCCCAAGCCCTAATGTTCACACTGTTCACACTTCAGTTGTCAAGCTGTGGTTAGGTGATGGCATGGTTGCACTCCGGTGCCTTTTGCAACTGCCTCGTGCACATCTCACCTCTGGCCACTCCCTGGCGTGTTCTGGCTGCCCTTCCTTTTCACTTGCTGTTCTCCTTCAGGCTGGACAGAAGGAGTGAACCAGGTCCTCTGTAAAATTAGAAAGATGGAGAAAGAAACGTATCTGCCAACTCCAAACCACCCAGAGAGCCGCTCCCCAGCTCAGCCACACAGGAGTGGGAGGCTCCCTATGAGCTGATGAAAGGGCAAGAGGGTGCAGCTCTGTGTGCAAAAAACCCCACGTGTAATTGGAAAGCAAAGGGGAGCAGGTTTTGGAGACACTTCAAAAAACTTCAGAGACTTCAAGACAGTCCCAACAGCAAGAACTGAAAACAGAGAGAAAGGATCTTCTTGCACATTTCAGTGGTGATATGAGTAAGACAAACAGAACTCCACCTCTCCAAGGATATTGTCACCAATTGCTGTTTTTAATGAAAATTGCCTGGCAGATCCCCAGTATCAGCTACTCACTCAGAGGGGCTTTTCTATTATTAGGACAGCCAGCTGGGAGAATGGCCAAGGTCTGTATTATCTCCATTACTAGCTGGCTTTAATGGTACTGGAGAGCATCTTTGATTTTTGGAAGAATAACTGCATCCTTTGGACACTACTCCAATATTCCTCTGTTTCAAGAAGGTCAGCACTGGCCCCTCAAAAGAAAAATTAAAGTTCTAGGCTGAGGTAATGAAAAATCAAGGTGTGAATGACCTTAAGACACTGCAAGATCTACTTTGGCCTCAAAGTGACTGGCTGAAGATGGAATGATGGCTGTGTGTCCCCTGGAACCTCCTCTTAGTTCTGCTCTGTCTCAAAGCAATTTTTTTGTCATGCCCAGCATTTTCTCATTTATATATCCCCATAAGAAAAAAAATCAGTTTCTCCCTACAAAAACTTGCATCATCTTTACTAACTTTTCCTATCTCATAGGGGTTTACAAAAGCAATTGTTAAATTTAAAACAACAAAGTCATTCAGCAAAGAAGCAGTTTGCTACAGAAAGCACCATTCAGCTTTTTGGTCTTGAATATACAGGGGTTTATCCAAGCTATAGGGCATACTTGATTACAGAGTTCCTGAAACCCCGTTGTTCCTGCTAAGTCCTGTAGAATTGTTATTTTCTAAACTATTGCATCCCTGTTCCAGAGGAGTGGCATACTGGGAGGATTTTTTTTTTCTTTTTTAATTATGTTTCCAATTATGATCACTGGGCTTCAAGGACAAAGGATTTTTTTATTATTATGCTTTTCATGCATCATTGGAGCACCTAAAGAGCTTCCAACAGATTCAGAAAATCAGGCTGCCTATAGTGAATGAATTCTTCAAAAACAGTGATATTATTAGCTCTTCTGTGTCATTGAACAGACAACCTAAATGCTAAAACCAGAAATTTCATTAAAGATTAAAGAAAAATCATTTCATGTTTCACCTGCTCCATTAATATCAAATATGAATTCTATCTTTCATGACACAACTGAAGTGCAGTGTAAGATTTCAGATATACCATTATTTAATCTTTCAGAGAAAGGAAAATATGTTCAAAATCCTTGAAGAGCTATGTCTGAGCATGACAATATGCTTTGTCTGTCCATTTTAAGGCACTAAAGAATATCTTGGCCTTGTGATTTTTCAATGCCTCCTGTTCTTCATGCACCACTTGAAATATGTTAATGGAGACATAACTTTCAGGAAATGCCAAGCACTTATTCTCAGAGTCTGAGGCCTCCAAAGACTTCTCAGCTGGAACACCCAAGAAGTGAGGCACTCAAAGTCACTAAGTGCCTTTGGAAATCTCAATCTTGAATATTATGATCAAACTACTTTTACCTGGAGCTTTTCCTGATCACTTACTTGTAGCTCCATCTTTTTCCTTCTTCTCACAAAGAGTATTTTTCTGAGTTTCTGAGTTTGAGATTCTTGGCCTTTTCACCAGAGGCCAAAACCCCTGGGGACATGGTGAGCTGTATTTTATATCTCTGCAGTAAGAAGAGGACTGTAAAAGTTGCCTTAACAGGAAAAACTGGAAAAGATGCCTGTCAGACATTTTTCTAAGAGCAGCATCCTAGCAAAAAGCCAAGTTCAGAAGGTCATTCCACCAGGTTAACATTCCCTATGTACCTTACAGCAGAAGATTTAAAAAGGACACCAAAAATCTTCCCAGAAAACACATCCTCATTGATTTCTGAATAATTTTCAGCAGAGGTTTTCAGAAGAATATCAATAGTCTAAAGACAAGCTCTCCCACAAGTGGAGTGTAGTTCTCAGTTTTGTCTCCTTCCTGGAACTGTGAATACATATATTTGTCACCCCAATCCCATTGTCCTCTAGTAGGAGCCATGGGGTGCTCTACCACAATTCTCCATGTCACCAGCTTTTGCACTTTCCCTGTGCTTTATACCCCTGCTTTTCCCAGGGGCACATACTGGGGTCAGCATAGGGCAGGAGCTTTGCACAGCAGAGAGGATGAGCCTCCCCTGGGGAAAAAGGAAACCTCCTGACAGACCCATCAGGCTTTTGAAGTGATTGAGGTTTCCACAGCACCCCTCTGGAAAGCAACACAGCCAGGATTCCTCAGCCAGCCTTGCCCTGCCAGATATCCTTGTCCTGGCTATGGCAGAACTGTACAGCATTCCAGTTCTCGTGGACTGTGCAAGAAATTGAGCCTCTATTTTAAGAAAAGAACAGCACTAATAAATAAAATGGAAAAAAGGATAAAAGCATGCACAGCCCCAGGGCAGCTTTACAGAGACTGAGTCTCTGGAGTGCCAGGAGTGGCTTTTAATCTCCACTGTGCTTTGGGGAGTGGTTTCCAGCCCATGGCTAGGTAGGACCTGACAGGTCTCCTCCTGCTCCTCCTCACTACCCTGGCCCATGCTCATGTGTCAGACACCACCAGCATTCCCCCTTTTGCTCCAGCCTCCTCTGGGCCAGTTTAGGGCTGAGCCCATGGGGGCTACCCCTTATTCAGTTTTGGCTTTCCTTCACAAGGTGGGTGCACAGACATCTTGGCCACAGGCACTCCGCCCTGTCCCCCCTCCCTGAGCCTGTGCAGCCCCAGGGCAGGGCCAGCTGTCCCTAAGTGCTCCCAGCTGCCTTGCACACATGGCTCGCGTTGCCGGGGCAGTTCAGGCAGCGCTGCCAAACCCGCAGTGACAGGTTATTGGGCTCCTACAAACCTTAATGTGATGTTTACTGCTCACACTGAAGTGCCACATGGGCTGCAAGCTGTTTTCTCTTGGCTGAGAGCTCGGAGGAAGACAACCCCAGCTGCCTGGTGAGCAGGGACTTCTTCCCCGGCTGCCGACCAAGCAGGGCGAGAGCACGTTTGCTTTTTGTTTGTGGAAAACTCCTGGCAGGGATGCGTCAGCTTCATTTCAGCTTCTCACAGAAATCTCTTTCCCCTAGGTAGTACATGAGACAAAGGTTTACAGATGAAAACACTCTCGAATGTACAGCCTTGAAAAAAACCCAACCACACCTCACCTCCCTGATGTTGCAAGGAGCACAGGTATTTTCTCATGATCGATTTTCCCACTTGATCCTGAAAGGTTACAAGCATCCCTGCAGTATCAAATGACCCCCACAACATTTGCTCCCAGTCGAATTCTCCCAGCTGACCTTCAAATCCTTTTACAAAGATTTCTGATATTCTCACTGCCCTGCCAAAAAGATTGCTGGGATTGGCAAAGGTCTGGTGAGCTGAGCAGACAGAGGAGAGCAAGTGCAGCTGAGTTCCTCGATGGTCCCAACTTACTTCTCAGCTCACTAATTGCTCAGCAGTGCAAACAAGTGGAAAACAAACAGCTCCTATTGGAAAAGGGCTGTGAGCAAACCTAAATTATTTGGTAAAGAGAGTCCCTTCAGAGCCCCCTGTTTTCCTGACAGAAAGCAAGCTGAAGAATTGTAATGGTAGGAAATCTTCCTACTATGGTTTCTACACTGAGGCTGCCATCATTCAAAACCACAGATTTGGGGTTATCCAGAATTGTTTCTCAATCTCTCAAATAATCTTTCAAATCCTCCTACAAATTTAATATAATCCTTCAAGAATGTATCAGGAAAGAATTTTTATTTTATAAGCGCTGAAATCTTAGGACTGATAAATTTAACCTTCAGTAGTACTATGGCAGTCACTAAAGAAATCTGAATTCATATTTCAGTAGTCTGAAAAGGTTATATTTAAAATTTTAGTTTAAAACTTTTTAACCTGCTCTCTGGCAAGATGATGTCACAGGAAACATTATGGATAGGAGCAACCTGGTAAAAACATCTCTCCAAGCAGGATTAACCTCGCTAATTCAACAATAGTGGCAAGATCAAGCAATTCAATACTGATACAAGTTTAATCATAATAACAACAGCAATGCAGATATGGCAACAATAACCTTTCCATGCTGTTCTCCAGGCAGCCAGGCTCTCAGATGACTCTGATAGCTCGGAGTTACCAGATCATGGGTTTCAGTGCATTGTTATCACGATTCCCTGATTGATTCCCAGGTGTATAAAGCCTCAGGGGGTTGTCTCCTTCTTGGGCAATATGCAGGATCCATTTGAATAATCTCAATTTAAACTGCAATCCTTATTTAGGGCCTTCTCTCATGTTAGGGCCTGGAACTCTTTCCTTCTGTACTTCAAATGTTTGAGGATGGCAGAGATGCTTCTGTAGTAGTGACACTTCTTCAGTAGTGTCTCTTTCCCTCCTGAGAAGGCTCCCCTATTCTGCTGTAGAAGTTAATATTTGGGTATAGAGGAAAAGTAAAACAGCCTCTGAGGGTAATAAATAGGCAGTCAGGAAGGTATAATTTATGTATAGGGAATTCATGCATTCATTTCAGGTCAATATCTAACTGACCTCCTTTTAATTCAAAAAGCATCACCCTCGTTGGTATTTCAGTGAGGTACCATGTTGGAGAGAACCCAGAAACTCCTTGATGCTTTCTGTCCTTTGGAGAATGGCTAAAAGGACAAACAGGAACTCTGAAATGTTGTTGGACGACTTCTTTGGAGCCACTGTCAAAGGACACATTTTCATAATTGATCTAGGAGACTGAATTCTTTCCATTACCACTTGAATCCATATAACCCTCTGTAGATCTGGCCAAATTCAACTTTTTTAATTACATTTTCCAAAGCAGAGTAAGCTTAAATCAATAATTAAACAAAAATTAGTTAGCACTTTTGATTTACTTTGCATTTTTAATGTAGACTTACTGAAAGCTGACATAATTTATGGACATCTCCTTCAAGCATGTACAGTCTAAACTATAATTTAAATGAACTGGAAAAAAAGATTACTTCTATAAGTCGAATCAATATGTCATGAATTGGCATACAGCATTAAGCAGGACAAGTAAAATTGGATAGAGCCGTTATACATCCTAGAGTATAAGGTGATGGCTGTGTTCTCTGAACCTCAACATTTGCACCTCCATGAGTGCTGAAGAGTCTTGGTCTGGTGGTGCCTGCTGTTCCAGACTCGTCACTGTGGGCCAGTCCAGATCCCAGGCTCTGCACACCAAGGGATTTCCATTCTTCATTTCTGGCCTTTTACCAGGCAGCAACCAAATTTCACAAAAGCCCAGTGTTAAATGATGACTGTGAAGTCCACCTGCCATAGAGGGTGCCTGTACGTATAAAGACAGGAGGGAGAAACCCTGATGAGTGTTCACAGTGAGGTAGGAGCAATTTCCGTGAAGAGGCTGTTGGGCTCAGTACACCCTTTCCTGCTGTACAAGAGAACAAGAGAAATTGTATTTGAGAGAACAGAACCAGAGGGTGATACCTGAAAACTGTCAGGGATGTGAACTGGGGAGTGTGAAGAAATTCTTACTAGCATGTATACCCTATGAGGTAGGAGAGCAGCCACAAGGAAGACTTCAGCCCATATCCTGGAGCAGCCTCCAAGTCCTACTCTTGTATTTATATTTCAGTTTACTAGGTGATTTTAAAAATATATTTAAAAGAAAGTAACTGGAGACTTGTATAGCATGCATTCAAGATTGCAGAGATAACTTAAATGCTGATATTTTCTGACTTCAGAGTGATTGAATTACCACTCTTAAAACACTCTCTTAACATAGTTAGTGAATGTAATTAGATCACAGCAGCTGGCTTAAAACATCACAACTGCATCACAAGTGGAGATGTTCAGCATAATAACCCCTCATTTCATATGTTTCTGTGCATCAGCCCAGCATGCTTTAATTCAGATTCCCCACCATAATACCCACTGTTGATCCAACCACTTCTCTGAGAGGTAATTCTGACATTCTAACAGCAAAAGTAGCAATGTTAATATCATTGTCAACAACAGGGAAGTGTCACAAGAAAGAGATGAAGGGTGCAAGACAAAATGCAGTTGGAAGAAGAGGAAAGGTGAGAAAAAACATTCTTTTTACTCCCACTCATTGTGTGCTTGGCTAAGCAGGTGGGACAGGGAAAAAATCCAAGAAAGCCTGGAGTCAAAATATCTGTGCAACTGGAAGTTATCTTGCCTCCAGACTGAGCTATCAAAAGGGACAGACAAGGAAACTGAAATTACTGTAAAGCAGGGAAGGTCTACAAGTATAAGGCTTTATTTCTCCTCACCAGTAGAATAACTGATTTTTCTTTCACAGACCACTGAAGGGCCTACCAATGGCACCACTTGAAGACGAAATAATGAAAAAAGAGCCCATCTCAATGCTTGTTTGGCAAAGAGGCAATCACTCTAAGTAAGCCTGTGTTGTTCTCCCTGAGCCTTTGACCAGCTTCAATGCCAGGTAAAGAGGTAGTGCTAATAGCCTCTTGGATTTAGGACTTTGACAGGAAATTAGAGGGTTCCTGGCGAGGGCTGTCAATAGCTCGCTAGTGCAGGCAGCAGCCCAACTGCATGAACAAGAAGGACATGTGGTATCTCAAATCAGATTTTCTCTGGAACCAGCAAGAGAGCTGCTTTTAAACAGGCTTAAATACAATGCCCTAGACATTCTCAAGTCTTCCTCTTCCCAGATGAACTAGACCAAGATGGAGAAAACACAAGGAAATAAATTGAAGAAGAGTAACACAAGGGACATGCACATTACATGGAGATGTTTCATTACCTTCAAACCATGCATTATTTACCCTAGGTGTTTATAGTTAATGTTTTATTTCAAAGAAAGGGAAACAATTTCAGGAATGAGAATACTCAGCTGGTGCTGTAAATAGCCTTAAGTCTACCCTGCAGTGACACCTTGAGGGGAAAACATTAAAAATAAATAACCAGAATGTGCCTTTCCAGGCAATGCTAAAGAAAGGAAGAACAAGACTACCTGGATGGACAGCTGCCTGGTCTCCTAGAGCATCTCATGACAATGTGGGAATTTATAGCACCACTCCTGACAAACAGCTTTCTGTTAAGGTGTACTACCTCTCAACTTCTCTTGTACACATCCCATATTTCTAGTCTCACTTGCCTTTCTCTTTCCTCTTCTCCAGAGGAGATACATTATCTCATGATTTTCAGAAATGGCTCTCAACATTTGGTTTTGACATTACTTCTGCAACTAAAAATGATCTTACACAAAAAAAAGTTGTTTTTTTTTTTCCAGAAGAGACCATTTCTTATTCCTTGTGTCATAGAATGAATTGCTTAGCCTCCTGGCGAGCAATGGAAGGCCCCAGGGTGACCTGGAGGTGGCTTCCCTGCGGGAGCCTGGTCTGGCCTGGCAGATTTGGTTGTGGGGTCAGCCTGGTGGTTGTACCCATTGTGGGGCTAATTTGTTCTGGCCCCTCTCCTACTCACCAGCTTTTTCTTTTTGTTGCACACTCAAGACTGCTCATAAATACAAGCCCCTACAGAAGCTTTCTGTAGACATGACCCAAGAATGGCATCAGAGGTGCTTCTGGAAATGGCCTCCACTTAGGGCTGTGTGTCTCGCCTCTGCTGAGTGCACAGTGCACAGTTTGGGGAAATAGAATATTTCCCTCTTTTAGCAAACTACAGTGACCATTGATCTCGGGTGTCTGAGGGATTGTTGCTTATGCAGAAGAGTAGCTGCAAATGATCACTGCTCTTTCCAAAGGGTGTGCATATGGAAATGAATATGAGTCTCCCATGTGTGTGAGCTGCACCTCTGTGCTGTGTGCTCAGCACTCAAAAGGCTTTCTAACACCTCCAGTGAAGTTCAACAAGTGCAAGTGCAGGGTTCTGCGCCCGAGAAGGAACAGCCCCAGGCACCAGCACAGGCTGGGGGCCAACCTGCTGGAAAGCAGCTCTGCAGGGAAGGACCTGAGGGTCTTGGTGGACAATAAGCTGTCCTTGAGCCAGCAGCATGTCCCTGTGGACAAGAAAGCCAATGGAATCCTGGGGTGCATCAGGAAGAGCTTTTGCAGCAGGTGATAGGAGCTGACCCTGCCCCTCTGCTCAGCCCTGGGGAGAATCACCTGGAGTGCTGTGTCCAGTTCTGGGCTCTTCAGGAGAGACACAGAGCTCCTGGAGTGGGTTCAGTGGAGGGAAACAGAGGTAATTAAAGGACTGGAGCATCTCTCTTTCAAGAATAAGTTGAGACAGCTAAACCTGTTCAGACCCTGTCTGAGAGAGGACTTTGGTGGTGCTGAGCAATAGGACAAGAGGCAAAGGGCAGAAACCGATGCACAGGAAGTTCTACCAGAACATGAGCAAGAACTTTTTAGTGTGCAGGTGACTGAGCACTGGAACAGGTTGCCTGGAGCTGGTGTGGAGTCTCCCTTAGCGAGATATTCAAGAACTTTCAGGATGCAATCCTTTGGCCTGTGCTCTGGGATGGCCCTGCTGGAGCAGGGAGGAGCCACTGAGGTCCCTTCCAACCTGATCCATTCTGTGGTTCTGTTTCAGACACCAGGTGACATGGCAGGGTTTGTGTGGCTTGCAGGCTTCATGTTTTGTGAGTAAACACAGTTGGTTTTTCAGCTTGGGGGAATGGGGAGAGGGAGTGCTTTCATAATGCTACTGCCATGTACAAAGCAAGAGATAACACTGTGTGCTTTTGCTAGGGAGGTAAAGGGCACGAGCACAAAAAATTTGTACATTGGTTTTTACGTGCTCTGGAATACTAATATGAACTAATTTTAATTTCTAATCACTATGTTTAATTTGTAAAGCCTTAGAAAATACAATTGGTGTCATTTGGGAAGGGCACATACAAAGAAAATGAGAGGTTTTGAATACAAAATTAATTTTAACTCTGTCTGTAGTGCTGGTCCTAACCTTCATGATTGAACTATCTCAAATATCAAAAAAAAAATCTTAAAATACATTTAAACTGAAGGTTTGTGAGTTCAGTCAAATAACATAGTCAGTATACTGTTTACTGCTGCACATATGAAAATCTACAGATTAAATTATATTCAAGACAGATGGTGCCACCACAGCAGTCATGTGTCCTGTGTGTGCTGGCACTGGGGAAATGGGAAATATTTTTTTCTAGTCATTGCAAGATTAGTCTCAATTACCTTGAAATGAAGCTACCAACAATATCAACAACAACAAAAATGTCAATCTCTTCTTTGTTTGTCCTTACAAACTGCAGCAAGTGGGTCTGTAAGGAGTTAATCAATAATCATAGACCATTATGGCATTCAACACGTCAACATGTTGCTGACAGCCCTCTCTAGGAAATTCCACAGGTGTGGAACAAGAACATCAGGCACTATTCCTGCCTTTTGCATGCCAGTGTCCTTCACTGGTCAGGAAATCGTGCCCCAGAGAAAATGAAAGTAGGGGATTTGATCTCATCCCAAATACCCATCCCTTGGCACCTAATGTTCACATTAGGTGTGAACATGACTATATTGTTCCTAAGAGTCCTTGGGAAGCAGATATGCCATTCCAGCTTGGTGAGACACCTGGACCAAGCTTAGCAAGCCCAAGCTCAGCACAACAGAGCCAGACATGGGCTGCTGGCTCATGGTGCCTACAACTGGACGAAGCACCACGAGCACAACTCACCTGTATCCAGCCTGCCTGGGAGGCAGCAGATTTATTAAACCTGGGCAGATGTGTACACTTGGATGGAAACCAGTGGCACAAAGCTTGGTGTAGGATATGATGGAGGGGAAGGTGATATTTATTTACAAACATCTGTGAGAAAGTTGATGTTACCAGTTCACAACCATTCCCTTGAACACTTCATTCACCCATTTTCTCATTTCACATAGGTACAAGCAACAAGATGTCTGACTTAGACCACTTGTGTATGACATTAAGGACAAAGAACACAGGCTGCCAAGTCCTCTATTTGTCCCTGGAGTTCTTCTTGAGGGCCACACAAAATCTCATTTTGGACAGATCTCACATCTATTAGGAGCTATCATCTCTTATGGGGCAGTCTTTAGTATGATCATTGTTAATTCAGGTCTTTAATCCCTTTAGGCCAGGTTGCTGCTCATTGTTTCTTTTTTTTTTTTTTTTGGAAATTTTTCCTTGTGGGCTAATGGAAAAAGCACATATGCACTGTTGTATGGGATCTGCTGCCATGTTGATGCCACTCTCCTGTTGTTAGAATGCAGGGTCTGCTGGGGAGTCAGCTGGCCTGGGTCTTTCAGTGCAGGTCTTCTGGGCTTGGTACAACCACCCTTGCTTCCATTTTACTGCTAGAAAGTGTGTTTTTTGGGGGAGTATCTATGTATTTAACCCTTTATTCTGCCAGTTCTTTTGGTGCTCAATCATTCTCTGTTCCTGCCAATCTTCATGTTTCTATTACAAATCTCCCCACCCTTTGGGCTCTCCTGGGCTCCAGGCAGACTCCCTGCCTGAGATGAGGCTCAATGCAAGCACAGGGGTGACAGGCTCAGCTCTATACCAGGCTCACATTTTGCCTAAATCACCCAACAAAAACTATCTGCTAGCAATGGCAGCAGGTGATCTGCCCTGGCCTGTGCCAGATCTTTGACAGCTGATATGGAGAAGCACTTCGTATTGAAAGAAATTTGAAGGTGCTCACAGGTACTTGGAGATATGCTGAGCCTTATTAAATGAAGGTCTCTGCAGAGCAGCCCCTTGTTCCTTCTGAGTGGTGCAGCCCCCATGGCTGAGCAGAGACAGCTGGGCTGTTTGCCAAGGAGCTTCCTCACCTCTGGAAGCAGCTGGCCCTGCAAACCTCACATCTACTCCTGATCCTGCAAACCCACGTGGCCAAATGCACATGGCCATGGTGGGCCCTTCCAGGTCATTTGTGTGGCTTGCCTGGGCTCAGCTCTCTGTGACTCTCTTGGGCTAAGTGCTAGTGAAACTCTTCACCTTGAGAGAGAGGGTTGAACAATAGCCAGAACATGCTTTGGTTTAGGTTGGTTTGAAGAAAGGAAAGATATGATTCTTTATCATATGTTTCTTTATCACCCTGTATTTCTGTCCAATTGGCTTTTATGCACTACATGGTACCCCTAAAGCTTTAACATCTGTGGTGCCTTCAGCACTGCAACACAGCCTTACAAACTGGAAATTGTCATTGTAGAGTTCAGATCTGTATTATTGCATGAATGGAGCTCCAGCCTTCAGAAACTATCATTTACAGTAAAGACTACTGGGTAGGCCTTTTTAAAAAGGGTGAAAATAGCTTTGAATTGAACAAATTGCAACAAATAGTGGGTGGTTGTATGTATGCCAGTCTGTGCCACAGGGAAGGTAGATATTACAAATGCTCTGGGATTCCACTTCATCCTTTTATACTATCTTTTTCTCCACTGCTGCATCATCTCCAGTAATGGTGTTAAATAATGCATATGTAATTTTGGTGTTTTATGCTGTGTTTTGCTTCTAACACTGGACTGAGACTGTGCTTCCCTCCCTACCCTGAAATTCAGTTGAGGATAAAGAAATTCTATCATTTGTTGCTGCAGCATGTGAAGAACTAGAAAATATTGTTTGGAGCACACATCACTTCTTCTTTGGCCTCTCTTGACTGGATCAGATGGTCAGACACTGTCATGCCATCTGTAGTAAGCCCTGCAGGTGGATGTGCCATGCCAAGAGATTCTGTTTGACAGCCTTTCTTCATCAGATGGTTTTGCAGGCAGCTCATTACAGAATGATGAACCTCACTGTTTCTGGTTAATTATCAGCTCCACAGTCTGTTGGGTGAGATCAGCTCTCTTGCAAGGGACTACTGATTCCTGCAAAAATGATTTTTTTCTCTTTTTACTGCACCATTTAAAAGTAAAACAGCATTTCAGAAACTTTAATCACAATTGCCTTTTAGTCTTCTACAGAGACATCTCCACTAAAAAAAAAAGTGCTGATAATCACATGTACAGTGTACTGGTCATCTTTGATAAATCCTTTGTTTCTGCTCTATCCTGATCAAAGTCCAAATGTTCTCTTCTTATAACTTCATAAACATCAGACAAGTTGCACAGAGGAGTTTAACCAGAATGAACAATACATATTTTTTCTCTTTTCTATGTGATTAATGATATAAATGTAAAAATGAGTTTGAAGGAATCATGTATGTTTCTTTTGAAGTTTGTCCTGTTGATTTGATGCGTTTGCACCTCTTCTTCTGTTGCTGGAGAGCATCTACTGCATTCTGGGTACTAGTTTATTTTGAGAAACTACTAGGTTTGTTTACAAACTTTACCATTCAGAGCTCAAACACATACAAAGGTGGATGAATAATTCCTTTCTTAACATCTTTCTGTGGGTCAGTGCAAGAGAAATGAGTCCAGAGCAACAGGAAATTGCATCAGGAACAGTGGTGCATTGAGAGAGACTAAGTAAAGAGTCAAATGCCATCAGATACAGATGTCAAAAGCACTTCTCTCACCAATAGAGGATCGGGGATGTTTTACACTGTGACAGTGGTCACAAGGGTTTTTAGGGTGAAGGAAGAGACAAGATCCTTGACTCCATTACAGAAGGCTTGATTTATTATTTTATGATATATACATCTATTTAAACTATACTAGAAAGAAAAAGAAATTGAGAGTTTCCAGAAGCTCCTAAGCTAAGCTAAGAAAAGTGAAGAATGATAACAAACCAGCCCTCCCGGACTGTGTCTGAGAGATCTCAGTTCTGGATTGGCCATTAATTATAAACATGCAAGCTGGGCCAATCCAGACAGACCTGTGCATTCCACGGCAGCAGATAATCTATTGTTTATGTCTTGTTGCTGAACTTCTCAGCTTCAGCAGGGAAATCCTGAGAGGACTTTTCATAAAAGAAATGTCTGTGACATTACACCTGGAGAAGGACTGGATTTGTTGGCATCATAACAGTCACTCTGCACATTCATTCAATTTGTATTCCAGGGCAAGCTGTCAGGTTGTGACTAGTAAAGCATCACAGAAAGCTGTGCAAGGGAGGAAGACTTGCATCACTGGTTCCACTCTTTGCACAAGGCTTGGTGAAATGGGGTGCCTCATGCTGCCCTGTCCCAGCAGGAGTGCTGTGACCCTGTGCTGGGCAGTGCCCATGCAGAGCTCTGCCGCTGTCCCTGCTCCCCACAGCGCCTTTCCCTGGGCACAGCCCAGCCCCTGATCCCTTCCTGCTCTCCAGGGGCCACAGCCTGTCTCCCCACCCTGCGGGCTGCCCCGGGCCAGGCAGGTGGCTCCAAGCCCCGGGCTGCACCGTCCCTCCTCTCTCGGGGCTGAGTCACACGATGCACCCGTAGGTCCCTGTCCCCATGGCAGGTTTGGCTCCCTGCAGGAGCTCCCAGCCAGCACTGCACAAACACCACTCCCCAGGAATCCAGGGGAGCCCACAGGGCTGATCCCTGCAGGAAATGGTCCTAGTTGGTATCCAATAGGGGAAAATTTGGTTAAAAAATGCAGGTTTGAGAGTGCAGGAGCCTGCAAGGGAACTCCTGGTAGGAAATAATAACAGGCAAAACAAAGCATTTTCTCTCAACAAAATGGATTCTGTCCTCACATTACATCTGCAAAGAGAAAGACACAACACTGGAGAAAGGACATCTTTGCAAAACACAAATATAGTTAAGGAGTACACAAACGAAAATACCGTGCTCTTCCATAACAGAATTCTGGGTGGATTTTCAGAAATGGCAAAATGTCACCTGTGTAGGAGGTAAAACAAATGCCCCATGTTATCCAGCTGGTTCTCCATTCTGTCTACTGCAACACATCAAGAGGCATCTTGGGAAATGCTACATATAAAAACTATAGTTAAAATGGACTGATAAGCTTTTTCTTTGGGAAATGAAAGGATTAACATTAAAGGATGCTTCATAACTGTATGGTGTTCTAATGAGGAGCTAAGAAATTGATTTAGGCCCCGTATGTGTAGATTTTATAACAGAGTTCTCTAAGCACAAAGATAAATTACCTATCTTTAAAAATTATCCCAGTAGCCAGTTTGTTGCATGCAATACAGCAGTGTAAGCCATCAAGTGCAATTACTGCCTGGGTGGCATTTGGATGTGTTGGAAGTTCAATTTTGGATGGTAAATGGAATGGGATATTGCACTTTATACAGGGTAAGGAATGTAAGCAGCAGATCAGTGACAGAAGTAAGAATGCAGGTGAGTGCTAGATACAAGATTATAAAAATTCTAGAATAAATATACATATGACATTAAAATACTTAAAGATTACTGTAAGGTTCTTGGTGATAAGTAGTGTTATTAAGGCTAATCTTAGGATAAGCTTTTTATTGTGAGAATAGTGAATATTGGTCTTGTGGCTGTGTACCAGACATCATCCCACTGGGCAGGTGGGATCCAGGTACATTGCTCACCTCACCCTTAGGCTCACACAAACTAAGGAAAAGTGAAAAACCACTGGGCTCTCATGCTGACACATCCGCTGCATGGCCCCATACAGACACAGCTGCAGAGGCCACATCAGTCTATGATGCTGCTCCTCTACAGGTTGGACTTCCTTCCTTCCTTCCTTCCTTCCTTCCTTCCTTCCTTCCTTCCTTCCTTCCTTCCTTCCTTCCTTCCTTCCTTCCTTCCTTCCTTCCTTCCTTCCTGCCTTCCTTCCTGCCTTCCTTCCTGCCTTCCTTCCTGCCTTCCTTCCTGCCTTCCTTCCTGCCTTCCTTCCTGCCTTCCTGCCTTCCTGCCTTCCTCCCTTCCTTCCTTCCTTCCTGCCTTCCTTCCTCCCTTCCTTCCTGCCTTCCTGCCTTCCTGCCTTCCTGCCTTCCTTCCTGCCTTCCTGCCTTCCTGCCTTCCTGCCTTCCTTCCTCCCTGCCTCCCTGCCTCCCTGCCCCCCTGCCTGCCTCCCTCCATCCATCCATCCATCCCCACTCCTTCACTCCCTCCCTTCCTCATGCACATGTGTCTTGGTCACTCCTCACCAGACTCAAAGGGCTGTAAAATTGTAGCTGCCTCACCAAAAGCAGCCAGATCACAGTGAAACAGGCCCTACCAGTTAGGAGACAACTGGGCAGCAAGTTCCCCTCTTCCCTTCTGTTGGACAAACCACTGCCACTGACAGAAATGTGAGTGCTGCTGAGCCCCTGTGGTCTGTGAAAGTATGGATTCCGTGTGTAATGAGGTGCCCCGTGGTTCCAGCAAAGGATTAAAAAGAAAGAGATCAAGTTTTGTTTGTCATTTGAAGGACAAAATCAAGGAAGAAAAAATCTTTTAGAAAGAAAAAGTATGCTTTGTCTGCTCTTTGAAAAGAAGAAAAGATAATCACAAACTGCCTCCTTCACTTTGCTTCTAGAATTTCTTCTAGACAGAAGGGAAGGGGGATGAGAAGTTTTTCTGTTTTAACTTCAGGTCTGGCAGTTCTTACTAGGGAAAAACGATCAAACTTTGAATTATTGTGAAGCTGTAAAGGAAAAAAATTGGGCAAATAAAATGCTATGAGGGAATTAAATATCTCTTCTACACAGAAATCTACCCTGCCTCATCTCTAATATAGAAACTCAGGAATTTTGTACTGAGCAGCAAAGTACTAAGAAAAACTTAAAAGTACATAGCTCCCATCAGTATTTCCCTCTACAGTCATCTGTAGATATTATGATTGTTGGGATGCCTCTTTTCCTAATATTTGCAAAAAATTGTACTGCTGGATGTAAGTCACTGTGCATTTATAGACCTGAGCAAGTATGCTTTAAGGGAACAGCCCCTCAGTTTCCATCAGAAATGCTACCTCAGTTTCCATCAGAAATGCTATTGCTAATGCACATGTTATAAAGAAACCTGTTTTATACCGAAGGATGAGGTTGTTTCTCAAAAAAAAAAGTGGCAACAAGTCTTTTATTGAGCCATTTATTTCCCTTGCCTCATCACCCCTTTTCCAACATATGCAGTCAGGACCATGAACACCAAGTGCTGAGTTAGTGAAGTTGCAGAATTATGATTATTTGCTACACACTGCTTTACCTCCCTTGTGCAGGACTCTGGCAAAAAGCAAGAATTGAAAAAGGAGGTCCATCTAAAGGTGAGACATCTGCATGAGACTAATGCATTAACCTACTCACCACAAACAATCCCTGCTGCCTCCTAATCATCACATGAACATGGCCAATCTCCAATCATGATGTCAAAAATGTTGCTTTCCTGACATGTCTGCTCTTCAGTCTGAACCTGCATGCACCCACTGGCAGCTGAGTGCTTCAGAAACAGATCCATCAACTGCTGCTGGGAGCAGAAAGTCAGTCAGTGGCACTCCCTGTTCAAACTGGAAATGGAGATGTTTATTTCTCAGTGTTGCAAAGATATATCTAACCATCCACCTCATAAATAATTTTTTTGCTTCAAGTCTGAATCACAGTCTCTGGGTCATTCCCAGCCTGGCAGCAGCTGGAAAGATGGAGATGTCCAGGTCTGTGTGTCCTGGTCCTCTGTGTGCAAACAGATGAATCAATGCAGTTTTTACTCTGTAAAAGTAAAGGTACTTCCAAACTGGGATCTGCTCCTAAATTTGGTAAACTTTGTTTTTTGTAGTTATCACTGTAGGCAAGAAACTGAGACTGATGCAGAAAAACAAGGATTTTTATAAATCAGATTGTGTTCAGGGGTAAAACAATCAAAATAACTCACAGCACAAGCCTGATACTGTGTTACGAAGCTCGAGGCACTTCCACAGCTATAAATAACCCAGCGGTGTAGTAGCCTGCCTCCGTCACTCGAGCAGTGTGTGGAACTATTTTTACACGCAGGAGCGCTATTTGTGCCACCCCATCCCCTGGGGCATTGCCTCCGGCCACGACTGCAGCTGCAGCTGCAGCCAGAGCCACCTCCCCTCCCGGGCTGGGGACACCTGCGGGCACAGAGCATCCCCAGGGACAGCAGGGCAGACTCACGGGGACACTCCCAGAGAGCAAATTCTCTGAAAAGGTGTCTTAAAAATTCTCTGTGCAGCTTTAAGAAAGACATCCACTGTGCATCGGCACAAACAACCTCACGGCATCACCTCCTATTTTACCTATTCCCAGAGGCCAGCTGCAGACAGATGTGCTTCCACTGATTGGCATCTTAGTGCACCAATGATTATTAACCATTGTTAAGACATGCTGTAGGCTAAAAGTAAGTAAATGCCAAAGGGGGATTTAAATACAATTTTTTTCCCTCCAAGAGTATTTGAAGGGTATTTGAATTAGTATTTGAAGTATTTGAATTTTGCCAATTTCAAGTAATATATTGAAATCACTTCTGCTTTTGGAAATAATATTTCATTTTTCAGGTGTTGGGGTCTCTTTTCCCAGCCCGGTACTTGAAGAAGGAGTCAGAGCTCTTCATTGCTCAGTCTCAAGGTTGTTTATTGTCTTTTCTATAAAATATTTTCTCCTGTCCAGCTGAGGTCCATTCAGCAAGACAGTTCAGGCATTCGGCCTGCCCCAGGGTGGTGTTATGTCTCTATGCTAAAAACTACATATACAATGTTTACTCGTGTTGAACACCAAGTTTACCTTATGGGGGAGAGACAGCATGTCCCAATGGGGAGCCAAATTAGAACTGCCAACCCCTCAGGGTTTTTAACAGCGACCACTGAGAAAGAGCACCCTACCCAGAAGTTAGATTGGCTAACTGAAACAGTATCCCCACCTGGATATAATCTGGGGTTTGGGACACAACAGTCTTTCCACTGGATTCCCAGAGGAACGGCCGCTCTTACCCACTGGTTTCCAGAGGACAAGAGCTACCAGATAATTTCTACAGGATCACCACTTCGACAAGACCATTTCATCTGGACTGCTACCACCATCCTAACTAGCAGGGTGTCAGGTTGGCTGCTCAGGATGATAGTGGGACCTTGGAAAATGCTAAAGATAGATTCTGAAAATGTTAGGCTTTGTGTTTTCTCAGATCAGTGCATTCACGTAAGCAGTATGATAAATGATATAATTGTTAGATGTGATGATTGTTTAGTAATTAAATATAATTATTATATAATCATAGGAAGAATCATGAGAAACTACACTGGGAACTTAAGAGAGCTATGTTTAGCTAAAAATCTATGTATACAATAGAACAATATAAGTTTAATAATTAACATGTAAGTTATATAACGATAGAATATAAAAACACGTTCCTCTTCAATGTATGGTGGGATCAGATCTGAGGCGAAAGCGCCCCTGATTCCCAGAGCTCTTAATAAAAGCACCTACATATAATTGCCTGTGTGATTATATGTCTCCGCACGCTAACAAGGACAGCCAGAGGGATGTCCTGGGTCCTGGCATTCAGGTATCAAATTAAGTTCATTATTCTTTTTTTAGTGATACAAACTTGTTTTTAAGACAATACAAATTCAACTCTTTTCTTTCTTCCATAAAACACGATTTTGCAAACATTTTTGTAATGGCAGGATGTTAGAAATGAGAAGCTCAGCACAGTTTACGGAGGTAAGATTTGCTCTGACTCAGAATAGAGTGGGAAGAGATTCCAGCACAAAGGTGAGGTAAATCAATACACATCACCTGCTATAAAAATACAAATTCTACAGTGATAAGTGACGAGTAAACCTGGTTCAGATGCAAAAGAAATTACTGATAATTTTTTTTGTAAGTTATCTGAAGTAACAACATTGTTTAGAACCAACAGATGCCTTTGAAGCATTTGATAGGATCAGCTGTCTTGTAAAACTTCTTAAGCTAAATAACAGATTCTGTACTAACATCACTATCTGCTCAAGACCACAGATAAAGTATATAAAGAATGCCACAAAGCAAGGAAGCTGATTCCCAAATTGCAGTCTCACAAATCATCAAAATCACCTCAAAGTACCCTTCAGCTAGCTTGCTTGTGGCCTAATGTTTCTGTTCTTCACCTTTCAGACTCATAAGATAGCTTATGTAGCTTAACTAAATTCATTATTCCAGTCTTATTTTTCACTTGATAGCACCTCCCACAAGGATGATGGTGATTTTTGAATGGAAGATTAATGCACAAAGAACTTCTCATGTTTTGTTGGCAGACTTGAAATAATTTGATAGTTCCTTCTGGAGATGTTTATTTGAATACCTGCAAGCACTATTTAGCTTTCAAGCTACTCTTTGTGTCTCTAAAACTTTGTGATAGAAGTTGGAAACATGAACTCCTAAGTGTGTCTTTATTTCTTTGTTATGATATTAGAAGAACTTGAATCTAGAATGGAGAAAGACCCCATACAGTATTTCTACTACAACCTGAAGAAGAAATGGTGTTTCATGGCTCTGAAATTAAATCTAACTTCAATAGATTCTCGTAGTTCACAACTGAAATCTGGTTTTAAATTCTAGCACAACTTTGGCATTCAAAGCACGGGTATTTTAGTATTTGTTCAGTCAATCCTCAAAATCCACAGTGTGCCATGAAGATATAGAGCATGAAATATCATTATCAATGACTACAACAAGCTGTACAGTGCTACCTTGTTGAATATGAGCACACTATTGGCCTACTTTACTGCAAACAATTTCAAATAAAATTGAATCATCACATCTATTGCCAATGTAAATATAAAATAAGTAGGAAAGGAGACTCAAATAAACAGTGACTAACTGCAGAATAAATGCAAGCCTGAATTTATTGTTCTGTTTAGAATGTATTAGTTCTCTGCCTTTACAACTTCAGGAAGGCATCCAAGTTGTACCTACCAGAAAATTACTCTAATGGCTGACAAAAGGCTGGGGAGAGGAGTATTTGTGAATCTAGATCTGTGAAACCCACTAACTCCCCTGCTAAGACAAAAAAAGCAGGTTCTGGATCATGACAGAGATGTGCAGACCTTGGAAGTTCTCAGGAAGCCTCACCACTGTCTTCAGTGAGCTCTAAGCTAAAAAGTTTAAGAGGTATAAAAACGAGTTCAGGATGAGGGGAAGGGAGGCAGTGGAGAACAGGAGGCATTGCACTGGATTCCAAGTTTAAAAATTGACATGGAGAGGGAAAGGGCAGTTAGGGTTTGCGCACAGATGAACCAACAACTCCCAGCCAAATGAAAACAAAATGCTGAAAAGTCAAAGATTCTGTGCTATTCAGAAGAGAATATTCCAATATTTTAGGTGTACAGTTGCAATGTTGGCATGGGGGTACATGGAGTGGGATGGAAAATCCATGTTAGGAAGGCATGAGAGCTAGTACTGGGCAAGGTGATGGCTCAAGAATGGCACACAGCAGTGTGAGAAGGGAGTTCTCCATGGATGAGCTGTATCACTGGGTCGACTTAACATGTGTATGAGTGGGTTGATATGCCACAAATTCTTAATAACTTCAAGAAAAGACAAAAGCATTTCAGATGGTGTTGAGGGAATCATTACTATAACCTCAGGCTATCCACAGTCAGATAAATCATTCAAATCCTGGATCATTCATACTCTTAATGTGTTACTGGTTTAGACATGCTACTAGTTTATAGAAGGTTAATGTGGATTGTTGGAGAATTAAATTCACTCCAAGTGTTTTCAACAGCCAGTAAGAAAGAATCCTTATTGTAGAAAAAATCAATTTCAACATGACAGGGCTCCTTTTTTCTTTTTCCTCTTTTAGATTATAATGTGCCAATTTATAGAGAAAATATACCAGTTTGCACAAATTCCTACCTCTTTGGTGGGAAAATAGAGGAGGGATTTATTTTTTCACCAAGCCTTTTCATAATTATTTTAAAAAATTATACACAACATTATTTTACTTGATTACTTAGTTATAACTTCACAGGACAATTATTCATCTTTGAGGAAAATGCAATAAGCATGGATGATTTATTCAACTTATTTGATTATTTCTGCTAAGTCTAATTCATTATCCCTGTCCTACAAAATATAGGGAAAAATTTTAAAATTAGCTATTTCTTTCTGAAGGAAAATATCCCAGTACTAAAGTATGATGGATTTTATACACTGGGTCATATATCTATATGGTCTGTATATATTCAGAGCACATGTTTGAAAATTGATCTACTTTGAAATGAACACTGATATATTCTTTCCAGAAAATTACTAAAAGCTGATCTGTAGGTAAAAAATTATGACATTTATAGGCAGGGTGATGTGTACTGTGGAGGTACTTTCATTGGAATAGTGCACACTGCAAAAGTAAGTGAGATAAAGATATATAAAGGTAGTACCTTAGGAACATTTTTTTTTTCACTTCTGCATTTACACAGGTACTCCTCTGTCCAAGTGGCTGGAAAATTATGGAGTAAACTGAAATTACAAAATTCTTGAATGTTTTAGTAAAACTATCACAACACAAACACACTTTCTGAGTAACTAACTAGAAACCATGTATTTTGAGAACAGGGACATCATTAGGGAAATCAATCCCAGTAAAACCATCAGCATTAGGTGATCAGCCATTATTCCCCACAGGAACGTGTAATTTCAACTCTGCTCCTGTTGAGGTCACAACTGCTGTTCTCCATAGGGCAGTGGTTGTATTTACCTTCCTGTCATTAATCCACAGACAGCCTTTGGATGGGACAGTTGTTGAAAAGGCCTCTCCTATGTACAACATGACAGCTACACTGACTCTTCAGCTTGGGGAAGAATTCATAATCTAATGAATGTGATCACAAATGAGAATTATTTCTCATGGTCACTGCGTATTTTAAGAAAGGTCATGGGATCTTCAAATCCAGCAGCTGCTCTCCTGGACTATTCTACCTTATGCTGACAAACAAACAGAAGCTGTTAAACAGAGAAGATTGCTGAACTAGCCCGACCGTCTTGTATTATTTCTCCTTACATTTGTGTTGAAAAATATATGTAACTCCAATGTAACAATTTTCTTTGCTTTCTCTGATGTAACTATCTTATGCAGCTGATTTGGGATGATTAAAACAGCTGGTATACTGTCTGCATTCAGACACATCTGGATGATTTGATAATTAGAAGACTTCATACTACTTTAAAAGAAAGAAAAGGGATTCTGATAAACACCCCCCAGAAATTCACTCCTTTCTGGAAGCTCGTGTGTTAATAACTCATATCTAAATAGTGTTTAACAATTCTAGTAGTATACTAACCTGCCCAACAAGTGCTGAATTTTCCTAAGTGAGGCTGAGAAAAGGCAAAATTAAAGCAAAACCTTAAAATGTTGTAGGAAGCATTAAAATTTATTACAAACAAGTAAAGTAGAAGTGTGAAAGAGCCTTAACTTCACAGATCTTATAAAACGAACAAAAAACCCTGTGCAGCTTATCGAACAAAAAACCCTGTGCAGCTTATCAGCATAAACAGCCATGAAGAGCTGGTAGAAAGCTCAGGTCAGGGCTGTGGAGAGGAAATGCTTTTTTCTGTGTTGCATAATTACTTGCAGCACTTGAAGATTTCATCCAGTTTGTTCATGACTTTTTTGTGTAGATTCTGTGATTCAGCAGTTTGGAAAAGAACGTATACCTGTTTCCTACAGGATAAAGCATGGCAAGTGATTTTTTGCTTTGGTTTTTTATGCATTTTAGAAGCGACTGTGGTTTTGGTTTTCACTATTTGATCACTGAGGCAAGGGGAAGAGAGAAGCATGAAAATACAGTCAGCAGAGCCTGTGCAGAGGGAATAGTACAGACTTCACAGAAACAGCAGATTCCCACCAACCATAAATTTTGGAAGCTTTTGGCAGCTTCTGCATTTCCCCTCATGCTTGAGAACATTTCAAAGGCAGTATTACAAAAGAAGACATGTTCAGTTGGAAACTGTAACTGGGGCTCCGGGGAGAGGGAAGGAGCAGCGCCCGCTGCTTTGAAGGACTCACTTCAAAGCCTTCCCTTTCTCCCTCTCTGCCAGGTAAGGATCACAGCCGGCTCATGAGGCACCGCCTCCCCATTTAGACAATAAGGAGGAGGATTAGTTAACCTGAGACTGCTTTACCAACCTGTGCCTCTGGCCTAAATACCAGAGTTAAGCACCAGGGCTCTGTGAATGCAGGACTCGAGGCAGGAACTGGACTGATACAAACCCGGTGCTGGGCAGCTTTGGCTCTAACCAAGTGCTTTACAAACATAGAGCTGCCGTCTTGCACCTATGAATTATGAATTTCTCAATATATTCATGGGATAAGTTTGTCACATACCACAAACATGAGGTCACAGAAAAGACCTAAGTAGTATCACCTCCTTAAAGCAATAATTACCATGACTAAACAGCAGCATCAAACCTACTCTTTTGCTTTTTCCCTGGGAGGATTTTCTTGGCTAGAAACTCCTGCTACATGCTGATGTTCACCTTGTCCTTACCCAATGGCATGCCTAGAGTGCAGAAAAGAAAATACTGAAAAAAAACCACAACCAAACCTCAAAATAAACGAATCTTGGCAATAAGTAAATGCTCAAATTTACAATTATTTGGGATTTTAAATCCTGGTATTGATTTTTCTTTCCACTGTTTAAAACTTCATTTTTCCCAGGGAAGTAGAGAAGGGAGGAGAAGAAAACTACCACTGTTTGAATACTCCTTTTGCTGAGCCTATCATCTTTGTTAATAGCCTGTAATGAATAACTCACTCAGGG
Source organism: Geospiza fortis (assembly GCF_000277835.1). NCBI lineage: Eukaryota > Metazoa > Chordata > Aves > Passeriformes > Thraupidae > Geospiza > Geospiza fortis. The sequence continues at coordinate 2,547,390 of NW_005054403.1, read as the reverse complement.
ATAAACATGCTACCATTATTATTTTGTCAGCAGAGTCAGTATGATTCAGAGGAGAGCAGTCATATGACTGTCACAGTTCCCAAATTGTGAAAAGATGTGGGAAAACAAAAATTAGCAGCTGAGAGAGAAGGCTTAACTTCTACTACTATGAAGAAGTGGGCAGCCTGTGGCTGATTTGGAATACACACACACACAAAGTGAAAAAGGAAATATTACTATCCAACAGAAACCATTCTAGAGCAGACAGGTTTCTTTTTCCTGAGAAGCCTTAGAATGACAGAGAAAAATTACTGTAAGTTAATCTATTTATTACACCAACTTGGCCAGAAAAAAACAGAGATCTTTGACACACAATTCCTCTTAGGGTCTGAAATCATACTGACTTTAAAAGTGCTAACATTGTAAGAGTGCATCCAGGCATGACAGCTCATACTTCCTATGTCAGACTTTCTTTTTGCATATCTGTCTTTTGAAACACGTGATAAAAGAGTCATTGCTAATTAAATATCTGCACACAGAACACTGCCATGGCCAGAAGATTGGGACCATTCCTATAGATACCAGTCAGACACCACTGACATCTGCTGGTTTCTAGAAATCAGGCCTACTGGGGTCAAGACAAGTTGATTCTGGGCTCAATTTTATTGCTTATCAAAGGTCCCTTTGTGTGAGCTTATGTGACAGGGTTCTCCAGCTCAGGAGGGAGGAATGTTTACCAGCAAGCAGCAGGCTGAGGAGATTATTACATGCTGAGAAGCAACATGTGAAAATCTCCCAGGACTGTTAAGCTCTGGAGACCAGTCTTTCTGTTAAATCCACCAGAAGTGATAAATTCAGAACACCAGGAGCCTGCTGGCTGTGTACAAAGCCACAGCACACATGAATATCAACCATGGTTTGCATTAACTTGGATCATGCACAAACAGGTAGTGGTTGCTACATGCAAACAAAAACCCCACAGGATTACACATACACACCTGCTGAAGCAAAGAGCTCTTCAAAGGACTTTGTAACCTGCCTAGGAGCCAGAGGTCCCAGGGTGGGGACTGACCTCCCAGTGTAACACTTGTGACTACTCCTACAGAGGAGTCATCAATGTTAGACAGTGTTAGACATGTGTGGTGTGAATAGTTATCTGCTATTATTAGCAGCTTCAGCAGCAAAAAGCCTTCTGTTCCTAGGGATGTGTATGTTTCCCAACTTGATCTACTATCATGGAAAGGGGAATTTATTTACAGAATCAAACATCCAACTATTTTATCAGTTATTTCTTGGCAATACTAATTCCTCCATAACTAGGACTGCTGCCGCCACTGATTTAATTTCTCAAATGACTTGTTCAGAAAAATACTTTCAAAACCCACTTCATGCAAGATCTTACTTCCAAGACTTGAAGGTTCAGAAAATGGGACTCCAATAGCTCATGACAGAAACATGCTTAGCCAACTTAACCATTTTTCTAGTCCATGCAATTTAGACTTCTCATTTGAACACCAGCATGCACAGACATTAATCATCACGAGAGACCAAATAAGTAGGTTAACACCTTTAGTTGCTTTTACCTCTGAAAGGCAAGTTTAGCAAAGCAAATACCTCTAAACAAAATGTCTGCTGCTGCCACTTGAAGATAAGATTCTAGAGAGCCTGAATCTTTGTTAATGTCTGCTCCATTTTAACCTTGTCCCTGGCCAAAACCCACACATATCAGCAGAAACCTTTCAAGTGTCTCCAGGAGACCTTTAGATTTTGGCACATAAAAGTAAGGCACATATGCAGTACACCTGCATCACTACCACTGAAAGTTGTACCATGCTATTATGCATTACTAGACAGTTGAAGAACTGCTCCCAGGAATCCTAGAGCTGTTAGGAAAGTGTTTAATGACCTCATCTGATGATTTACAAAATAAGCATTCATGCCTCAGGAAAGTCTCTTTAGTAGGAACATGTTGTCACTATTCTACTCTAATAATTTCACTTCTACACTGCTGTGATTTCACTGTTTGGTTCTTTAAAGTAACAACTCCATGGAATTAGAAACAGCCAACATTTGTGTTTAGCAGCTTTTCCTCATTTGTCCCACTCTGTTTTTTCAACAAAGAGACATGAACACAAATGGAAGTTTCTCTTTAAAGACAGACAGACCAACAATAGTTAGTTATGAGAGCAGGCTGCTATGTGCTGACAAAAATCAACTGCTGGACTGTTTACTCTGCTTTGCAAATTCTCCTTCAAGTGCCCTGGGCTGAACAGTAGCTTTGTTGCTCTGAAGGTTTCTGCTCACATGGCTTAGCAAGGTCCTGCCCTTAGATGCAAGCTACAGGATTGCACCTTGAGATTTTTTGCTTCATTTAAGTGTTTATAATCAGGAACTGCTGGAAATTCCAGTGTCAACTGACTGCCAAGCCCTGACAATAGCTTCTTAAGCTTTGACTATTGCCTGACTGCGGCTTAACAAAGAAAGAATTGTAAATACCCTCAACTTTCTCATCCAGTAAATACTGAGATTCAAATACCCATGACAATTTCTTAAGACATTGTTGACATCTTAATAGAAGATTTCCCTTTTCTGTAGCTAAAAAGGAGTAATTTAATACTTTGAATATCTCAAAAGGGAAGCTATATCGCTAAAGTGGGTTAAGGTTACAAAGTACAGTTCTCTCTCATTTACTGTTTTTCTAGGCAATGTTTTGCATTTAAGGTGCATCAGTTTACTCCTGTTGCCAGAATGAGAAGTTGTCTTGGACTGAAAAACATCACCACTTAATGCTTCTAGAGGACACACATACAGAAGTTGAACTTTCTGATGAGACAAAATAAATTATTCTGAAACATCAGTATACATTTGGGTTAATAAATATCTTCCACTTTTCCTACCAGATTTTTATTGTCAGACAGAGATCATGTTGGAGATGTCAACTATTAACTCTGTTTAATAGAGAAAATGAAAAGCAAAGATGTCAACTATTAACTCTGTTTAATAGAGAAAATGAAAAGCAAAACTCTGACAACTTCAGAAAAATTCTGACAAGCAATAAGAATGTTTTGCTTATATAAAGCAGAGATAAAAGGAAGCAAATTACTGTGATTTGGGATTTTCTAAACTTTCTGCCCCTCATGAAGCTAGTGGGAAAAATTTGATTAGAAATTACTATCTCAGTAAGTAGTACAGGCCATTCTCTTCCTAGAAGCATAAGGATATTTCTCAAGCCAGCAAAAGGAGGAATAATAACAGAGTTGCCCAATATTATTTAAACTACTTGAGATAAGCCAAAACCACTGAGCAGCTAGCATCAGCAGACAATCATCTGACTCTGGGATTGAGCAAGCCAATCTCCTGACTCTGAAGCTAAGTTAACATCCAAGGAAGGCCAGGATTTACCAGTGAGACTAGCCCTACCACTAAAGTATGTGGGAATAGACCTCTCAAACCTGAAGCAGCTTTATCATGTAATGACTCTTCATGAGTTCTTGAAATTTGGTTAAGAGGTCTGATCTGGTTCTCCACCTCCAATAAATACTCCATAAATCTGAGGCTGGACTCCAGAAGATAGGACTCAAAGGTACAGAGTTTTGTTCCTCAAGTGATATCACTAAAGTTATTTAAAAGGTTTGACACATGAAGATAAACTGTCTCTTCTTCGAATTTGTCAAACTCCATACTCAAATTATGAATTACATTTGGTTGTATAACTTAAATCCTTTCTACACCTGCTTTAAGATTTCTAAAAAAGGCTTACATTTTACATGTATAAGCAGCCATCTTTCAAGTTCAATAGAACTATTTTAAAGAGTACACACATTCATTTTTTTTTCTAAAATAATTATTTTATAGTCCAAGTACTATGATTTTGCAGTAGGAATTATTGGAAAATACCTTAAAAATATATTTTCAAAATCAGTAACAAAATAATGACTCAATCTAAATATTAAATTCTTCCAATAGTCATCAATTAAAATACCAGTATTTATCTGTAGAAACAACACAGAAATGCTATAGAATACAAAGCAGTGTAAGTATCCATGAAAATATAAATATTATTTAATGGTATAACTTTAATAAAATTTTTTTCAAAATAAATTTAGTCAATAGTTTCTAGGACTTGGCCAGTCTCCACACAATCATATCTGAACTGAGTTGAGCTTCTGCTATTTTCAAAGCAGTTTTCTGGTACAGGGCACCATTCAGTGTTTGGTTCATACTTTGCACACTCTCTTCCCTCTCTTTCTGAAGTTTCTTTCTGAATTGCTGGACTCCTTCCTCAGTGTCCAGTAAAGAAGCCAGAGGAGCATTGATTTTCTTGCCAGACTCATTGCCCCACGTCAAGCTGTTTCCAGCTTTAGTTTCTTTTAAGAAAAGAGACTTCTTCAAGGTGAGCATTTCCTTTTCCAGAGCCAGTGCTAACTGTTCAGTAAGTAATGTTTTGCTTCCAGATCTCAGGAGTTTTACACTGAAGCCTGGAGGGAGAATTCTAGTGAGGCTGTGAAGGCACTGGAACAAGACAGTCAGATTTCTGCAAAACAAAATGATGATGGTGTCAAAAAAAGTATACTCTGTAGCTTCCCCCTATCACAGAAAGACCCTAGCCAGGTAAAAGATCAATCCAAACACAGGAATAAAAGATACAGAAAATGCAATCACAGCCCATAAACATGGGGGTCAGTAATGATTAACAAAATGGGATCAAAAGTGAATAGTGAATAGTCAAAGCGAATAGCAAGTAAAATCACCTTTCAAAAGGAAGCAAAGTCTTAAGAGTTAAAATTTTACTGATTGATTGCTTAAACATTTCAGTCTTAGCTCTTACATAGAGGAAATCAACTCCTAATTTGAGGAAAAGACTGAACCTCACTACAAAATACACTCTTACCAGTTACACCTTTTCTTTTTTATTTTATAGCTTGAACTCTTCAAAACAGCAACATTTGTCAATATCCCAGAAGTACTTTTTATGTTATAAGCCTTAACCAGCTAAGTCATAAATTGTGGCAGCATTACTAACTTGCCTAACCTGGTTTAGGAAATATTTGTCCAAGAATCTGCATAAGAAAGGACATCAGTCAGACTCTTCAGATTATTTCCTTTTCATAATCATGGTAGATAAGAAACAAGTATAGCAGAAACATGTACAAAATGAGACTACATTTATATTGCAATACTAAACAAAAAAATTACTTAGCAATAAATTTAAATTTAATTTAACTTGGGGTTTGTGGTTTGGGTGTTTTTTGTTTTAATATTAATATATAAATATTTAAATATTTAAGTTTTTTTTAATTAACATATTTTGAGGAAAAAAAATTAAAAATTACACATTATACTAAGAATAATGTAAGAAAAAAAGAATATAAAATTATGATGCAGCAAAATGAAGAGAAGGAATAGTACCAAGCAGGTATTAATGGAGACTAGACCTATTTGTAATTCAATGTTCCAGCCCAGACAAAATTAAACAACTCAGTTCAGGCTCTGCCATAGTTCTGATCTGAAAACAGGTCTGTTATTGGTGATTGTTACCATATTATCATAGTGGCAGCCTATTGGTTATTATTTCAGCTGCTGTTTATGGTACCAGTAAGAAACAGCACAAAAATAAAAAAGGGCATATGGAAGATGAATATAAGCTATGCTCTTCAAGTGATTTTACCTGCAATATATTGTTAGAACTCCTTCAAATGGATTTTTCAGGGCCCAATTAAAAATTGTACCATGGACATTTCCTGCTTTATGACAGAAAATGTTGTCCTGGCATTCCTTAAATGGCGTGCACTCCATTTCTCCCAGTAACCATGAACTGACTGGAGTCAATGTGCAGTCACAAGACACAATCTGAAAGGAGAATCTGACAGACGCTGCAAGGACAGCAAGTATATCCTCCATGGAACCTGCAAGAAAAAAGGTATTTGAACTAAATATTTCGATCATGCTGCATGCACTAAATGAACTTTGATTTTTGGCTCATATTCCCAGTTTTTTTGTGAAGGATTTGCACCTGACTTCAGGCATTCTTCGGGAATTTTCTTCTCACCTAAATTCTTATCCCTACTTCTGTCAAGCAAAACAGTTGATTAATGGAGCACCACCAGTATAATGAAAGCTCTTAAGATAAACATCACCTTGCCAAAAGAAGACTATTAATAGCCTGTGATAGTAAAATGACATGGCTTTAGCAGTGACAAAGCATTAAAGGAAGAAAAATTAAAATTCATTGCAAACAATAAAAAGGATATTTCATTACCTGAGCAAAAGCCCAGTTCAAAATCAATTCAATTAGGAATATTGAAAGAAATGAAAATAAATTACCTTAATATATGTGTAGATGAGGAAGAGTTTCAATTACTTTGGTATTATTTAAGAGGTAGTAGTATGTCAGAAAAAAGCTTCTGTATCTAATTACAGAATCTTATTTATAGAAAAACCATAGGCTTCAGCATTCTGTACTCAAACTTCAAAATTGTCCTTTCCAGATACCCTTCATCACCAAAGCTAGCAAAACCTTACAGCAACTCACTAAATATTTTTTCCAGTTTGAAAAATGTTCCATCTTCTATTTCCCCCAGCTTTAATTCCCAAAAAGTCTGTGCAGCTTGTGTTCAGACAGAAACTTAGCTAGGCATCACCTAGAGTAAACAGAAGAATATATATATTTATAAATCCAAAGTATATAAATCCATTTACCTGTACAGTAACTATTATCCCTTAGCATCTTTATTGAATATCTGCCATTTGAAATATCTTCCAGACTTAACAAAATTTTCCCACAGAGTACAGTAATCTTTTTGCTCTGCTGTAAACTATCATTCTGATGGTTTTGCTTCCTGGCATGCAAAAGAACTACACAGCACACACGATGAAATGCCAGTAGTGGTGAAAGGCTGGTGACAGCAGTGACTGTCTTCGCTCCATCCAGCTGAATCCTTGAAGATCTCTTAGGAAATTCTTTTTTCAGATCATTCTTGCTATGCAAGTCCAATTTCATCTTTTTTGGAGGAGGTTCAATTTGACTTGAGGAGACTGCCAATGCTGAGAAGGCTTTGTTCAGCTTAATGATTTTACTTTGACACTTGATAATTGGAGAAATCGAAGAGAAGTCTTGATCCATCACTAGAGATAAACTGACATCACTCAGTGACCTGTGAAAATCCATACAACATGACTGTACTTCCAGTTCACATTTTTGCCTTCTGACAAATAACCACAACTCTGCAGACATATACAGACATTTAAGACATAAATTCCAATACTATTCCAGATTAAGTCATAGACTTTGCAAAGAGGCTAAGTCCTTCACATGACTGCTTCATAAACCAAGTAAAAAGATTTTTCAAAATGTGGACTGAATTTTTGAAGAGCTTCTAGGAGTCAGACGCCTCATTTCAACCAAAATAATCTGGATGTTTAATTCAGACAGAAAAAGCTGAAAAGTCTATGTAACCTATAAAGATACTCTGTGACATTTATGGAATTTTTTTTTAAGATTTGACTTTCTTTTTAAGAAAAAACTGCAGAAAATATCAATTCTGCCCTTTTGAGGTCTAGAAACTCTTCTGACACTCTACATTTTTATAGATATTCAAACAAAACTGAATGCAGAGTAAAATAAAAGGTTTAAGATACTATTACCTTGAACATGCAGCAATTTCCTGAAATGTATGAACTACTTTATTTATTCAACACAGGGCTCTTTCAATGAAATCCTAATATTACTGCTCCAGATCCTCTCTCAATGAATATATTACTCTGTCAATCAATTCAATCTCAAGATGTCAGTGACATTTGAAAATCTTATGAATGTCTAATTTTCTTTACAGAGAAGTATCACCACCTCATAAATCAATCTTTGATATCACTGCAGTCTTGCATTAGTAGGAAGCATAAAAATAATCAATAAAGAATTACAGTGTTAAGGTTGGAGATAAAGCAAGTCCTTTTCCCCACAAACACAGGTTGTTGCACACAGTACTGAACTGGAGCTCAGAAGACCCAGGTTGTGCTGCTGGCCTGTCAGGTAATCTTGGACAAATGGCTTCTCCACAGATCTTTTCTCAACTGTAAAAATGGGGGAGAGGCTAGACTGTTGCTGGTTTTTAAAATCTGCTGAAGACTTCTGAAGTTATAAAGGAATGAAGCATTTCACTTAAAAAAAAAAAGCAAAGGCATCATCATCAAAGCTAAAAGAACAAACACTAAAAAGGCAAAAAACAGTCTTTTGCCTCAGTGGCTCTTAAGAGAGGCTGTCAAGAGGATGAGGTTAACTTTCTTGTAAAGTTACAGCAATCTGGCAGTTGAGGAAGAATACAGCCACAGCTCCAGGAGAATGGCCAGGGGGGCTAACAGGTCAGCTCCCTCACAGCCACCTGAATGATTTTCAGTGGCATCAGTAGTCTTTGAGCTCAGCCTAACACAGCCTCAGCTATACTGCCTGTGGGAACATGGGTCAAAAGATAAGTTGTGACTCCAACAAAGTTTACATTACACAATTCACGTTGTAATTTTATATTTTATGTAATCCGCTTTTTTCGCACTGTTTCAACTTAGTTCCCTCTCTGTAAGGGAAAATGACATAAGTAGTATTTACAACTAGAACTGAGTAATTAAAATAAATAGAATAAACAAATAATTTTAAAGATGATACAAAAGCCCAATCAAATTATTTTGAAGGTTTAAGTATTGTGTGGTTGATTGTTCCACATAAGTTACACAAAATACAAGCTGTGCAAGCATTTTGATTAGGTACTTGACTAGAAGAGTTCAATTCAAAAGCTAAGTATTAATTAGCTGGTAAGAGAATTTAATATATTTTCTTTTGTGCTTCTTGAAGCAAATCAATTAGGAATGGCAAGTAGCTAACAGTAAAGCATCAGGAACTAAGCTAAGACAGACCTTTATTTACAGCACATACTGATGTCAGCATTGTTATGTCAACATGGACTACAAAGAGCCATAATCTTTGCCAAAGAAGACTCTTTTGTAAAAAGTCTCCAGTAATGTTGCAATTATACTCACACAACTGATTTCTGGCTGTATAATGTATTTTTCTGCACAGTGCTAGAGAGCAAGCAACCAGTAGCAAAAATACTGACAAAGCCACATTTAAAACACTTTATATGCACATGTTCAATATGAGAAAGTTCAAATTTACCGCAGAGCTTAACCTACATATTCATTTTCTATAAAACTACCAATGAAATTATTGGATAAGTGTATATACTCACAAATAAAATGATTCAGTTAGTTTTACTCCGACTACCAGGCTGTCACCCACAACACGCTGCCACAATTCCTCTGTGAAGTGTTCTGGGACTTCAGATGCCGATGATGTCTCTTTACTAAGAGAATCAGGAGGATTTTCTACATCATCCCAGAGGGAGACAAGGCCTTCCTTATAGAAAAATGTGGGTTTTTAGATAAATTAGGCAGAGATTTTGGGTATTTTTATACTGCATTACTTTGTGTTTTACCACAAGTGACTGCTGGAAGAGTTTTTAAGATAAATAAAATGAAAGATATATATAAACTAGTTTATTCTCTACAATAAATATAATTGAATTTTCTTAAAACACATTATATCATCATGTAAAGTACAACTTGTTCTCTCCTTGTAAAAATCATATATCAAAATCTTGACCTGTCACACAATTAATTGTCCAAAGATATAAGGTGCTAGAATTTATATTATTGCATTTAATTGCTCAATACTCTGTGCAAACCCAGAAAACTTGAAAGATGTCACAACAGTAACTGAAAGAGATCAACTCCATTTCAATTGAATGAGGTTTCTTTTGAGCAACGTATTAAGATTTTCTCAACCTCCATCACCTTCTCAGCCCACAGTTCACTCTGCCCCCATTATAAAATCAATTTTGCTCACACAGTTCTATGACAACTCCCTTTTTGTAACGTGAGATTTCAGACAGATATTCGATATCTAGGCAACTGTGGCAATTAGAACTGTACACTCCCCTCGTGTTTGTCACTAACTCTGTAAGAGGTTACTCCTCCATACCACTCAGTTGTCAGGAGGTATTGTGCACATCAATTTCAAGCAGAAACAACTAAATTTACTCCTAACTACATATATTGGCAAGTTAAGAAAAAAACAGACTTAAATAGCAGATTAATGAGTTTTGATAGTGGCAACCCCTACAGGCAAAAGGGGTAAGTGGTTGATGGCAGCACCCTCTACAAACGGCTTGGCAGAATTCAGAAGCGATCTCTTGCATTTTACCTCTTTTGAGTTTGGTAGAATATGGGTTCTTTCTTCAACAAGATCTATTAATGCTCTGCAAGACTCAAGAATAACCCTCTTTTGGAGTCCTAAATGCTTCTGCAGCTCTTGAACAGAAGTCCAACCAGCCTGTAAAAGATAATCATTAGATTACTGCACATAAGAAAAGATATTAAAGCTATCAAAATATCTTTTCAGCTTTCCATTTTTATGCAAGAATCACAAATAGCATTTCTAAAAAATGTTCAAGTCATGCTACTCTGCTGTTAAAATATGAATCTCAGAATCTTGGTCTTTCAATATTAAACCTAGAGTTAAAGATAAATATTAGGGTAAACTTTATCAAATTACATAGATATTCAGATATATTTCCATAGATATATTTCTGAGTGATATCTTTAATTATTAATCCTGCTTCACTTTTTCAAGAAGAGCAGTTTCATCTTCTCAAGATTTATATTGATTATTGGTCAAGTAAATATTTTGAAGAGTTGACAGATATACAAGCAGACACACATGTTGGCTGTGTCTCTGTTAAATAAAACACAATGAAAAAATCCTCCAAAAAACCAACCAAGGCAAACCAACCAAAAAAACCCACAAACCAAGCAATAAAGAAAGAACATCAGGCCAGCTTCTCAGGTTTTAAGAAAGCTCCTCAAAAGCTATTCTCTGCAAAGGAACATCCTGAGAAGTCCAGTGCTGTCAAGGAGAGAACTGAACTCTGGAGTGCAAAACCAAACTTCTTTTTCACCCATCCCCTGAGAACCACCCCCCCGCCCCCAAACACATAACACACATAAATCCATTATAAGCCCAAATAAAAAAGCAGATCTTTTAAGTAAAGTGATGTCCTCTGCTCAAGCTGTACTGGCAAAGGACATTTAGACCAACAGCACTCATGAAAAGTTTTGCAAAAAAATTGTCACCTATCCAACTGTGAATCTAAGCACCAGATTCCAAGCAATAATCCAGGGCCAGACTTGACTCAAGAGATGAAAAGGAAGATGAGTCTACAATATCTTCCTAATTTAGGTCATCAGAACACTAAGCCATCATTCACTCTCATTGGAGCCAACTCCGGTATAAACAACTGAGAACCAGAAAGCAAACAGGGAAGGACAGATGTCGAAGGAGTCAAAATGGCCAAACCTTCACTGTTGTATCCTTGCTAACCAATCTGGCTTTTGCAAGCCCTTTTTCCGCCTAAAGCACAAGAAAAAGACCTGAATTCCACCACATAGCAAACCCAAGACTGAGTTGTGTTCCCCTCTGTCACAAGTAACAGGCACATCCTTCCTGCTGTATGCCAAGTTGTACTGCACTACAAGCATCAGCAGGAGTTACAACTTTTGTGCTGTTAAACCAAGAAAATAAAAGTAGATCACCTTAGAAGAGAAAATAAACATGAACATAAAAACAAGGCAGTCCAGAGCCAAAGACAATAGAGCTGCGAGTAAATCCAGAATTAACAGTCCTAACAAAACTGTCAAGTAATGGGGGGAAGAACAGACCAGCGGACATAAAGACACTTCTTTATTTCTGCCAAAACAATCAACTAAAACCATGAGAAACCCTGTAACCTCAACTGTTGCAATGGAACTGCAGTACTCTGCCAAAGAATGCCTTCTTCAGAAGAAACCAAAACACAAGTAAAAAAAAATTCAAAGGAGAAAAGGCTGGATTCAGGCCCAAAATACTGTATACAAAATTAACATAGAACAATTCAAAATTGATCAAGCTGATCTATTTTTCAATTTCACTGCCTGCAAAATGCAGTTCATATATATTACTAGGTATAACTTAAATACAACTTACTTATCCAGTGGACTATAATTCATTCCTGCCAAAGTTCTCACGTGGTTAAGAAAACAGCTGTGCAGATGTAAAACAAGGGTTAAGCAACAAGGATGCAAAAGGGCTGCATCTGCTATTTTATCTTGCTCTAAAAACACAAGATTCCATGGAGACTGTGAAAAGTTGATTTGATTGCAAATTTCTAGAACACCTTTATTTTGATGATAAATATCAAGAGGCACCACTTCGAGACTAAATAACCTTTGAAAATTCCCAAGCTAAGCAGAACCCATGCAGTATTGCTTAAAAACAAGCATCCTTGAAATTCAATTATATATCACAGTATAAAAATCAGCAAGAGTACTTCACTGTTCAGCAAATATAATACAGAGCAATAGGGATTTCAACAAGTTAGTAACTGTGAGGTTAAAAAGAAATATCTGTACCTATTTCCAAATTCATAAACTTGACAACTTAAAAAATTTACAGCATTAAAACACAGTAAATTTCCAACTGCTTACAATGCTTGTGCTAGCACATGGCTTTGAAAATTAGAGATTAAAAAGATCTAAAAGCACAGAAATGTTAGGTCTTGGGAAGGATTCTGTGTCTGTAAGAACTATATCAGCACACAATAGATATAATATACAACCAGTAACTTGTTTCCAGCAGAACCAGTAACCAGTGCAAACCAGATAATTCATTTCATCCTGACGCAGATTCACAGAGCTGTACAGCTGGAAGCCAGTTGGTGTACTGAAAGAACAAAGTTATGGAACATAGAACATACAGCTGTCAAAGGCAGGGTGGACAAGCTCATTAGATTCGGGGAAGGAACAGCCAATAAGAAACAGAAACTACTTTCTGCTTTGTAGAAGAGGAAAGTAATGTAATGAGTAGTACAAGAAGTCAGTTTTAAAATATGACTGTCAAAAAAGAAAAAAAATGCAGAAACAGAAAAAGATACATTTGGAAGGAAGACTGCACTTCTGTTAAAGCCAATAGGCCTCTAACATGCAAGCTGTAAAAAAGTAGGATTGGAAGGGACCTCAAGAGGTCTTCAAAATTAATCCAGCTTCTATTTTCTTGGTCTTCTAGGAGGGAAAAAACCATTTTGTCTACTGTTCTCCAAACAGCTTTTATCTTTTGGATGATGCACTTTAGACATCTTTTTTGTCATTAGAACTAGAAAAGTCTTTTCTTTTCCAGTCTTATGTCCTCCTTTTATTTATTTATTGACTGGTAAACTATTGCCAATTCATTTGCTTCATTTTTAAAGGCTGGAAATAAAACTGCCACAATACCCTACTTTGTTTTCACTAATTCTCAAGTGACAGGAATCATTACCTCGTATCTAGTCTTTAAAGTACCCTTCCCAAAATAACAATAGCCTCACATCCTTGACTCAGTATGAGATTCATGTACTCCCCTAAAGCTTTTTTTTCTTTAAATGATCTTCCTATTTGTCAATTATTACCCATTTGGTAGAGGTTAATATACACACTGCAAAAGCACTCACACTGGTGAGTATGTTGGGAGGGAAACTCCCAAGTTTCCCCCAGTTTGTTTTATAAATTACTCTAGTTAAAAGAAAGATACATTTTAGCTTTATCTACAATACATCTCAAAACTATCCTTATAAAACCATTAGTAACAGGACCACGAACATCAGAGGTGGTGAAATAAGCACTGTCACCAATTGTGCAAACACACTCACTGGGAACCAGCCACTACGTGACCTGAAAGTTCTGTATGTAATGGGGAGCAAAAGAAGTAAACCTTCCAATTTTTTAAAGCTGGTATTTAAACATAGTAAAATGACTGCTAAGGAGCTCTGATAAGACAGCTTCAGCATTATCTCAAACTTTTAATTAAAATTAAGTTAGACCACTACAATTACCTAAATGCACTTATAACAACTGAGAGACCTGAAACACAGATTACTACTGATTCAAGAATAAATACTTAACCATGTTGACCTTTTCCCTGAACCACTTCTTCAATAATAACAGTATCATTAGCCTCACCCTCTAGATAATGCAATGAAACAGAACAGTAATTTACAGAAAACATGGAGGCAGAACTGTTGAGTACAAACCTGTAATCTTGTTTCAAGGGCTCGGACAGTAAGCAAACCATTCTCTTGCAATCCTTCTGCAGCAGGAACATCATGTTTATAATTGATACCACTCTGAAAGAGGGAAAAAACAAAATCAAAACCCTGAATGGATTAAAAAGCTGAAAGGTACAGGCTATTACACAGCATTATAAAAATCTGGGAGAAAATACAGCAAGCCAGGAGAACCACACTATGTCTTTTAAAAGCAAAATCCTATTTTCTGAAAGCAATTAGAATTTGATAGTACATAATGGAAAAACCCAATTTTGAGAGGATAATTAACAAGCACTATGGCCTTAATTAAATTAAGGGTTCTTAGCCAAAAGGTAACCATTGTGGCAAAACTATTATGTATGTAAAGCATTTTTAGCTGCATTAATTTCCCAACAGAATGTTGATACAATCATAGAAGCAAAATAACATCTTCAGATAATTTAAGATTACAGCAGGGAATATTGTATTCAAACTTCAGGGCATTTCACAGCACACATCCAATTTCACTTTGCATCAATACTTTAATGATTTGTTGAGATTTTCTTAATTTAGTAAGCACAGACTGAGTAGCTGAGAAAAGGCAAGCTCAACTTACTGCATAGTTGACCTGCCCAAGATCTGTTATTTTGAATGTACTTAACGCGTCTGTATTGGAGTCATCCTTAAAAAGCAGTAACAGCTGTTCACTTCCAGAGCCAATAAAATCATCCACCAGAACACACTTCACTTTTTGCCATTTGGAAGCCACCTACAGTAGAAGAGGTTTCAAAACACATTTATTAGAATAAACCTTGTATTTGAGATCTCACTTTGGTGAAGCTTGCTTTCCATTGAGAGAGAGCCTATTCAATTGTGTGAAATACAATAATATTTAGAAGCTTCAGGCTCTCACTCTCACCCCATCATTTAGAGCCTATGTAACTCTGCGAAAAATTAGCCATTTCTCTTTAAAGATCACTTTCCAGATTACAGGCTGCAGAGAAGATGACAACTTTTCAGTGTATTCAAACACCTGAACAGCTGAATGTTCTAACATTTATTTAGAAGCAGTAATAATTGAAGATCAGTTAAAGGCATAGTACCTTTGATATTGAGAAATATCTTTGTTTCACAATAGACTTAACTATGTTTGAAAGTTAAAGACAAATGTTTATAATAGTGCCAGCAACTAAATGGTACAAATTTTTATTTCTTGACTTATAAAAGTCTTCCTGGGAGACTACTACAAAACCACAACAGAAACTGTGTCTCTCCTGATTTTAAGAAACAATAGCAAGGCCTTTTACTGTCATTTTCATAAAACAATATTTTCTAGGAACAACTTTTTGTTATTAGGAATTAAGGTTCAAAAAGCTTTAATGTTCTAATGAGCAGTTAATACTTTGCAATGATATGAGGTTACTTCTAACATAAATCATCCAGGCACACTCATAACTGCCTAACTTCAAGTTTTCACACTACTGCAGTTTTCAATTAGCAACAGAAGCTTTGGTCAGATTCATAAATATATTACTAAAAGAGAAAATACAAGCTTCATTTTCAGATATATAAGCAAGCAATGGAAGCAAAACAATGTCATACTTTAGACAGGTTATTTTCCCAGCAGCAACAACAATAAACAAACAAGAAATCTAAAGAACTTAAACATGCAGGTTTTTAGTTGCATGACTTTCAATAAGACAATATATACAAAAAAGACTGCAGTAAAATGGAACTGTTTAAAGCCAACAGTACCTGTAAGCTGTCTCTCCTCTGTACAACACAGCTATTTCCAGAGGCAAAAGACACAGCAAACAGCAAATCTCTGCTGCTGGTTAGAGCTGGTGTTACTGAACACGGCTTTTCGTAAGGAAGCTCACAAACACCTTTAGGGGCACCATTTTGGAACCAAACGAGCTGGTTCTTGTGGGTTATGGCAACAAGTGATATTCGGAGCTGCTTCCTCAATCTCTCACTCCTGCAGACGTGGGCAGAAGACACCACTCTGCTGTAGGCATGAGGCATGAAGCACGTGCCACTCAGAAACTTGTGTGATTGAATTGCGTATCCAAAGAACTCACTGCCCCAGATGGCTCTGTCTGAAACAGAAAACCCATCTGGGTCTTCAGTCTCTGGCAGGCAAACAGTTCTTATCCCTAAGACAACAGTGCCTTCATCCACAATTTCACCTGTCCACACCACACAGGAAAGATGAACAGGGACACTTTGAACCACACAGGTGTTGGAAGAGACGTAGAACAGCTTGTTGGCATGTCTCCACAACAGTGATGGGCCAGCAAACAACCTGATGTCTTCTTTCAGCTCATAATCCAATTTAAAATAAAAGGATGGCTCAAATTGGTTAGAACTGTGAAGCAACAATAAAAAATATTTGATACTGTTCCGTTTTTTCTTCTTCATCAAAATGCAGGGAAGAATAATCCCTGTTCTGGAATCTGTTGTGCAGCTACAACAAATTATTTCAATTTTGGAGTGACTGGCTCCCATGCTGAATGCTCCAGAAGACTTCTGAACAAACAGCTTAGTGTCTCTGTTGAATGCCATCCTTCTGACACATAAATTCATTGTTTTTTCATCTGCTTCCTCTGCATGCTTTGGTTTTGACAACTGAAATACAAGGACTTCACCGTTGTAGGACAAGAATTGATCTTGCTCACCCAGAAGCATCTTGATTTATCTTTATGTATATTCCTCTACAAGAAAATCATGTGTCCCTATTTCTGTCAGGCTTATTCCTGTGTGGAAATTTTAACCTTTCTGGACATTTTCCATCTACAAAAAGCAAATAAGAAAAGAAAATTAAATTGGTTTGGGACAAGCTGAACTGAACCTTAAGGATAACTATGCATTGCAAAGCAATAACACAGAAAAATTTGATAATGAAGCCAGTGTATGCTTTAATCTCACAAATTAATAATGAAGTTAAAAAACCTTGTACTAAGAGATTTACCTAATAGAAATGCTTCTTTACCAAAGTATGAATTCTGTGGTTATCAACAGCTACACAGTGTAATATAAATGGACAGGAATCAAGCAACACACTCACAATTCATGTGATTGTATTGAAGAAACCACGAATATAACTGAGCAGACTGGAATGTAACTGTGCTTTGAGTTCTGATATTCAAGAGCCTTCTCTGGGGCATAGTACTTGTTAATAGCCATACTTAATTTTTTGTTACAATTATAAGGCCTCGAAGGAGAAAGTTCTCTGAAGAACCATCCAGTCATTTCGCGGCCAAGCAGACTCCCTCCCTCTCTCCCTTCTCGCCCCGGGAACCCCGAGGGAACCGCAGCCGTCTCACCAAGCTCCACTCAACCTGCAGGACCCGCAACGACCGCTCAGGCCACGATACCGCCCGCTCCCGCACAGACACCGG
>NW_005054403.1:2524935-2529470 GCF_000277835.1 Geospiza fortis | reverse complement strand
CCCTGCCGTACAGGTGAGGGTCGGGGGCTGTCTGGGGCCCCGGCCTTCCCCTTCCTTTCACGGCCCTCCTATTCCATGTTTCCTTTCAGCAGCGGCAGGATAAGGGGGCGCTGATAAGCGAGACCCGGCGGCGTTTCGAGGCGGAGTACCTGCCAGGTGAGCGGGGGGCGGTGGGCGCGGGCTCTGGGCCTTGTCCGCTGTCACTTTCCTCTCGGGGCTCCGGGTGTCCTGCTTTCCCAGGTCTGGGAATGTCTGTGCCTTTTCACAGAATCTACTGGGTCGGAAAAGGCCTCCGAGATGATCGAGGCCAGCCTGTGACTGAGCACCTGTCAGCCAGCCCAGGGCCCTGAGTGCCACATCCAGGCTTTCCTTAAACACCTCCCGGGACCGTGACTCTGCCACCTCCCTGGGCAGCCCATGCGAATATCTAATCGCTCTTTGTGTTAAGAATTTCTTCCTAATGTCTAACCTGAACTTGCCCTGGTGCAGTTAAGGTGTCCGAATCCATGGCAGGGTCCAATGCTCGGCAGGTTTCTGTGCTGGCTCTCGGTGCTCTGTCTGCTGGGTCGCTGTGTTGGGGCAAAGCTCTTGCTGCTTTTCTCTTGCAGGGTGTTTGGTTGGCTGGAGAGTGTGGCCTGGGACATTGCTGTGCTTGGTGTTCTTTGGGTGTAAAGCATGTCAGGGAAGGGAGAATGGAGGCATTCTGACCTCACAGAGTTTGTCAGAGCAGGAGTTGTTTTTCTGGAGTAACTTGCACTTGAATTTCATGCAGGCCATAATTAAGGTCATGCTGCATGTCCAACTCGGTTCTAAAGTGCAGGTGCATTTGAATTTGTAAATGAAGGCCGGGAGATGCTGGGGATGCCTAGGGGAGAGGGAAGACTGGGGAAAGCCTGGAGTGGTTTCCTTTTATTTCAAGGTTGATTTGCATTGCTTATGTTGGAGGAATGTAGAGTATGCTAACAATTGTAGTAAACAGTATGTTTCATTGTGACTATCTAGAGACTTTTTACTAAAAACTTGCTTCTGTGCAATTTTTACTGCAAATACAGTAAAAGTCCACTAGTTGTGTTGCCTGCATCTCCTTTAATATGAGCCTCAGTTCTGCAAACAAATGCCTTGCTTTGATGTTTCTGATCAGAACTGTTGAGGTTACCTTGCTATCTATCACTTTTATGTAAGGGTTATGTGCTTCTTCATTGTAGTGGGCTGGATATGTTTTTGGAAAACTTTGGAAGTCTTGAGGGTGGTACAACTTTGCCTCATATGGTTGCTCTGCTAACTTTCATAAAGGAGATTACTTTGGCCTTGATTAGAGATGACCTTTATTTCTGATGACAAAATTTTTTAGAAAGTCTTGAAGTAGAGCTTATTTTACCATTTAATATTTCTAAGTGAATAAAGATATCTTTGTAAAACTTAGGCTTGAATGAGTGGAGGCTTATCTTCAAGTCTAAATTTTTCTGCCTCTTAATGTTTTCAATTAGTGTATATTTTCATATGGTAGGTGATTCAACTTGCTTTGTATTCTGTTATCCCAGAGTCACACTCATAAATAATTTTTTCAGAAAGCCTAGGACTGCTCTGGGACAGTGGTTGTGGAAAAGGGATATTACTCTTTCAGTTGATCTGCTCCTTAAAATCTTGGAATTCCAAGTTTCTCTAGTTTTGATGTCTCTGTTGGGCTGGTTGATACAGCCATTAAATAACTGAATACTGTTGCAAGGTAAGCTGTAATCCTATTTGCAGAATTTTGAACACTATTTCTCAGTAAACCCATTTTAGGGTCATGGTTTTAGGCTCTTGGCCCTTTCAAGAAAATAGGATTAAGGCTTTTTGGAGTTTGTGTTAAGATTCTGCACCAATTTTAGGAATGCCACAAGCAAATTAATGTTCTCATGACCACAATCAAGAGTGAAAACCACAGGATTTAAATTTTGTACTGGTCTATCAGCCTTTACTGTGTGTGTTCTAAAACATATTCTTTTATGCTTCTTAATCAAAGGAATGTGGGGCTGCATGTATGCAGACACCCTCAAACCTGTGACTTTGGGTGTAAAGGTGCAAATGATTGCTTCATACCCAGGAATTTTAGTCTGCTTTCAAAACTAAGGGCACTGTCAAGTTACACTGAGAAGCTGATCCTTCCTGTAAAGTTTAGTGTGGTCATAGAATTGTGGGCCTCTACAGAGCAAACTTTATTCTGTTTACAGGTGAACTGCAGGTGTTTAAGTTGGAGAAAAGTTTTCAGCCAGTTTTTTTGTTTTGGTTTGGTTTTTTGCTGCCACTGTTTAGTTTTCCCTCTGGGGAAAACAATATAACTGGTTATTCTAGAAACAGTAATTCTGATCATCAAAAATGAAGTGATTCTTCCATATTCTGTAACTCATAGTTACTAGTTTCCTTCCTGTCCCTCCTCATGCAGGAAGATTTGGTAATGGTCAAAATGCTGTGATGGCCTTACAGTAATGTTTACTTTTGTTATGAAATGAAAATTTAGAGAGTCTTTGAAATCGTATGGTTTCATTGAAGTTATTTATTGGCAGAATACAATTTTTGGTTTAAAGTAGAATCTACAAAAATATATAGCTGATTCAGAAAAGTCTAATATTCCAACATGTATTATAATTATTATAATAATATGGATAGTTTTCAAGGTTAGGTGGGAAAAGTTCTGTTCAGCAATTGGAAGCACCATAAATCTGTTTTTTTGAATTATACAGTTGTTTCATTTATGTGACAAAATCAGAAGACCTTGATAGTCAGATACAGTGTGAAAGTGTCAGAGAACCTTACTGGTTCATTTTCCCAAAATTTGTGGGAGAACTTTCTTGCTGAAGTTATTCAGCTAATTTGGCCATTGACCTGGTCTAGAAGGAAAGCTTGGCCACTGTTGGATTTTATCTGCAAAACAGTATTTATTATTAACTGAAATCTTGTGGTGGTTTTTTTCCTCTTCAGTTAACTTTCTAGCTGGATTCTGAAAACAACTTCAGTTCTTGTGAGGAATGTGTGTACCAATAATGAAACCCTTGTATTTGAAAGGTTTATCTCCAATAGTGCCCTGTTAGCCCAATAGACTGGCAAACACTGTCTCATGTGGTAGGCAGACTGCACTTTGTCTTCACTGGTTTTGGGCCTGATTTTTGTTGTGCCTGTTTAGATTCTTTGTGACAGTTGGTGACGTAAATTATTTTACTGGTGAAAGGAACAATGGAAACAAAAGATTTTTTTTCTAGCACTGACTGGCACTAGCAATGTTTTCTAGCAAACAAGCATGTCTTTTTCTATAGTGAATTTCCATTCCTTAGAGGATTTCTAAAATTAGCTTTTATTTCTGGGCTATTACTTTCTATTTTAATGTTACAGTGGAAATTATTTACAATCAAGTCTTGTTTGATTTTTTTTTCAGTAAACTAGTTTTGTTCATATTTTGTTTTGTATATTAACTGTTTCTAATTGCCTGTTATTTCCTGGCCCTCCCCACTTACATCCTTTTCCTTTCTCCTTTAGGCAACTCTTAATTTTCAAAAAAGATTTTGCAAGAGAGGTTTCCCATCCTTCAAATTTAAAGGATTAAATTTCACAATGACCTTCTTTAAGCGAGTAGCAAAGGTGTTTTGTTAATCATATGAGCTGATTGCAAATAAATTTTTAGATATATGGGACACTCTTAAAAATCAGTGATAAGACTATTGTAGAAGACTCTTAAATTAATGTTTTGCATACTTGCATGTCTTTTTATGCTCTGAAAAGTCTGTTTCCCCTGGTTCTTAGCTTTCAGGCTGAGACTGGTAGAAGGATAAGATGGGAAACATACTTTTGTAAAAGGCTCTGTAACATTAATGATTGAGCTTTTTATTGAAAACAGTCTTTATAGTCACTGACAGTGTTCAGCATTGCTAAAAGTTTATTTCACTTTGTGAATGCAGATATTTTATTTGTCTATTGCTTCTTGAGGTTATTGAAATGATTCCTTATTGGATGGAAATAGTGTTTGGTTTGTTCTTTGTCCCTGTCCCTTTATGGCTACTGACCTTCTTAAATTGTTTCTGGTCTTGCTGATTTTCTCATGTAGCAGCTGAAGGCACATACCTGAATTGTTACAGTACTTAGTTTAATGTTTGGCATCAACAGCCAATTAAAATGGGTTTCCTCTTGGTAGCCAGAGTCAGAGAAATGATTGTGACCATTTTAGACCAAGAATTGTTGTCTGGAATACCTTTAAGACAGTAGTTAAATTGAGTCTCTTTGTGTAAAGTAACACTTGACATACTTTTCTAAGTTGCTTTTTTTTTCTCTGCTTTGTACAATAAAGTTTTTGAGTTTGTTCTCTATTAAAAGATATGCAGGTGCTGTCTCTACCTAGCTTTATGTATGGCTTGTTCTGTTAACACTACTTTTCTAGATAAGAGTTTTTTCTGAAGGGGGAGGTCATTCAGGGTTTTAATTCTGAACTTCTCTGGATTAATTTAGTGCGTGACTCAGCTGTGCTGCCTAGTTTTGAGTCCTGTGGTTATTCTTCTATATTCCTG
>NW_005054403.1:2416792-2524925 GCF_000277835.1 Geospiza fortis | reverse complement strand
CAAATTTGTATTATTTTTCCTAAAGCATAAACGCAGAAGAAAACACAGCAGCAGAGCACTGTTCTCCTGGTAATCACAGAACAGGTCAAGTTGGAAGGAACCATAGTGGCTTGTCTGGTCCAGCCTGTTCAGGCAGGGTCATCCAGGAGCCCAGGGCACAGGTTTGCATGCAGACAGTCCTTGGATGACTCCACACCATCTCTGGGCAATCTGTTGCAGGGCTTAGTCACACACTGTGAAGAAGTTCTCCCTCAAACTCAGGAGGCACTCCTGAGCATCTGTCTTTGCCATTGCCTCTTGCCCTGTTGCTGGGCACCTCTGAGAAGAGCCTGGGCCCGTCCTCTGCCACCTCCCTGCAGGTTCTGACAGACATTGATGAGGTCTCCTCTCAGCCATCTCTTCTCAAGGCTGAAGAGGCCCAGCTCTCTCAGCCTGTTCTCGTTAGAGAGGTGCTCCAGTCCCTTAATCTTCTTTGCAGCCCTCCACTGGACCTGCTCCAGGGGCTCCTGGCATGGAAATTAGATGTCAGTGAAAAAAAGAGTAATGAAGAAAAGGGATTTTACAATTTGTGTCTCAAAACCTAATGAAATCTTCTAGTGGAAGTATTGCAGTGAAATTTGTGTGCATTTAGTTTTGTGTATTTCTGCAGTTGTTTTCAGAGGTGTTCTCTGGTGTTACAGAAGATTCTTTATGTTGAAACATGGTAATTAAGTGGTAGAGTTTCAATGTGCTCATGGAAAGGACAGAAGTCCTCACTAAAGGAAAAAAACAAAAAAAAAAAGGAAGGCAAGTAATATAAGAAGTTGATGTTCAAACAGCTTTTTTCTTCTTCCAGTCTTTTCTCTTGACCTCAAATGCACAATGAGAAAATAAAAGTGACTTTAACCAACTATTTTCAAAGTAAGGTTAAATACCTGGTCAATTTTGCTCACTCAAATTTTCATGAAGAGCTTTCAGCTAAAGGAATAAAGAGGGTTAATAATGGCCACATCTCCTTGCTGCTGTCACTCCCTTATGTGGAATCTATAATTTGGCAGATTATGCTTTTTACTTTTTTTGGATCTGAGTCTTGCTTAGTTTCTACAGTTTCCTGGGTCAATGGAAAAGTATTGAAGCATCCCAGTTTTGCCTCTTCCATGGCTGTGGAACTATTCTATGATACAGAAAGGTTGGAGTGTCTTGGGCTGAGGGAGTGACCAGGTTTCCAAGCCTCTGGACTATGAGATGTTACACAAAAGTCTGGCACTGCTGCTACACATGTGGTTTTCAGTGGCCCTTTCTGAACAGAAATATCTGGTAGTGCTGTACCTTGTGTTACCTTTGGGGTGAGTGCTGTGTGTTCTGAATACCTTACAAAATTCTGTTCATTATGGACTCAGTTACAGAGCTGTCTCCCTTCCTGAGGTGAGGGTGACTAAACTTAGTGTCTCAGTGTCCTAGTGGCAGTCCTGCAAGTGTGAAGAAGCAAGCACCTAATTCTCCTTTGAGAAAAGCATCAATATATGGTTACAGGTGTCTAAATGGGTAGGCTTGGAGATTGTCTGAGGTAAGTTACTTCAGTTTATAGTTCCACCTGAATTTCCATATGGGTGCCCCTCAAATACTGTTTCTTTTTTGGCCTCTTAGTTGTTGTGCAGGATGTATTTAAATTTTTTTGAGAATCCCAAAGGTCTTATTTTAACTAATTCTCATTTAACTCCAGAAGTTTCTAATAATACAGCACCCAAGTGTTCCATGAATGATTTAAAATTAGAAACATTCTGATTATTTCACAGTATATTTTGAAAACAAGTTTCCAGATGTCTGTAGAATTATGTGGCATGTACAGATTTGAAGAGGAATTCCTCCTCTGAACTGACACATTTTCAATCACTGGGTTCTTGGAAAGACTCCATCAATTTTATATCACTCTGCTTTTTGTGTATGAAATAAGACACCTTTGTTTTGTATTCACATTCTCATTTTAAATTTTACTTATTTTGTGGCAAGAATTGGATCAAGCAGGTAAAAGTCATATAGTATTCAGTACTCGGTACTGTTGTTCTGTCAGTCTCAAGCTAACCTGATTCAAATGCTGGCATTCTGCAAGTGCTTGTGGATGCAGGATTTGACTAGCTGTTTCCCCTGGTTTTAGGGTGTTTTGTAGCATATATGTAAATTCAGATTATGTGGGTCTTGTTGAGAATGTAGAGAAGAGAGGGAAAGATGGTTTTTCAACTATCCTTGTCTCTGAATGCAGCTTGCTTTCCATTATGTTGGAAGTTTGGATTCAACATTTTCTCTGTTTCTCTTTCACTTTCATTTTCTTAAAATACTCACAAAGTTAAATGTCTATGTTCTTAAAAATATTCTCTCAGTTCAGAGTTTGGGAAAACTTGTTAGTGGCTGAGAAATGTGTTCTGAGGTTTGTTCCATGTAATGTTATGTCAATGGTTTTAAATTACAGTTTGATACAAGGTGCACAATTCTCACATTTTGACAGTTCTGCTCTCAGACAGATACTGAAAGCAAAGAGAGCCTCAAAAAGTGGTGTGAAATGTTATCCTGTTAGTTTTTACCTGGTGGTGGGTTTTCTCTTTAATTACAGAGCACCCTAATCCCTTATATAAATAAGATGCATATGGGACTGATCTCAGCAAAGTACTTGGCTGATTAACTGCAGTCAGTCGCAGCTGGAAGCCAGTGTGTGTTAGAGTTTATCAAACCAAGGTGAAGTGAAATAGTTAACTTTAAGTCCTGCTTGCTTTTCTCAGACAAAACTTCCTAAATCATTGGGGAAATTACACATTTCAAATGAGCAGTTGAGATTACAAAATTTCACTCCCAGGATTTTTGCAGTTCATCTGTGGTTCCTCTAGAGCCACAGAGAAGTTAAACACTTCAGTTTGGAGCTGAGTGATCACTTCACTGGGCTCAGAATATAGGAAATCAGCTGTCCACTGCAAGTATGGAAATGATGAGAAAAGAAACTTCAATAGTTAAAAAGATTTTAGTGGATTAGAGGCTTTTGGGCAGAGGAGAAAGTAGGGGACTAAGATTAAGGAAAGTGGGATTAAATTCTAGGGTTATCTAAGGAACAAAGTGAAGTAGTGGAGTGTGGGATTAAGGGAGGGGGAAATTTGAAGCCTAATGAAGAAGGGAATATGGTAGATGATGTATGTGAGAAGCAGTCAGATGTGAAGAGATGCATTGGGGAGTGCAACTACAACTTAGTGAATAGACACATTTAAATTGGTATATTCTTGCAGTTATATTGACTAATTTATAATAGAAAACAGTAAAAATTTAAAGACAAGTAAAATAGATAATATTTTTGCATGTAGGCCAGTAAAACAACAAATTTTAGCAGAATGTAGTGGTGTCTTTTTCTTAACCCCTTCCTCAGAGTTGTCTGACTGAAATACACATTGCCAAACCATTCCTTCACAGTTCTAGATAGTTGTAATTGGCTCTGAAAGCGGTTTGTTATTGACAGAGGAACAGTTCTTTCCAGTTTGTGAAAATTAAATCTCTTTTATTAACAGTCTTATTTTTTTTCCATGGTAATCATGAATTTAAGTGAATAGTTTAAGAGCTTATGTTTTTTTATTAGTTAGCAGAGATGTGTATCAGTGTCTGTTGCTTTCAGAAGCCTGTTTCTATTATGGGCTCTTGATTTACATTCTATTTTCACCAATTTCTCAGAAAAAGGATCATTGATTTTAAAAAACAAGCTCTTGTTTAAGTGTATCTACAGTAGAAATAGGTCCCCTTAGCATTTGTTTTACTTTCCTGTTTAAAAATAAAAAAAACCAGAACAGCAGTAAGCCTTGTTTCATCTGAAGTACTTCCAAAAGCATGTAAGTCTCTTATCATGTTGCTAATGTGATACAAGAAGATACAAGAAGCCTTAGAGGCTTTTCTGCTACTCTGGAATTGCATGTAGTTTTTCTTGGGTAGGGTAACAATTTATTACAAGTGTAAACTGTAATTTTTTAAATGAAAACAATTCTGTTTAATGCAATAATGTATAGTGCATGCTCAAAACCAAGGATTTTATGTTTGTTGTCAGACATTTTATGGTCTAACATATTGATACCTGTAAGTTTGAGAACTCAAGCATGTACTTCTGATGTTTAGTATACACATTCATCAGTACACAGATTCTATACTATATGCTAATTCATGTTAATTGTACAAAACTTGTTTTAGAAAAATTACACCTGTCCCAAATGCACTTTGTTTTTTTTGTTGCATAAGGATCACAGAAAATATTTTTCTAGTGAGGGTTGTCAGTGAGAATATTTTTCTAGTGAGTAATATTGTAGTGTCGCTAAATATCATTGCAGCAGATAAATTTAACATGCTGTGCTTTGTTTCCTAAAATTTGAAACTGCAAGAGAAATCCTATGTACCAGGTAGATGCTTATAGACATAAACTTAACAAATCTCTGCACGTTTCTGAAGCAAATGCTATAGACACTAACTTATTTATTTCCTAGATAAATCAGATAAATATGATTCTAGAGATGTGGAGAGACTTCAGCAAGATGACAAATGGGTTGAAAACTACTTGATTTGGCGTCATGATGTTGTGGATGATACATTAAAGATGATTGATGAAAGCTTTCAGTGGAGGAAAGAATACACAGTTAATGGTAAGCTATGTTATACAGTGATTTTGAAGGTGTGTGTTGCTTTTCTCTTGAACTACCACTGATCTCTATATGTAGTTTCATTAAGTACCTCTTAAAGGTTTGCAAGTACCACGGAGAGCTGAGCAAGAACTTTCAAAAAATGGAAAAAAAGAGAAAAAGTATTTCTTTTTATGTTGACCAGTAGTGTCTCAGTTTTGTTGTGGTTCCATGTGTCCATTGAAAGGATGTTTAAGGGGAAGGAAGGAAGGAAGGCAGTTATCTCTTGCTTTGTCTCTTTGCATCATAGAGCTCTAAAAAAAAAAGCAAATAACAGAAAGCCTCACAACAAACAGGGCTGTCTTGTTCATTGTAATAGCACTGGTCTGGTACATTAAATAAAAGATCTCATTTTTGTGCTGTGTAAATATTTTGAAGGTGAACTCCATCTACAGGACTTCACTCTCTGAAGGATAGAGCATGGTGGGGAGGCTTCAGATATGAAAAAAATAAACATTTGCAGCATTTTTTTCTGTAGATTTTTTCAATTATTCTTACTTCATAAATAGATTCTACTCTGTAGCATGGGAACAAGATCTTGAGAAAATTTGAAATCTTTAGTATTTGCATTAGTTTAATAAAGGCCTTGGAAAGTGGCTTATAAAGATGCTTTTGGGGTTTTTTGCTAGACTTTTCCAATTTTAGTGACTTCTGTTAAGTTCAATGTGATTATTAATATGATTACTTGATTACTGAAATAATATTTTGTTTGGTTTTGCAGACTTATCAGAATCTGTCCTTCCAAAATGGTTATTTGAAATCGGTGCTCTCTTTCTGCATGGATATGATAAAGAGGGCTATAAGTTATGTAAGTTATACAAAATAGACTATTTTCAGCCTTTGGTCATTGATTTGTTTCGAGCATTTTATCATCTTGAAAAATTAGCATTTTAAGAACAGACATAGATATATATTGGCTACTGTTTTTACTTAAAAAGGTAATTGAGTTATAAAGTTTTTATTTATTATAGAATCCACAGAGTTGGAAGGGACCCAGCAGGGTGATGGAGTCCAGCTCCTGACCCTGCACAGGGCAGCCTCAGAATCACACCATGGGCCTGACACTGACAGGCTTGGTGATGTGACCATTGTCTTAAACAAGAATATAATAGTTTAATGTATGTTCTGTGTTTGAATAGGGGTTTCTCTTAGTCTTGAAATACAGTCTAGCTAACATGCTGTATTTAAAAACATTTGTTTCTTTACATGAAACAAGTTGCTTTTTACTTTAGTTTTGCAGCTGGAAGTAAAAGACATGGAGAAGAAATCTGGTTTTTACTACAGCTTTCCAAGTTTCAGGGATAAGAATATTGAGCATATCTAAAGTTATTTTCAGGCCTGTATAACTTAGATACTGTAAAGCCAGTAAAAATGGAAGCTACTCTTCACATTACTGCCCTGAATATTAATTTTCTTACTTCTTGTATAATCACTAACTTGGATTCAGACATTTTTATCAAGTCTTTACTTTGAATTATGCTGGTGGGTTTTGGTTTGTTTTTCATATAAACTCAAATCTCTATATGACTTAGTTTCTTTTATTCCAGAAGAATATATGCTAGGCTTTCATTTCTACAGTGGTGTTCACATCCTGGAATTTAAAATTTTATTTTAGAAAGATCTGTTGCTTTTTATATAATTCTTAATGCACGTATAAGTAGTTTTTCAAAACACATCAACTGCAGTGCTGTAGGAAACCTAAGAAGAGAAGGAAACATTAATTTTACAGCCATACTTACAATATGTGGTGAACATAGTATTGTCTGAAGACCATGTGATTTAATTTTAAATTATGAAATACTAATCTAGGTAAATAGTCTTTAAATACAGAAAAAGTGCTTTTCCACTTTATTGTTTCTTCTGAGGTATAATTCGTTGTATTTTCAATTTCTAAAAAATTATAGTACAAAAAGTGAGAAATGTGGGGTGTGTGAAGAAGTGTGCAGTTGTTTTTCTGGCTGTTCAGTAGTCACAAAATCAGGACAAATATAAAGTACAAACTCACATGTTAATACATTTCAGTGTATCCTCTGTAGTTATTTGGTTGATGTTTTCTGTTTGCTTGGATCTTTCCTTCAACTTTTGTGTATGTTTTTGTTCAAGTTTGGTTCAAAGTGAAGCATCATACAAGAGATCCTAAACAGCAACTTGACAAAAAGAAACTGGTGGCTTTTTGGTTAGAACATTATGCCAAGAGAGATCATGGAAAGCCCTTGACAGTGGTATTTGACATGGCTGAAACTGGAATCAGTCACATAGTAAGTATTGTCGCTGTCTTGTCTTGATTGCTTTTGGAATTATGTAACCTGTGTTACAAGAAAAAAGGAAGTCACTGTGCAGTCATTGGCACATAAATAACTTAACAGTCATTGAGATAAGTGATATGGTAGAGCTTTTTCCCATGATGTGAGCAGTTTCCAAAATCTTTTGTTACATATTAAATTTTGTCTTCTACAACACGCTGAAAACTTGCTTTTAGTTTAGTGGCTGAGCTAGTTTAGATTGCACGGTTGAGATCTTGCCTATCCATAGATATTTATAGATTTAATCTAGCAACTAAAAATCTCACAGATTGTCTATAGGTTAAAAAATAAAATGTATTTCTATAGAATAATTACATTTTTCTTATCAAGTGCTATGCTGTCCTGTTATTACAGGAATGACTGGAACTTGTATCTTTGTGCTTTTTTTTGTGGTGGTATGGCAAGAATTAAAGTAAGCAATAAACCCCATCCCCAAACCCAACTCCAGAAGGTCGTCTAGATCTGGCATAGGCAAGATTATTAATGTTGCATTGGGACCTTGCAGCTGTGCAGTACAGGGCCACCAGCTTATGGGGAGGTAATTTGACAAATAAATATGGTATGATTGTTTTGCAAGGTTGGTGCTCCTACCTGTACAGGGAGAGCTGTCTGTTCATGCTCCTAAAGATAATACTGGAACCACAGTTTTACATAGCAGGAGTAAAGGATTGTAATAATTTCCTTGATGTGAAAGACTGATTTGATTTAGGTTTTATGGATTATATCCTGAAGCAGCTTACATATTTGAGACTCCCAGAGACAAAATCTCAGCAAGTGCTGTCTGTAACTGTCCCATTGTACAGTCTTGCTTTGTAGTTAGTATGTTTATCACAGAACAGGAATATTTTAAAAGGCTATTTGTAACCATGTGGAGTAATTGATGAATCTGTCACAAAACTAAAACAACGTGAATCTCTTGAGTTCTCTTCCAGAGCATGCCTCATTCGTTTGTTCTGTTGCTATGGACATATACTATATCACTTTTATCACTGATATGCAGGAGATAATTCTGATAGCTCATGGCTTGTTGCACCAGTTTAGGTAACTAGAATAGATGCAGTTATTGAATAGTCTGTGAAATCTGCACTTTTAATTCCAGACTTTTCATCAAAATAATGGATCTATCTCTCTGCTATCTGATAGTGCTGCTTTTGGATAGGCAGCAGAATAGAGAGCAGCATCGTGATTAATGGAGATTCTAATCTATCATTGCAGCATCGTGATTAATGGAGATTCTAATCATTCTAATCTATCATTGTGTTTGTTCTGTTAAATGAACGATATTGCATTTGGTACAAGCAATAGACACTTGAGATAAATGCTTCTATTAGAGGCCTCCTTCTGCCTGTAGAGATGTCAAGTTAGTTTCTAGTTTCTGAAGCCACTTAAAAAGCTTTCAGGTTGTGGGTGGTCCCTTTACACAGTGTTATTTTTTGGCGGGCTTTTTTCACTCTGTCCACAAATGTTTTGGTAGTGTGCTTACATCACCCTAGGAGCTCCTTCCCCATTGTTACTGGCTGAGGCTTTGGATCCTCAGCCAGAAATGCTCTGTACTGTTTCTGAAAGTACTAGTAGTGGTCATTTCTGTTTAAAGGACTGGGAAGAGTACTCATGGCAAGCTTCCCACCTGAGTACCTTATTGTGGCAAGGTATCTCTTACTTTATTTCTATACCTGTTTCATAAAAACACTTCCTTGCCGTTTACTGTGTAATACAGTTCCATTATACCTGGATTTTGCGAAGGAGACTGACTGTACTATTTCTGTACAGTTGCTCATTGGATAGAAGCATCCTGAAAATGGGTGGTATAGAAGCAGCTCTTTTGAGCACTGTCTCTGCTCACAGTTTCTCTGCATGCTACCAACTAATACTAAACCTAAAAATTCTCTTCAAAGGAAACTTATTTTTTTTCCTTTGGAAGTATAATACTGAGTGCAGTAGTATATTGAACAGTATGTAGGATAATTACTGAAGGGAAATTTCAGTATATTGAGTACTCTTCCATCTGTCAAGCTTCTCTGGTGCTAAAGGTTTCTTTCTCCTGTATTTTTCCTGCACAACTTAAGTCCTGTTGAAACTCTGCAGCAGTTCAGTTCTCTTAGTTATTGCAGTGATCAGAGGTCTATTGACTTGTTTCCCTTATTATAAGGGGAAGTTGACCACAATCTTGCAGCAGTTTAATGGAGGAAAAAGCCTTGCGATGTGTTTTGAGGTTATTTGTAGTGTATATAAAATTTGATCATAGTTGACTACAATATATCTATCTTGTGCTTTTCATTAAATGCCTTAGCTAAGCCTGCACTTCGGCTTGCTTTGTGTTTATGCTGTGATTTTTTTTTAAACTTTTTTTTTTAGGACTTGGATTTTGTCCGGTTTATTGTCAACTGTTTTACAGATTATTACCCAAACTTCCTCAGTAAGTATTGGTTATTAAATATTAAGCATTGTAGAGTGGTGTAACAAGAGCATTTAATAATATGATAGAAGATGGGGAACATAAGGAGTTTTTTCATGTCCTTTCTGGGGTAACTTCATGGAACATTATTGTTACGATGTTAGGATATTCATGTCCTAAAATCAGTACAACTTTGTTTTGTGAATAAACTTTACTTTCATCAAAAATCAACTGTCTTTTTGTGAAGTAATGATGTTTATTACTAAGTAATAGTTCGTACTATGTTTATACCTGGTAAGAGCTATTATAAGCTCATAATAGAAAAGAATTGACCTGTTTTCCTTTGCTTGTTACTTGTGTAGAACCTGTACAAACTTTGATAGTTTGTATCTTTTAGGAGTCTTGAGTGGCCCTAGAAATTTATGGGGGGCAATGGTTTATTCTGAATATGAAAGTGGTGTGTTCTGAAAATTATTTATTCTGAAAAGGCATTTTTGTGTGCACACTTCAAAAACTCTGCATACTTGCCTGCTAGTTTTCTGATGCACAGGCAAACACTGCATAGTTTATGCTAGGTCATCTTAAATATGTTGTAAATTTTAGGTGAAAATGGCTGTGAATGTTGAACTTCCATACAGCAACTGCTTTAACTCTGAATATTAAATTTTGGCTTGCTGATCAAAATTCAAAGCTTTGATCAAATATCAAACTTAAAGGCAAGTGCAACGTTGTTTTTTGTACTTTGACATTCAAGAGAAAAAAAATTGGGACACCTAAGTGTTTTCTAACCTCTATGGCTAAATAAAGAATATTTGGAAAAAATAGATATACAAGACTTATTTGTTTTTTTGTAAAGTAAGGGGCGCTGAATAGATTTGTTAAACTTTCTTCTTTTCAGTAGCTGGTTTTCTAGATCAGGTTGAGATCTTGCCTTTCTTTGCCTTATTTGTGAGATGAGTTATTAGTAACAAAATGTCAGAAAAGTAATGTCCCAGGAAGTACATAAACAATGTATAACTTGGAATTTTAGAAACGTTAGCTGTCTGTTTGGAAACCAGGTAATAAATAGCAACTAGTTCATACAAAATTGCTTTTACAGGGAGGTAAACATGAAGGTTTGTAAAAGTGAAGATTTACTTTTTACATGAACATTATTGCTGCACTTGCTGTTAAATAGAGAAATAACCTAGCACTTGGTATTCAGATTTTTTTTTCTTTTCAGCAAAGATAGTAATATTTGAAATGCCATGGATAATGAACGGTAA
This sequence comes from Geospiza fortis, assembly GCF_000277835.1. Lineage (NCBI taxonomy): Eukaryota > Metazoa > Chordata > Aves > Passeriformes > Thraupidae > Geospiza > Geospiza fortis. The sequence continues at coordinate 2,514,289 of NW_005054403.1, read as the reverse complement.
GTTGGATTTTTTTGGTTTTTTTTTCTTTTCAGATTGTGATAACTTTTAAAATTTAACAGCATAAATAAGAAGCATTGTTCTACTCTGTGTAGATACAGATGAATAATGGAGTTTGTTAAACATGCATCTTTAAATATTTCAGTTTAAAGGTTTCATTCTTTCAATTTTTCCTTCTGTTATTGTATTTTGGATCATATTTTACATGAAGTCTGTATTCATCCTGTTGTTTTCAAAGGTTAGGAGACCTTGATAAATAATCTATCCTTGAATGCTGCTAACTAGAATCCTTTCAGCAATCCTGTCATTAGCAGTGACGGTGACTTATAACCAGCTCAAAACTACAATACACAGTTTAGGATAGATGCCTGACACTGGCTGCTGATGTGGTTACATTTGTTCTGATATAGATACTTTAATAATTAGCTGTAACTATAATGTACAGGATAAATACACTATTCCTCTGTTGTTGCCATATGAATACATATTTTTATGTTGGCCTTATATTTTTCCTGCATATTCATGTTTTACTGTCACTGAAATAACAGTGGTCTTTGTAAATGCTTCATAAATCTAAACAAATATCCTTTAAATCAGCCAGACATTTCAGCAAGAAAGGGTGTATACATCTTTCCCAACCTCCCTAATTCAGATTTGGAAACACAATTGGTTTTACCTGCTCAGTACTTCAAGGGCTAAATTCTAAGACAGCAGAATTGTCAGTTATTCAGAGACTCCTTCCATTTTCTCTGTAAATAATACCTTTTTTCCCTTGCATTGCTCATTCCAATTATAATAGATAATAACCTGCTTTAAGAGCAGGTTTTGCAATATTTTGAGGGATGTAACTCACTTGTGTTATGTAAGATCTACCAATACACTGAAAAAAACCTACAAAAACAAAATAACAAAATTGCTTTCCTGTTAACTCATGTATACCTTTTGTTTTGTTTGGTGTTTTGTTTTTTAAAGCTGCTTTTAAAATCGTGAAGGGTTGGCTTGGCCCAGATGCAATAAGCATGTTAAAGTTCACAAACAAGAATGACGTGCAGGAATACATCAGTGGAGAGTATCTGCCACCTCACATGGGTGGAACTGTAAGTATGAAATGTCATGTTTCTGTTGTGATAGACTGAGACACCTATATTCCATATGTGGGATTGAGGGTTGGCTCTTCACAGAGGAGAAATTTCTTGAAATGGTTTTGCCAATGATAATTTCAAAATCACAATAATGTAAAATAGGTGAACTTCATGAGAATTTGATATCTACATTCTTAAGTACTGCTACTATTTTTTCTGAATTACTCATCCCGTTATAAGTCACTGAAAACCACTTAGTTTTTCAGGCCTTCAAGAAAAATTATCTAAGTGTCATTGTACTTTTTTTGCTCTCTGGTGAATTAGAGATGGTGTGTGTTTATGAAACAAGTTCTTTGAACAGAAAGTAGGTTTCATTGTCCTCTGAGACTTCTAGTCCAGCTCCAGAGCTATGATTCATTAAAGACAGTTATATTGTAGCTATTTTTCCTTTGCTGTCTCTAGGGCTGCATTTTAAGACATGGCTATAGAAGTTTCTTTTCGAAGAGTATAGTAGAGCTCCAAAGTGGTACAAGCAGCATCAGTTTAACAGAACCAGAATCCAGTTCTAGTGCAATCTAAAGAGTGGAACAGCACAAGCATCTTGCACAACAGGTTTCACTTTTCACAAGGCTAGTAGATCAGTATTGCATAACCTTTAAAATAAAATAGCAGAAAAATTATTCTTTAAAATATTAATAGGCAATTTCTGGTAGTAGAATAAGCCCACTTCAGGGGAGTTACTTTTCATGGTTCTTTTTTCAGCTTTTATTTTCTGAAGTACTTTTGGCGTTATGGCAGCAACCATGTGGAGAAAAGGAGGGTTGTGTTTCAGCAATAGTAGGGGAGGCCATGTTCCTTTGTATATGAATTCAGGGCAGTGTTATTGTGGCCAGGACATAAGAAACTTGTTTGGGGAACATAAATAATGTTACTTTGATTTTCATTTGACTGAGATTAGAAGCCTTTAAAAAGTGCATGTGGCTCTTGAAGAAAAGATACCCTTTTTCTTTGTGGAGAATTGCTGCCCCAGCTTCCAGTCTCACATAGGGACTTCCTCATTTGGAAGAAAGCTGGAATTATTGCACAGCAGGAGTGGGCATTGAGGGAAGGGCTGATGATGTCTGAAGTGGCTTCAGTAAGGGATTGAATGTTGTTTAGCAGTGGTTCTGGGCCTGCCTCCTGTGGTATTGTGCTATTGTTGCAATAGAGGGACAAGTTATTTTCCTCATTAAAACTGAGTATCTCCTACCTGCTTTTTAGACTATCTTGCCTAATAGTTCATTATGTCTTTAAAGAAAAAACTTGTGGTTTTGCTAAATACCCTCCTGAAGCATCTGATGGAACACACAGAGTTATTTGTAATCCTACCTTGGGCCTGAAAGGTCTGATTGCTAATTAGTGATTGTTGATCAAGCTGGCTCCATGTTGCCCATGTGAGAGCATTAACAAGTTTCAGAATCATGGGGGCAGCTTATCCACATCATCTGCCTGGGGTAAAAAGTTGCAGTGGCAGAAATAAAGTAATAGAATAGTAGTAAACTTGTCTGACAAGAACTCCAGGGGTTTTAACAATTTCAGCAAAGCAGTTTTATCTCTGCATATTAAGAGCCCTATATTTTGAACCAGCACATGCTTTGTCCAACTACTGAGTTTCACTTGATGGGTGTTTTGAGCTGTTAACCTCAGAACTGTCAGAATTTGGAAGAATTGTTAGCAAATACCAAGACTCCAAAATTGTGCTCTGAATTTTTCTTCCCAAGATTTTTTCAGTGTATGCAGTAAAGCAGGTTCTTTGCATCTCTGATAGCAGGGAGTTTTTCACTGACCAGACAACAGACAACTTAATGCCCTTTCTCAGAATTTAACTTTTCTTGATGTGATTAACTTTGGCTTCTCTTGAGGCAGCTAGCTAGAGTACAATTCACCATTATGAGTATTGTCAAGCCTGGCTTTTTAAAATACTGTATCTGACTTGCAGAAATTGATTCCTTCCATTTTTCTCTCAAGTGTTTGGTTTTGTTTGTGTGCCAGGTTTGGTTTTTTTTTTTTGCCCCCTTCTGATTTTCTCTCTGTCATCTTTGATTTCCACGCATTTTGTTACAGATCTTTATACTTACCATGAGCCTAATGCCAGTGAAGGGCACAGCATATCTGCATCCTTTGCTGTGTCCCCTACCAGGCTTCACTTTTGAAGAGCCAGATCTTGTCTGATGGATGCAACTAGTGGAGCAGATCATTTGACAGGCTAATTTGGGGTGATAACTAGATTCCACTGCACTTATGTTCTTTGTATTTCAGAAGAATATTTAGAGACTAGTTCTGGAAGTAACAAAAAAAAATCCATAGAATTAATAGTGTTGAACTTGGGAGTCAGTGATTACTTTGCTTAACTAAGGGAAGCGTCTGTTGGAAGCCTCCAACTTCAATGTCTCAATGAAGTTATCTTTAAGCATGTTTTAAGTCTGTCTCAAGGTCACTCAAAAGATGAATCAGAAACTTTCCACAGCTTTAAAATCCTTTGATTGACTGTCAGTCAGCTGTGGAAGAGGAATATTACATGCTTTATTTTAGACAACTAGTGGGCAAAGGTGTCTCCAGAGTACCAAAAGCATTAAAACTAATTATGGAAAATAGAAACTTGGGTTTTGCAAGACTTTGGAATAGGAATTGGGTCTAAGTTCCATTCAAGTCCTCATCAGTCTGTTGGCTGTGGCTGTTACCATATTGCTACACATCACATATGTGGCTTTGAGTTGTTCTTGTCCATAGCGCACAGAGGTCATTTACTTTATAGCAGGTTTATTTTGGTAGAGCTTGTCAAAATTGCCCAGGCCAGATCTAGGAGCAAGCTGATGCTAGCCAGCCTGGAAAATTAGGGTTAGGTGCTCAAGAGCCACTTGGTAATATTTTTCATTTAGTAATAAATGTATCCTAACTCAGTGTTTTCTGGCTTTCCTGTCTGTTGTAGCACACATTCTGCCATTTCCAGCTGTTGGAACAGTCCAGTTCTTAAGGCATACATATTTCTGACTGAGCAGGGAGATTTGTCTCTTCAGTAATATTTTCTGCAAGACTGAAGTACATACCGTGTACACTTTGATACAAGACATGAACACACAGTAGGGTTTTGATATGTTGTTTTGCCCAGTCTTTCTCTGTCAGAAAATGGATTTAACAAGGATGAATTGATTGCGATTCTCTCTACTGGTGCCAATATTGAACAATGTGTGCAACTGCTGTGCTCTTCACCTGGGTATCTAAATTGATAGCCCACAGGTTTTCTTGGAATTACCTTAGATAGATCAGTGGCCTGAAGTTAAATCATGCCAAAGCTTGCATATGACTTCATGGCCACTGTGTGCATGTCATCTTAGAATATATCACTACTATGATTAAGACACCTCTACAAAAAGAGCCAAAAATAGTAGCATGTATTCTCTAGATCTGCTATAAAAAAGAGCCGTAAGTTTATAGAATGGATGTATCGGGCATTGAATAAGTGTCTTGTTTACTTGGCTGAGGTTTTCACCCTGTTAGTAGATATGCCCATGTCACTGAAACGTAGGCACTGTGATAGGAAGTGTGGGACTTGGAACAGAATCTCATCAGTGGGACAACTCAGCTCTTGAAGCTATCAAGCTGCATGGATTAACAAGGCCAAGTAATATGTGCAGCAGAATTAATTTCCCTCTATTAAGGTCACTTTGTTACATGCCCTTCATCCAATGCTGGGAGGGAATGACAAGGCTTTGTTGGTTTGGGTAAGGGGAAGCTGGATATTTCTGTCAAATGTGGGATGTCAGTATTCTGTAAGACTACTGTGAGATTTCTTGTGGACTGGAGTCTTCTTTTAATAGTAATTTAGTCTAACTGATACCTAAAACTTGTCCTTCTGGTCCTTAATAGGATATTGTTTGAGCGAGGGAATACCTGTTTCATTCACCTAGAGGTCTTTGACTGTTGCTGCAAAGGAGTAGATGAGATTTAGACCTTGATTATAGATGAGCAGGAAGTATACTTTTGAAACACCTTTTTTGTAACTCCCTGCTGAGGGAGGCATCATTTATGAAGCAGGGCCATTGCTCCATTTTGCCTCACAGGAGTCAAAGCTGTGTTATTTTTCTCCACTGGAGAAGCTGACAGACTATATCAGTTTACTTAATGCTTAAAACTGCTTGAAAATGCAGTAGGAACAGAGATCCCTGTTCAAACACTGCCTCTAACATTAAATGTAATTAAAAAAATCTGGAGAATATTAAGAAAATTTCCAGTTGGCAAAAATTGTTTTTTTCTGATCTTCCAATGGAAAAGGTACCTTTGTTGTAGAATCATTGAGGACTTAAGTATTCTGCTGCTGCATTACTCAGATGTCTTAAATATGATCTTTAAACAGATTTGGCATTCCAAAGATTAGAGGTCTGAATTGCAGAATATGCTAGAGGTCTGCACACATTATATGAAACTTAAGGGATTATTTGGGGTTGTTTTGGGCTTTATTTCTTTTTTTTAAAGTGGCCATTGTGAAACTAACATGCAAGGAACTACTCATGTTTTTCATCACTTTTGAAATATTTTCAGAAGTAGCTGTCATAACTTTTAAACCACATTTTTGAGAACTAAGACAAGAACTTCAGCAATTAGACTCTGAATGCTGATCCTTGATAGACCAGCTTCTGTAGTTCTGCTGTGAATATAAATACAAGTTACAGTTTACTGGCTTTGTTGGATGACTGTATTTATTTGTCTATTGATGATAAAATAGAAATTCTTAGTGTCAGCTTTCTGCAGGGGTGCAACTTGAAATGGATAAATGAAACATAAAAGTAATGTGAAACAAGAAACAAAGACAATATTTCCATTTAAAAAACCCTAGAGAAGGCACTTCTAATCCTCTTGAATAACCCGTCTTTTATAAATCCTTATCTTCCAGGATTCTTTCAAGTACAGTTATCCTCCATTGGTTGATGATGATTTTCAAACTCCTTTATGTGAAAATGGGCCCATTACAAGTGAAGATGAGCATGAAAGTAAAGAAGAGATAGATGCAGACACCAAGGAGACTGGGGAGCTGAATGAAACACAAAACCTTAATCAGAAAAAGGTATCTAAGTGAAGATTTAGGCACAGTGGGACAAGGGGCATACAATTTTGATTACTTGTCTTTGTGCTGTATGTTTTTAACAGTTTTTCTGTCTTCTAATTTAGCAAAAGAACACAGGAAAACTGAAAAATTATAGTTGCAGTTTCAACCTTGACTCTTGGTCTGTTAAGACAAGTTTCATGCTTCAGAATGCATAAAATGTGCACCAAGTATTTAGTCTGTCTCTTGGAATATAGTGAGTTGTACAGCAAAAAGAAAAAGGTTTCTGTGTTTTGTTTTCAAAGGTTGTCTTTCTGGTAGGTTTCTTTTTAATCTTGGGATATTTAGTGGTGATCATTTTGAAATAGATCTAGTTTTCTCTGATGCTTATATCAGTATGTACATGAAAAAATGTTGTTAAATATTTATGCACTATTGGATGTTACTTTGTTTTCTTAAATTATTGATAAAATCTCAACATATACATTTTTTCATTTATTCTCAGGAGAAATTGTATTCCTACTCCATCAATCATGTTTTGCAACATAATCTTCCTGCAGTGTTGTTTATCCAGAAATAAAGGCATTGTTTTGCCCAAGTTTATATGAAGTGATATTTAGGAATATGCAGTAATATTAACTGGGGATATTGCTCTTGAAAATAGTAGAAAAAATTTGAAATTCAGTACTTTATTACCATAATTAATTTTGGAATATTACTTGCAAAACTTCTGTTTAGTGGAGTAGAATACAGTTTCATTTACCATTACAGATTTGTCAGAAGAATTTGAAATGTGCAGCTCATTAAGTAGTCCAGCTGTTATTTGCAACTCGGCCAGCTTTAAAAAAAAAGATAATTTCACTGACCTTAAGGTCAAAAGGAAGCATTACATAACCATGGTTAGACTCAGTAGCTTGTTTTCCTTGAGGCACATTTTAGAAGCTATGATTCTCACATACAGAAACATGGAGAATTTCTCCTCTGTGTGTAAGTTGCCTTTTGTGCTTAATAAGGCTCAGTGTTTGCTGGCTTTTAATTTGCTTGGGTGACTTAGCTTTCCACTTAAGGTATTTTAGGTTTTTTACTTTTTTTACTCTTGAAATACCATAAAGCATATAATTCCCTTTTATTCAGTGTGACCAAGGTGCTACTCAATCTTTTTCAGTACAGGGAAACATGAGGGATAGACTTGGTTAGTAAGTGCCTGTCCTGTAGGTGCTTCCACTTTTGTGTTCTACAGTAATATTTTTTCTGGTAGGTTTATGTCAAACAAAGCCTAACATATAACTAGTGCAGTGTATTTACACACTAACATTTTTCTACCACTTTTATATAATTATTAAGAAAGTTCCTGTGTGGGATCTCTTTATATGGCCTATTTCGTATAAAGTTTTGTATTCCTTTCATTCCCATACTTCAAACTTGCATGAACTGAGTTCTCTTCATGTCTTTTCTCCGTATTAAGAGTGGAATAAAAAAGGAGACTAAGCAAACTCTTCAGTCAGCTGATCTGGAATCATGATATCACTAATTCTTTCAGTCTTCTGTACCCCCCCCAAGCACCTGCCCTGTTTTGCATGTATTTTCCTAATGCTGTAGAAGAAAACCCTCAGAACCTAAGATGTACCTGCAGCTTTGAAAACACCAATTCAATCAGCATTATTTCTTTTATGTTCTGCAATACTTCGGAGTTTCATCTAAGAGCAATGAAGATCTGTTTAGCTACCCTGCAATGCAATGAAGTGTGGAATTGGCACTGTGTTTTCTGTTACAGTGGTACAGTGACTGTATTGTTTTAATCTGTTTTAATTTCAATTTGCAGTGGATGAATAATACCAGTGCTCTCTAATCTTTGATGTGCTATAACTTAGTGTGTCTGGAGTGTTCAAAAACAGACTTGGCCAGCAGGAAAATATGTGGGGGAAAAAACAAAGCAGAAGTTTTGTTTCACACACATTTAATGTTTTATGTAATTTCTATTGTAAATCATTTTATTCAGTGGACTTCAAGCACCTTCAGGGAATGAATATATATAAGGCTTGGTCTATAATATGTAAACTGTTGAAATAAGCCTCATCATATTCTTTGAAATGCCTGCATGATTCTGTAAGATGTAATCCAGGTTTCTAGTTAATCATTATAACTATCATTTTTACTCAGATGAATTCTATAGAACAAATTTCCAAATCAGAGGAAACTGACAAAACAGAGGTCAAATCAAAAAATGCAAAGAAAGCATTAACCACTTTTAAAGGACCTTTATTACATATCAGGTAATAATACTTTTCTTAAATTTTCTTTTTACAGTGTTCCTTGGACACTTGAGTACTGAACTAGTTGGTTTTCAAAATAAACTTTTTTCAGACTGTTAAAAGAAAACAAATTATAAACAACTATTTAAGATGGATTTTTACAAAGCTCAAAGAGGAGTTTTTCTGGTTTTACAAGTTTTCAGTGAATCTTGTGGTGTCACCAAAGATTTGTATACTTTTTGTACAAATAGGTGTATATTCCATAGAATTTTAGAAGTGTTTTATTTATATTGAGAAACCATCTGACTAAGTTAAGCCTGTCCTTATCTGTACTGAGAGCAGTGGTTTGACATGTTTTGATTTCATTGGCTCAAGGAAAACCAATGTTTTTTCAAGACAGTTTTCACTGTCAAATCTTGCTTGAATTCTTTTGGCTTACGATAGTATAAATGTCTACAGTAATAATTTCCACCAGTTAAACTTGATTAATGGGTCCAATTTATTTTGTGTGGAAAGGGCTCTATAATGACATATCTACTCAGAAGGTTTTGTCATCCAAGATGCAACATCTTGCAATTATTTTTATCACTAAACCAAAATAAAGAAATCAATTAGCCAATATCACTTTTTCTTTTCACTGCCTTTTAGGTTAAGATGCTTGTTTAGAATTTGATTTAGATGTTAACTTTTATTTTCACTTTCAGTTTGCTATTAGGTGAATGAAGAAAATATCTAATTTTTAGGTAATTTCTTAGCTAACTTTTTAAGTGCTGTAATGAATTAGTTTTGGAATGAATTTTAATAATGACATGCTCATTAGCATAAATACATTTTATATGTGTAAATTTTTCCTAATTTTGAAATGAAGAACCTCCTCTGTATAGCCCTAGTTTCTTGTATGGCAAGGCAAACGTGTAGACTGCAGAATTGTGATTATAAAAGAACGTTGAACATTTTCTATGACAATCACAAATGCTAGATGCGTATTCCAACCACTTTTTAATTAAAAAAAGAAAGGAGCACAAATCATAAGCAGACAAGAAAAAAAATCCAAACAAGCAGAAGCACCCCCAGAAACTTCCTTTTTTTCTGTTAAAATACTTCAAGCTGTCATTGAATAGAAGTAACTTACATGGACTGCAACACATGTAAGAGTATAGTCAAGTATAGAGGTGTTAATACTTGCAGCTTGCTGTCATGGAAAATAAAATACTGGTGTCTCCATTGTTCTTGCTGTTTGTTTTGTTTTTTAAGTAAAATCCTGAGTGCAGCTGTTGCTCTGGACATTTTACTGGAGCTGACTGAACCAATAATATATGGTACCATTCATTACCAGTTGTAGGCACCTATCAGAGACCATAAGCTCTGCCACCCTGGTTAACTTGCACCCTTGCTCATCTCCCAGCATTACCCTGTGAAGGGAGCAGCCTGGAGCCTGAGCACACAGCTGAGGCACTGCAGCTCTGGCACCAGAAAATCGTGGACCAGAACTGGGTCCTCGTGCTCTTTTGTTTCTTGTATTTTTAGTCATGCTTATGAGTCAGCTGTCTCCCTCATTTAGACCACAATTGTGTTTGCCTTGTATACCTTACAATGAAAGGCTGCCTCTGACTTTCCTCCTCAATAAATGAATTTGTTTGGTCAGACAAAAAGCAGCAGTTTCCTTGTACTGTCTGGTGGAGAAGCAGCTTGTGGTGTGTTGTAGTACAAGAATTTCTAGTACAAGCTGGTTATGTCACACACATCAGAGTAAGGAAATTCCTGCATCTGTGAAAGTTAAAAAGCTCGAGTGTTTGTTTAAACAATCCACCCTCCTAATAGCTACATGCCACCTACCCCCAATGCTGTGGAACTTGATTTCACTGAGAAGAACCATAGAGCCATGGTCCCCAGGGTTTTTTGGTGGTTTTTTTCGTTTTTTTCCTTTTGCTCAATGACCATAATTGGTAGAATAAGAAAGATAAGGCTCTGGCAGAATGTTCCTTCCCTTGATCATGTTTGTGGCTTCTTGTTTCATTTATGGTTCATCTTGCAATTGCTGTTAACACAGCTGCAGTAGTACAGTATTAAGATAGCTAAACTATGTTGTAGCTACAGCCCTTCCCTAGCACTGGTTACTTCAATTGGCAATTTGGAAATGAAAGAATACTGAGAGGAGGAGGGAATTACCCTATGAAGCAGTTTTAAACCATCCATTTTCTGGTTTCTGGCTTATGTGGCACACTTCCTTTTCCCCACCACAAAAGAAGTCTCTTTCTCATGTGGACTGACTAATGCACTGTAAACCACCAGCAGCCCAACATCACAGTCAGCCCCAGAACCTGCTTTCAGCATGGGCGTTCACACTTGCCCTACAGCACCAAGGGCATTTCTGCTCAGCTCATACCCTGGGTTAGGTAGGAGAAGAAGGATTGGTACCATAAAAGGAAGTCTTTTGAGGAGGAGGTCAAACTAACATGAAATTGGCATTCCAAAAAGAGGACATGGGAAAAAAAATCACGTGTTTTGAAAAATATATGCAGTTCAGTAGTACAGAGTAGAATGGCAGTTCTTTGCGTGCTCCTCATGTGACATAATGAAAGTTCTTCGCTTGCTACTCAAGTTTCCTTTCAACTTGTATTATATGAGCATGCCCTAGCTTTTACCTACTAGTGTTCATTTGAATGCTTATCCAAATTGAGTTGTGTTAGTTTGATGTGGTTTAAAATATCTCATGCATGACTCTCTTAATTGCACAAGAATATTAAAAACAAGCAATAACTTTATTTATGCATGTGGTACCACAAGTATGTGAAGACTGACTCATAAGTACAAGTGGATTCAGCTGTCGTGGTTGAAATGATTGCCAGTTGTGGATATCTGCCTTCTCTTATGTGTGCACTATATCCATGACAAGGATGGATGTTCGAGCTTGAAATTCCTCCCTGTCTGTGACACTTTATACTCCTTAACATGAGCATAAATTAAAATCAGCGATGCTTTCCCTTACCACACTGCCCAAAGATGCAGTAGCTGATTGTGAGTATCTGTTGGCTGTTCCTGCTGTTACAGATGGCAGAAGTCAAGGGCAGTTATCAGCTGAGGCAGCCAGGCCCACTTGTCATGAGTCAACCCTGAGCTTCACAACAAAATTTCTGCTTTTTATTTTCATAGTTTTTTTTGATGAAAATCTGTTTATGCTGACTGTAGCTACAGATTAGAAAGTATTTTATTTTCCTGGAGGTGTGGTCAAGTTTTTTCTATGATGTATTGTAAAGATAATCTGAAGAAACTAATTATTTTTAAATTTCCTATTAGCCCAGCAGAGGAGCTATATTTTGGATCCAAAGAAACTGGAGAGAAAAAATGTTTGATAGTTCTCACAAACATCACTAAAAATGTAGTGGCTTTTAAAGTAAGTGTTTTATGTGTGGTCTGGTTTGCTAACTGTGTAACTTTTTCTTGTTTTTTGTGAGGAGGAAAATACCATGAAATCCATTTTACAGACAAATTCTTTTATTGTGTAGTGATGTTTGAGGCAGATCAAAGATCTGGCTGAATTTATGCCTACAGTGTACCACCTCAAAGGAGGTAATTAGTATTACAAATCTTTGGAGCACTGACTACAAAAGAGCTAAAGTGATGGTTGGTTTTTTAGTGAGAGTAATACTTTTTGAAAAAGAAAGACTTGAGCATTGAGAAGTCATCTTTTTAGAATGTTTCTTTTAAAATACTGGCTGGAATCAAGTTAGTAATACTCCAAAATGGTGCAGATCCATCGACAAATGTCACCATCAAAGGAATTAGTAGTTATATTTGCTTCAGTATGATGAAGTTTACTTGCATCTTTGTGGATTTTTTCCCATGTTTTGCATTCTCTGCACATTAAAATAGCTTAACGTTTTCATATTTTCATATTTATTATAACATGTTCTTGGCTGATTTTAAATATGTATGCAAAAGAAAAATAACAAATGCAAGAAAACAAAGGATAAATGCAATTGACAGGGAGGAAAAGGAATATGCAAGAGTCCTATTATGCCTACAAAATGATGTATTTTAGAGATTTGTTCTAATAGTCAAGCTTTTGAGGATTAAGTTGTTACAGAAGGAGAGAAGTTATGAAGCAGTCGTAGTTTCTGCATGCACTTACTGTATCCTTCATATTTCTTGTTTATAGGTGAGAACAACTGCACCAGAAAAATACAGGGTTAAACCCAGTAACAGCAGCTGTGAACCTGGCACATCATTAGATATAATAGTTTCTCTTCATGGTGGTAAGTAAAACTGTAAAATAGAGCTTGTAAGAAATTTGGGTAAGTAGCATTAGACATGCTCTAGACACTGATGGTTGTGTGTGCTTGCTGGTGTGTGGGACTGACTGATGCCCATGTCTACCTGACTCTTGTATGAGAATGGTACCATTTGTTAGAAAAACATGGGTGTCAGAAAGGATTTGAGTAACTGCCTGTACTGATTTACTGCTCCACTCAGGCATAAGCAGCTGTTGTCTGCAACCCATTTTGTTTCTTGTCTTAAAAAACAAAAAGTCTGAGTGGCACTTGTCTCATTAGTTCATTATTACAGTGGGAGTTTATCTACAGTAAATCAGTTTCTTAAATTGTTGCAAGAAAAGGTGAATTAGCTGGAGAATATGTTCTTTACAAAATTTTGGGTTGTCTTTGAGCTATTAAGATGAAACTAGTTCTGTTAAAATGAACATACATAATTTTGGGAAAATTGTAATTAGAATTATTGACCTTTAGAGAATGATTTCCTAGTTTTTATTTCTAGCAAGTCAGCGTCTGGTGTCCTGCAATAAGCAAGTTCTTATTTTATGACACTTTTGTGCAAAATACTTCTATCCTCCTTGCAATATTTTAATTTTATCTAAGCACACTGTTGTTTTTTTTTTGTTTGTGTTTTTTTTTTTTTTTTTTGTCTTTTTTGAGGGCAGGTTTTGCAGCTTCTTTGCAGGATCGTTTCCTTATAATGGCAGCAGAAATGGACCAGTCCTCTGGAGCAGGTGTACCAGAACTGACTCAGTTTTGGAAAGAAGTCCCTAGGACCAAAGTGATGGAACATAGGTAAGCACATGGTTTTCTTAACAGGGGCTTGGGAGTTTTTAAGCTTTTATTATTTAGCTGATTTATAGCACTTGTGTAATCATAATCAATGAAGGATTCTCCAAATTCACTTGTGTGGTTACTGACCAAAATACATTGCTGAGACTTCTGCTCTGTTTTAACTGATTAGATGTGGGTTTAATGTATAAAATGGTATTCTGGATGGGCTTTTCTTTTCTTTTTTTCTTGTTATTCTCATGCTGAGTAAGAGTTAAGTGGAAAAAATATGAATGCATGTGACAATACACAGGAACAATTGGTTTTTTAATAAGAATGTGTTGTTTGAGTTTTCTGAAAGGAAGCAGTCAAGGAAAGCAGACATATAAAGGCAAAACTATTTTCTAGACAATATTAAAAATGTTCCTTTTCTACTAGGGAAAATTAGAATTTTGTAGAAAATTTCTGTAAAACCTATCACATGTTCATATGTGTATTTTTGATATTTAGTGGTGAAAAAGTAATCTAGAAAAATTGCTAGAAAAATACATTTCCCCACAGACTTTTTAAAATGCACCTGTTGCTCTTCTCTTCCATCCAGTCACATTGGGTGGTATCACTGAACAGGTCTAGGAAAAGTTCCCTGCAGATTTGACTGGTTTTTTGCCATAGATTGTTCCTGGAGTTTTTCTCTATGTTTGTGGGGCTGGTTTTTATGGAGCTGCCTTTACCCCCTCATGGCCAAAACTACCATCGAAAAAGTATTTTGCGAGTCTTGATGCCTAAATCTTGTTCTGTGTTTGCTTCAAGGGCTTATCCCTTACTTCCCTTTTGATTAAAATCTACATCATGTGAGTGACCTTGAGCTTCCTTGCATAAGTGGTGCAATTTATTTGGGTTTTTTTTTTAAGACAGACCCTGAAACAATAGAGAGAGGTTATTTGATTACAAGTGTGCTGTGTACATTAGTTACTCACGAATACAAACCTGACCTTTACTTTTTGGTAAACCTAGACTAAATGTAGTGTAATTATAATTACTGTCTCTTAAATTTAAAAGTGCGGGGACTTTATCTTCTTAAGATGGATTGTTTACTCCTAATTATACAATGTTGCATTAAATTTGTGATTTTTGGTGTGTGTTCTTGTTTCCTTTTTACAGGCTCAGGTGTCACGTCATAGAAAGTAGTAAGCCCTCTTCTCTGACATTAAAAGACAATGCATTTAATATTCCAGCAAAAACTAATGAAGATTTACATATACAGGTAATAGCATATTCCTTTGTGCTGAATATTCAGCAAAATTATAGAATATGCTAGAGATAAAAAGAATTTTTACTGAACCTTTTTGGTATTTTGTGAATTATACTATTTGAATGTCTCAGCAATTAAAGGTAACTTCATCAGTGATAGTGATTTAATTATTTTGTTTAATGATAATGATTTAATAATCATTAAATTTTCAGTGCAGTTTGCTCATTCTTCTTGTGTATATACAGATCTGACGTATCAATGAGCATCAGTAGTATCTTTTGCTTCTGAGTGTAAAGATGTCACCTGCTTGATGCAGGCCTTATTGGTTATCCATAACTTAAGATTTGAAGCTCCTTTAGTGGGAGAGATTCCTGAAATGTGTAGTGATAGAAAAGGTATGGCTGAGAGACCACTGAGAGAAGGCCTTTCCTTTCCTTTCCTTTCCTTTCCTTTCCTTTCCTTTCCTTTCCTTTCCTTTCCTTTCCTTTCCTTTCCTTTCCTTTCCTTTCCTTTCCTTTCCTTTCCTTTCCTTCTTTTTCTTCTTTTTCTTCTTTTTCTTCTGTTTCTTTTCCTTATTGCCAGAATAGCTCAAAATTGCCAAGTGCTTTCAAGTGCAGTAATTCTGACTTAATGAAACTGTTCTATTTTCAGCTAACTCATTTACTGCAGATTAATAAAAGACTTGAGGAGCAGATGAATCGCTGCCTCTGGTTCCAGCAGCTGTCAGTTGTTTTATCACTGCTATCAGTTACTGTTGCTGCCTTCTGCTTCTACCTGGCATATGCCCAGAGAAGCTAAAAAGAATTGCTGTGCCCTGGATGTGCTGCTGCCTGTCATGGCTCTTTGGAGTCAAAAAGATTGCAGTGCTGCACTTGGATTCTGGAACTGCCAAAATGAGGTTTGTGAGCCTACAGCAATGAACAAGGAACAGTTTACTGGGGAAAAAAAAGATAGAAGAAATGAATGACCAGCAAACAAAATTACTGAAATTATTGTCTAAGTTGACACTTACAATAGGGCATGAGGAAGATGTTAAATCTAGGACCTATTTTCACTGTACAACTCAATAAAAACTACTGAACTCGAAGGAGGATACCAAATACAACATTATTTAAGACTGTTGTGCTTTTTTTTCTTCTGTTCAACTACTGTAAATACAATATTTCATTTCTTTTCATCATATTCATTCTTACATTCTGAATCACTCCCATAGAAGATGCAAGCAGTCAACTTAGTGTATTCCAAGGTTAATCTGTTTGTCCAGGAAAATTTACAGAAATTATGTAGTACAGGTGGATTTTTTATAAAATCAGCATATGTACGTACACATAAAGGACGATATTTGTTGTTAGTAATTATTTTGATAATTCAGACTCATTGCTCTTATTGGTTAAATTCCTTATTTTTTGCGTCTTCTAAATGAAAAGTTATTGTAAACATTTCTTAACAAGAAACATACGCACAAGACAAGACACTATTCCTATTGTCTTTTTTTTGGAAAGAACTTCTATTCAAATTACAGAAGGAGTGTGGGAGCTGACTTCTTTACTGTGATGGCCTAATATTGGTTCATAAAAAGGCTATTAAATAGTGTAAGAACTTACTCTGAGCTGTGCAATATGGTTAAATTACATATTAAATTATGAAAAAAGCAAGTCGAATCAGGAAGATTAAATACACTTGAAGGCAACATAAAAGTATTATATTTGCCATTTCACAGAAATTGTTGTGGAAATGGTGCATGAAGCTAGAAAGAACTTTGCTAACAAGGATTCTTTGTACTCATTGCTGTAAATATGTATATTAAAATGATGAAAACTTAAAAGGAGACTGATGGTATCTTTCATACTTTTACAATTTTCACTCTTTAGGAGATTTAAAAGAATTATGTTACTTGAATTAATTTTTGCTACAGATTGGCTTTGTAACAGATTTATTGGTTTTGTCTGCTGACTTCAATAGATGAGAAGTGATTGTTAAGGAAAAATAAAGGTCATACTCTGCTTCTGTCTTTTTGCTTACAGTGTGTTGGTGATGTAGGATTATTTCTAGAAAATAGAAAAAGGCAGTTTAAAATAATAAACAGATTAACTAATAAAGCCAGCAATATGATTACTAGAAAAATGCTATGTACAAAGCAAGGCTGCATAAATGTTTGGTGCACAGTCATCTGTCCTCTCTTAATTTATACAATGGTTTACCACATCTGCTTTTTCTTAATTTTCCACTAATCTCATTTCTGCCTATTTTGTTTCTCAGTATTTTGTATTCCTAATGATTTGACAATTATTGTTAACTGCTTATAATGAAGATGTTACTTGGGTTCTTTTTTATGTGCATGCAACTCAAATGCTTTGCTTACAACGAAATGGGTTGTTGTCTTAGTGAGAAAAGTAACAAAGTAATTTGTAACCTTAAGTTAACAATAACCATGCTATTAATATGCCAGTTCCTTAATTTGGATGGATTGAATAGCACTTTACTGTAAAATTGCTAGAAATATATTCTTAGAGTCTCTGCCAATATGAATATTTTAATGTTTTGGTGCTTTCATATATTTTCAGTATTTTATTACTTATTTTATTATTGGTATTTTCTTTGTATGAATCAGATGAACATCTTTTCTATTTTAATATATTTTAGAAAAATACAGTTAAAAAATAAATATGAGGAAATACGTAGTCTTGAATGTTTAGTCTTTTAAAAATAGCTGCATCTCCTGATGTTTTTGCTTTCTTGTTAGTCTGCAGATACTTCATATGGGAGAGGT
Source organism: Geospiza fortis (assembly GCF_000277835.1). Lineage (NCBI taxonomy): Eukaryota > Metazoa > Chordata > Aves > Passeriformes > Thraupidae > Geospiza > Geospiza fortis. The sequence continues at coordinate 2,496,814 of NW_005054403.1, read as the reverse complement.
GAATAGGGTGATGACCCATAGTCTGTTGGGAACAGAAGTTGTGGTGGTGCCTGTCAGACACATGTGAAATAAGTGACAATGGTTTCTCGAACAGAATGCCTGACATAATCACACGGGCATGGTACTGGCATGTCAGTGGTACCATGGCACAAGGGATGCAAGTCCACACAAAGTGACTAGGGGCTTTTAACTTGACATGGACAACAGTCAATTTGCATTTTTCTTCTTTGAGAACATTACTCTTTCTATCATCACAGCGTATTTTCCCAGTATTTTCAAAGCTTTCAGTTGTTAGTAGTTTCAGATTTTGTGTGACAGTCCTTGGTAAAGGGTCTCACTGCAGAAGGTTTTGTGCTTAACACACCCTGAAGTTACAGAGTAACATGATTTGATACACAAAATCAAGAGAAGAAACAAAACCAAATTTTTTTTTCACACTATGGGAAACACAGTTTATAAAACTGAGGCATTTTAGAACTTAGACAATTCACAAAATAGGATTTGATTACATGAACTATCAAGAACTAAGATTTAGTTTTCCTTTCCCTCATTGTAGATTCGTAGTTAATTTAGGCTTTTACAGACAATTAAGAGACAACAAAGATTGTAATCCTAAAAATTAGCAATTTTTGCTCCAAAAGAACCCATACTCTTTTTCCTAGCAAGGAATTTTTGTACCCTCTTCTGAGCTTCATTGTTCTACTTTCCTATGTAAAAGATCAGACATTTTGTAGAAGAAAACAACAACAACATGGGGATGAGGGGCAGCAGGAGCAGGGATTTTAAATTACCTTTATATCTCATCAGTGATTCCCTGCTAATTTGAAAGAGAGAGAGAGAATGATTTGTCTCCATTGTTTGCCTTCAGAATCTCAGTTCATCCCTATTTCCAGTGGCACTGGCAGCATAAGGATGTGAGTGCTGTTCTGTTGGTAAGCTCAGTGTAAGTTCACTCATGTTCTGTGGCTTTGTTGTGAAAGTGGGCATTCAGTCAGGATAACAGCATTCTGCAAAGCCCATCGCAGGTGGCTGTGAGAATTCACCAGTTTGGGTCTGCTATAGCCCCCTGGGGTGTTGTGGCCCAGACATGAGGGGCCACAGACTCTACATAGACATTATGTGTATTGATTTAGGAAGAGCTAATCACTTCTAATCAGCCAGGAAGAGCAGGTTGTGCCCTTATTTCTGAGGCTAAATAAGACATTTCAGTCAGCTTCTGCAGTGCATGTCTTATTTTCCCTGGAAGATGGCTCACTGAGGAATTACCAGCCCGGTGCTGTGCAGTTGCTACATTTCCATTATGTTTGTGCTAGCACAGGTATGTGGATGGTAAGTGATGATTCCAATTAGGCTTTTCAGTATCCCTGTTTCCTTGGCACATTTCAGCATCAGCAGCTTCTGGCTCTGTGCCTCCTGCAGCTGATGAGAAACAACCTCCCTCTTTCAGTTTTCTCAATAGTTTCAGTGCCACTTTTCAATTGGAACCTCACTATTCTTGTTTTTGACACTTCTATAGTGGTTGCACACAGTAATACAATATACATGGAATGAAGAGACATAGCTCAAAACATAAAGCACAGGAAATCCATCTCTCCAGAGCATGACAGGGGTGAATTTTCCTTCTTTGTGGAGGAACTGACTGAAGTTCCATGAGCTGGCCTCTTCTGGGCCTGATACAAGCAGCTTCCAGGTAGATCTGAGCAATTACTGCTTTGCTGCTTCTGAGCAGAAGCACTGAAATTCCCAAGTTATATGAGCAAAAAGTAAGCAGCAGGACAGACTTTTTGCTGGTAGGTATCTCATCTCCTGGCTTTCTTTATTCCCAAAAGTGGTGCACCAGCCTATCTGTTTGTCATGTTCTAAGTCACTTCTGTTTTCCTGAACACTGAAGGAAGCACAGTGTGCTCAATTATTGCTGTGTGATTGCAGCTGATAGCACTTGTTGGCTTTAGATTGCATTAGGCAATTCCTTCTGGTGTTAATAATGAGTCCTTATACAAAACCCTTTAAGGGGAAAAAACCCAACTGTTTAGCAGTTGCCCATTGTTGTCTTCACCATAACCTGAGTGTAGCAGCAGCCCACGCAAAGGACTGCTAAACTCTTTCTCATGCCAGTTCAGGGTCTCTTGATCTGTTAGTAATTCTTTATTCAGCTCTAATTCTCTTAATACTAGTTGTGCTATGCTGTATTGGAGTTGTTTGAAATGCTGGAAAACCTGGATATGAAACAAGAGTTTGTAACTTTTGGTTATTTATCTTTTATTTTCTTTAGGCAGCAATAGCATGTACGCATTATTTTACTGTCACTTGGTGGTTTTACACAAAGTATTTTTGAAGGTTTTCCTTTCTCTTAAAAATACCTTGTTAGAATGGTGGTTCATTATGTATTTCATTCTTCTTGATTATTCCATAAGGTAGGCCAGCACCTCATGGTGATTCAGCTTGCAAGAAGCATCAATTTCTTTGAAAGTATTCAAAAATTTTATTTTTTTTTTTATTTTTGCAAAAGCTCAGAACTTCCTTCTGAATCTACACAAGTTTACTCAACCAAGGAGCAAAAATCTTGGCCTGTGGAAACTTCCCAGAAGGAATAGATAGTTGGATATGTACTTTCTGTTACAGACCCAGCTACAAATAACAGCATTCATCTACTCATACTGTTCCAACACATGTCTCTAGGATACTGAGAAGGAGCCACAATAAAAATAAAAACAAACAATAAGCTTTCATTGCTGCTCAGTGAGAAAATGGACCCCATAGGTCAATGTTACCCAGACAGTCAGGAGCACAAAGTGGAAAAATGCTACATAAGGATATGGTCTTCCCCCAGCAGTCTATTTAAGGGGTGTCTCTAGAGTAAGTGCCCCCTAATTAGGCCTCAGGACAGGGATCAAAAGCAATCTTGACAGGTTCTGATTCACTGTGTTTTCCTTAAGTTTGCAAAGAAATGCAAGACAAGAGACCAAAGTCCAAGCCTCCACTATCAGTTCCACCATAAGCACAATCCTATTTTGTGTTTATGATGAAATCTAAATTAAAATATCCTCTGGGCAACCATGATGTAGTCTAATAAAGCCTCTGCGGCATTTAATTTTTCAAAATTGTAACTTTCTTATATTTCCTCAGCCCTGCATCTGTTAAAGTCATTGCCAGTTTTATTTTTGACAGCTTGGAGCTATATCGGAACACCCATTCTTCAAGCTGCAGGGAAAATGACAAAAACAAGGAACACCATTTAAATAAACATAGATTACAATATTAGTGTGAAAAAGAAGCATTAATAGATTATCTTTTAACTATTTTTTGTCTAGAATCCTACAAGTGATAAATTGCTAAATGGAAAAGCCTGGGCAAACACCACAGATGCTTCATTAATCTGGTGCAACTACAATTTATAGATTGATGCTTGACCTCCTGGCATCTGAATTACTATAATTTCCATGCCCTGCAGTACATTTTCCTGTACCCAAGTAGCATTTATCGTATTTTCTTTTTTTCTTACAATTTTGTTTGGAATTTAAACTTGCTGGGCAGTTCTAGCAGGCATTGTGATTCACGTGATATGTCCTACCACTCACACTGGATGTGTGTTGAAGTGGAGAGTAGGTGTTAAATCATATGTTCCTAGCCCATACTGAAAGCAGACTCCAGTATTCCTGTGCTGGCTGTCCCATACTGGTATATGGATGAGGAATATGGGGAACTGGTACAGCCACACAGTTCTCAGAGTCTTCAGAGACAGATTCATTTAGTCCAACAAGTTCCCAAATTGAGGAGAAATTGCAAAAGCACCAGAGAAAGAAACTACTTCATTTCACTTCTTTGCCTAAGTGCATCTGGTGGAAGACTTGAAGAATTACATGATAAATAAAAGGTGAAATAGCCAAGGGATTGCCTTCTCTAAACTGCACATTGAAAATACACAGTAGACAAGTTGATTTTATGCTTTGCCCATTTTCAGTGAGATTTACCTTCCATTAACCATTTCATTTTGGAGAAATATCTGAAGTTCCTTATTCACATAGACGCCATCTCACAGCAAAAGTGTAAGTGGAGCATATCACATTATGATCAAATCACAAAGTAACTCATGTGGAAAGTTGTATAAATGTACTTTAATGCTTTGCTTGACTGCTGCTCCCTGGGGCAGGGGGGAGCCTGCAGAAAGGTGCTACCATTCTGAGAGTTGCTGTGTGGGCCACAGGGGCTCCTGGGCTGCAGAAAGGGACAGGCATGGAGGGACAGAGCAGGAACTGGAGTCTCTGGGGAGAGGAAGTTGAATTTCCTTGATATGATGCAAAGAGAACCATGAAAATGTTGCTCCAGTTAGAGACAGACTGGAGGAAATGCCCTGACCTGCAATCCAGTGACACAGGGCAGGGAATTATTGCTGAAACTTTTGTTACCACCTGTCTCACCTAAAACCTCTTCCTCTCTTATAATACACCAATAGAGGCTGAAAACAGTGAAAACAGTGTTCTTGGAAGAGTGGCCATGCAGAGGAGACATACAGAGATTTACATCAAACTCTGGATAATCTGGAATTCAGTCATGACATGCAGTATCACAGTGCAGGGGAGACTCCTGCTTTCCTTACAGCCTCCAGGACCTTTTCCAAGCACTGTTTTGCCAGCATGTGTGAAGTTTCCATTTGGAATGTACCCAGCAGCAGATGTCCTAGCCTGGCTCTGCACATGAAAGTCTCTGCACAGGCAGAGTGTGCCCTGTATTTGTTGGCCCCATACAGGACTGAGGCAGAGGCTTTCAAACTTGCCATGGGGGGGGGGTGCAAGAAAAAGAGACACCTCATGTTTGCTGCATGCAAGCATAAAGCAGCTTTGCTGTCCAGCAAAGTCATCTCTGTGTAACAATGAGCAGGTGTCCATGTCAATGCCCTTGCAGGGAAATTTGTTGTCTCTCAAAAGAAAATACACATTAGGGTTTTTAACCATATTCATCAATGCAAGGATCTTTTTCTTGCCAACCTATCTGGACCAGTGGGCAGAACACCTGGGTTACAATGCCCCAAAACACAGCCTGGCTTTACCAGGAGAAGGGCTGCTCTTGTGTTTTCTCCCAAACAAATTTCAACCTGGAAGTGGGATGATGCTTCAAATACAGCTCTGTCACACCAGCAAAAATGGCCTTCATACAGGTATAATACTGGACAATTTTTAGGCTGAATAGTGAGTTTATCCTCAAGAGAAGTAAAAGGAGAAATAGGGGACTTTTTAGTGACCAAATTGCCATTTTTTTCAGTATTTCCCTAGTATCAGTGCAGGCAATAACTAGATACAAAACCTGTCTGTAGAGGACTACAATTTTAATTGCAAGAAAAACTAAATCATATAAAAACTGTAAGTACTGCAGATTGTATGACACTTCTATCTAGCTCAGCTAAAAAGAAAATAATAGTATTTAGTAGTAATTAGCAAAGCTGGTAGTACCTGTATTGATGTAATTCTCATCAAGCTATCATATGAATGGTCAGTTTTCAATTTTACAGTAAGGGAAAATAAACTACAGAAACGCCTCAATTGCTGGAAAGAGAGATATGCCTGAAACTGATGCTCTTCTTAAGTAAAGAACTTGATACCAGAAAGTAATCTTAACCTAAAATGAACTGATAACAAAAAAAAAAAAAATAAGCAAATCACATTTCTAGGTTTTTTATTCTACATTAAAATATTTTTTCTTAATTTTTTAGTAAAATTTCTAAATTGTGTTTGGCTTCTCTAGGAAATGTATAGTTTTGCATCAGGAAAATGAGTTGCCAACTGTCTATCTGGAGACATACTTTTCTGGAGTAGGGATCTGTGTCTTCTTTGAAGTTAGGGATATGTTGTGCTGTTATTTACAATTGGATTTCCTTCCAGAACACATCTGATAACCCATAGCAACTCTGCCAGAAGCTGTGGGAGAAACTGATAGACAATTCCCAATATAGTTTGCAACATAGTGCTGGAGGATAAGGGAATCAAAATATTATGGAGTTAGAGAAAATATTTGATTGCTAAAGGCAGTATGTTGATAGGATTTAGACCTCGAGGGCCCTGTGTAAAGGTGGTAGATACTCCAAGAATTCTGGGAGTTGGAAAGCAATTTTAGGTTACTGAATGTAAAGGACAAAATTTTTTAGCAGCTGAAATGAAAATAATAATCACCTCTGTTCCATGTGTCTCAGCCAAGGGGCACTTGGTGGTGCTGAAGGGAAGGATGGGGGCTACTGGCCCTGGTGCATCTTTGCTGGCCATGCCTGGCTCAGGAGGCAGGAGGTTGTGTGCAACAGGAGCCCAGCAGGCAGGGAGTTGCCTGCAGTCTTTTCTTTTTCTAATAGCTCTGCATCATACTTACGTAAATTGTCCCATAATTGCTAGGTGATCAAATGTATCAGCTTAAAAATCCAAGGCTGACTACAAGGAAGTGTTTTACCCAGCCTGGGAAAGCCAGCTGGAGAAAGGGAGTTCCTGAGAGCTGCGTCACAGTAGGGCTGTAGGGGAAAAGCAGCAATTTTCCAAAATCCAGGCTGAAATAGATCTGAACTCTCCTATCAGGTCTGCTTTGCAATCTGATTGTATAGGAAGAAGAAACATTAAAAGGCCTAAGCCTTAATAAAAACCCAGAGGAGACAGGACTGAGCTCTACTAATACCATATCTGGAAACATTCTATGTAGATATTGCATATAATAGTCATTTTACTGCCACAAAAGAGAATTTTTTTTTTCAGATGACTAAATTTTCAAGGAGTGATGTGGAACCCCCGAGTTTTAGTGCTCTCTTTCCCACAAGCCTGGTAAACAACTGGGATTACACTTGCACGTACGCTAGTGATATACTGATGTTGAGTGGTCTGTCAGCGCAAATCAGAGATTTCTTGGCTGTGGATAAGCACTATTCATAATTTATAACAATCATGATGCTGCTGAATGCAGATCTGTTTATTCTTCAGCGTGAGACTGAAAACTCTGGAATGATGAAGAGCTGTTGGGTCTCCCATTGCTCAGCACTCTGACCACAGGCTCTGACCTGTGTGAAAAGCAGAGGAAATCTCTCAAAGGCATGACAGCCAGTAATGTTCTTTAAGTGGATTGATCTAAATTAGACAGATGGGATTTGCACAGATGGGATACCCAGTGTCATTGGCAAAAATTACTCCGCTGCTTTAGTGGAAATGTTTAAACCCAGAGCTGGATAGTTCTCTTGCCACATCCACCAGCGACTATTTGTGCCAAGCGAGTTCCACGAATGTTTTAAATGCTGCTCTCTGTTGCATCAACAAAGTCTGTGTGAAGGCATTTCATTTCAGAGAGATTTGCAAAAATGACAAGCTGAGGAAATGAGTGCTCCTTTGCAATCCTTGTTGGCTGTCAAAGAGAAAAGCTCTTGAAAAGTCTAGCAGCTAAGAGAACCAATGCTAAATTTTCTGATGGAGAGTGAATGTGCTGAAGACTGCTGGCTACTTGAAGATGAAGAGTGGATAAGCAAGTTGGCTTTGCTCACAGATATTTGTTTTTTCTCTTTGTGAGCTCAATATGAATCTCCAGGGGAAAGATTGCCTTTTGCAGTGCTGTGTAAGGTAGTTTCTTCTCTCATGAAAATATGTAGACTTCCACATAGCAATATAAAACATTTTTGTTTTTTCCCACAAACTTTAGGAAATGGAACTTCTTCCTCTTAAATTCATTCAGATCCAAGCCTGAGAATTCTGAGGCAGAAAAGAACCGTTTTTGTTTACTGCCTCAGACATGGGTGCTCACAAATGCAGAATGCTGGGATGGATGGACTGCCTGTCTGACCTGGCATGGCTGGGAGAAACTGGGCTACAGCATCAGGAGTGAGTATCTGAGGCTCTACTGCATGGAAAGCTGGCCTACCCAGTAAAGGCACTGGTCTTCAGTCTGTGGAAAGCAGATTAGAGTCTGTGCTCCATTCCAGAGGGACTGCAGTTCCTCCAGACAATCTGCATCTTCTTGGAGGGGAGACTCCCAGTGCACACACAAAAAGGGAGGGAGTTTCTTCACACTGCTGCAGGTTTGCTGCCATGCCACAGAGAGCTTAGCGCTCACTGCATGTCCTGCTGCTTCCAGAGCTGGCAGGAGCTGGAGTTCTGCAGGGCAGGAGTGGGGCTGTAAAACAGGAACTGAGAGGACAGGGGGAAAGGGTGGAAATTCTCAGCCCAAACTCACAAGAGATCCATGCCTCTTCCCATGTCAGATGTCTCTTGTGCTCCCTGTGGAGACAGGAGGCAAGAGGGAGCTCCCATTTTCCCTTTAAGCAGCCTGACCTGACCAGCCCTGCTGGTGCTTGTGCCAGCACAGAGCAGTACAGAAGGTCCTTGGGCCCAGGATGGAGCTGAGCTATCTCAGCACGTTTATTGCTGCTGGATCTGGGGATGCTCATCTCCTCTGAGGAATTCCTGCTTATCCTTTCTTGCATTTGACACCTAAGGAGTCTCCCCTTCACCAGACCCTGAACAAACCTTGCTCTTCTCATATCAGCTCATAGTTTTGCAGAAATCAAGAGTAGCATCAGGGCTGTTGCACATATTCTGTTCACTGTTGCACAGGTACACATGCATACATCTGTATGTCTGTCTCTATTTATCTGTGCACTTCTATTTGCATAAGTACTTTATTTTTACCCATTTCAACAGACTCTGCAGCATAAATGTCAGTGGTTTCTGACATTTTCTATCAACAGAAAAAGAAAAATTGGGAAATAGCTGTCTCTGAAAATGCTTTTGTCATGACACCACTCTAGTTCTGCTGTTATTATATGAGAAAAGCATTCAAATCCCTTTTCAAGAGACTCATAACTGAGCCTCACATTATCTTGCTGCTGTTCAGGAGGTACAGAAATATGCAGAGTGCACCAGACACAAAACATGACCTTTTCTTCCCCTTGTCAAATGCAAACCAGCCTCCCCCCAAGCAGCTGGAGAGCTTTGTAGACCAGCTCAGAAATGTGTGTCACCAGCGTGAGCAGCTTTGTGCTGTGTCTGGGCTGCTCCCCCTGGGAGCCCACAGCAAGGCTGGTGGGAACAGGTCCCTTCAGCATTCTAGGTCTAACAGGGTTGCAGTGATGACAGGGAATCAAACAATGCCAGGGCCTCTGAGACACTCACAATTCTCACTCCACACATGATTCTGGCTGCAGCTGAAGGCCTTCAGTTCATCTTCTGCTGTTTCAAGAGGCAGCAAGGACAATCTTATTGCAGGCCCCTAACACGACAGCTTTAGCGACGAGACAGGTTCAAAGGCATTGCGGTGAGGTGGTGATGTGTCAAATGGAGGTGAAAATATTTTCTCTTCAAGGGGTGAAATGGAGGGCAGAGTGGGGAGAGGGAATCACAGCAGCAGCCAGGGAGAGCCTTTGGACACAGGGATGCAGGCTGGAACTGACAACTCCTGGGACGGTAAGAAGTTGGAGGAGATGCCTGGAGGTCAGAAAGTGAGTTTAGGTCAATGAATCAGTCTGGTGTGTAGGGGTGAGCACAATCACAGGGTTTTCTTTCCACAGGATTCCCATTTACCTGGGATCCAAGGATGGAGATTCCAACTGTGTGAGGAAAGGCCTGAGCCACACAGAGTTGCTTCACATTAGTGTGTGATGCAAACACTACTGAACATGTCTTGTAAATTTTGTCTCATTTGAGAGTGAGTTCAAATTTCTTTATTTCAATACCTCAAACATGACACTTATATGGGAAAATTTTCTTCCAGCTGCACAGACTCATTTATAATTTAAGTTTTCACCAAATTGAAATATCATTCAAGTTTATATGAATTTAATGTACATTGTGGAGGGAAAATGAAAATCAAAACATTGAGAAGAGGCAATATTACAGTTCTAGGGGTTATGATCTTTCCTCTGACAACTTGACATCATTATTTGCAAAGTCATGCACATCCTAATAGCTGAATATATTTGGATGATCTGGTTACTTGACAATCCTAATCAGACACAAGGGGATCTAAGCTGTAACTGCAAACATATATAAAAACTAATCAACTGAGCCAGCCTGGGTTTCCCATAATTTATAGCTCAGATCTATCTTGCTTCTCTTGCCTAAACAGGGTCATGTCTGTTCTGTCTCTGATTGGTACTTTGAGAAGAGTGTATCCAGCTAAAAACAAACCAAATAGAGGTTGTGATTTCCTCTGCCTCCTTGTGCAATTTCCCTTAAAGGTTGTGTTCAAACCTGTTTCTTAAACAAGAGTGTTTATAACAGCATAATGATTCTATCTAAGCCTGGCAAGTGATAGGAAAATTACAGCAGACACCTTTGCACTGGTACTTGGAAGTTATTTCACATTACTGTTCTTGTGGATTCTTTATCACTTGGAAATTCAGGAACATGAAGTTTGTTGTCTTTGGGAATGGCCTCTGCCACCCTTGTCAGGTATTTTCTGCTTCCTGGCAATCTTTAATATTTCCTGGACAGATTTGCTTAAGCGATTTACTGGTGTTTTAAAAATCTTCAATAAAGGTTTTCCTCTTGCTTGCTCTAATAATAAAAGCTGTGTCTTACAGTATTTTTTGTGAAACCAGTGGCCATTCAAGATTTTTTTTGCATTGCTTTTGTTTTCCATTTGCAATCCCATTAGTGTTCTCTGGATAAGGAAGCTGCAGGATTATCACTACAGTTAATTTCACCCCCTAAAGCGAGGATTTACTGGGAAACTCTGAGCATCAAATATTTGAACTGAACACAGAAAATCTGTCAGTTGAAGAGCTGTTCTCCATGGGGTGCTGGAGTGCAGCCATCCCTCTGCAGGTTGGACTCCAGGGGTGAGCCAGGTGTGGAGCCTGAGTGCTCCAAGGATGTTCCACTGCAGACTGGGATGCTGTGGGAAGAGGCATGAGACAGGGAAGGAGCCACAGGGATCTGCTGGGCCTCCTGGGGTGGAACAAGTCTAACTGGAAAACACGTTTAATGTTGATGTGAACAAAACACAGCAGAGCAGCCAGGGCAGCCACAGGAAGGCAGTGGGTAAGGCCAGAGCTGCCTCCTGTATCCCCCCACCAGATGGGGAGGGAGATGGAGCACTAAACTCACAGACATCTCACAGAGCCACCCTCAATAAAATCAGTCCCTTGTGGGTCTGAGTATGACTTCCTCTGGTGCTTCCCTGCATTTAATACTCTTTTTTTTTTATAGTGAAAATGAAATTGGGGGCATTAAACCTCTTCCAATTTGGTTCTTATAATAGAAGTGTCAGACTTCAAAGGAGTCATTAAAGGCAGAGCTAAAAGCAGCCACTGGGCTCAGAGTTGATGGGAAAAGAAGAAAAGAAATATAAAAGGTGTGTGAGAATATGTGTGTGTGTATGTGGAAGGGAAGCAGAGAGGCAAAATGACAACAATGTAAAATGTAGTGAGAACAAGGACAGCCCTTCCCTTTGTGATAGTCATAATGTGGCAGAATTTGATGTTATTGAGTGAAAGCAAAGTGTACTGGATTTCATGATCAGAAATATTTGTCACTGAATCAAATTCATAAAAAAGACATGGTATGTCTCTCTTGGATAAGAACAGCATTCAAAATGTGAATGTTAATGTAAAAGCATGATTGTAGCGCATACTTGAGCTTGTTTGAAATTATACTCTTAGTCATTATTTCAATGATCTTTCAGTATTTGGAATGGCTGGCTAACTGCAGCTTGTAATTACACAACTAAATCTGATGGTGTACTTCCTTTCTTCAGTGTCCAGACGTTGTTCAGAGAGAAATCAGAATTAACAGAATCTATCACAGAGCTCAAACGAGAGAGTAAATATGGCTAAAGTACAGCTAAAATAGGAACAAAGTGATATAAATCATGTAACACACATTTCCTTTTTTTTTTTTAATAAAACTGTGCAAAATTCCATGTCCTGATGCATATAATTCCTACTTCAAATATCTCCCAGCATGTTAAAAGTGCTGGTTTTGATGCATATTGCCGGATAACAGACAGAAAATCAGAGAGGAATAGTATGAGAAATAGGGATGCCAGCAAGGGAAAGGGAACTGTAGAAAAAAAAATTTTGGTATTACACAGATATGTATAAACCAATCTGGCCACAATATGTGGGAGAAAAGAGTAGTCTGGGTACCATACAAATAACATGTGTGGAAATATTGAAAATAACTGGGTATTTTATGCATGCATCATTATGTGTGTAATTAGAGAAAGATGAGGAAAGAAATTCAGTTTTCCTTTGCCACTGATATAATGTCTGGACTGCCAAAAGGCCATGCAATCAACATTACTAGCACAGACAGGATTGTAGGCTGGGGCAGCACTATTGAGACAAATAGGTAGGATAGTTTTACTCACCATTTTTAAAATAACAGGAAAACTGATGGAAAACTCATTGGGCATAAGATAACAGCATCCTTGTGAAAAAAGAAAAGAGACCGGGTGTCAGTAAGGCTTTGTCCTGTGTTCCTGTCTTAATTTTATTGATTTGTGTAGGATACAGTAGTTTTCAATCTTGGAAGAGAAGGAGCTCACAGGGCACTTTGAAAATGACATTGGGCCAAGAAAGATAAAGGCAATGTCATCAAGAGATCAGACCAGAGGGCTGCACATCAGAAACCTCTGCATCCATTACTGTGACTTCTTGTGAGACCTCACTGAGCTTATTTCATCTCCGTGTTCTGACTCCCACTTTTCCCGGATATCACCTTTGCCAGTAGATTGTGTTGAAACGTTTTGAAAAGTGCAGAACTTCAACTGATTGCAACTTGATAAGAACTCCTCTCTTTTAGGACACATACTGCAAGAGATGGTAAAGTCTAGTCAGTCAATATGGTCAGAAGATTTATTTCAAGTTACCAAGATCTACAAAGGAGGTCCCCAAATTCCTGGGGTGCCAAAGAAAGTTCCCTGGTCATACCAGGAGTAACTATATCCAGCTGCATGTTACAAAAAAAGAGGAGAAACATTTCCCAAGGTTTTGCCAGCAGCTTGATGGTAAAAGTATTGTTGCAACTCCACTAATTTTCCAGGGAAACGGACTGGGCTTTGGGCTCTGCTCTACAAACTGCTTAGGCATATTAGAGTCATTGGTAATTTCTAGATTCACAAGCCTGAAGTAATTTAAAACTTAATTTCATTTTCAGTGACTGACTGAGGTGAATCTCCCAACCTTGTATGAGGATGCCAGTCTTGTCCACTCAGTGTCCTGCTGGCATGGAGGAAGTGTGGGTGACTCTGGTAGGGGATAAAGGAGCATTGAGGCCTTCTAACCTCAAAACAAGTAAGAATGTCAGTTGTGCAAAGTATTTTTATGTTTAATAAAATGTTTAGGATGCAAATAAATCCAAAATTTTAAAATGTAGGAATTCTGCAAAAATATGTTCTGTGTATTATGTACAAAATTTTGTACTTATGCATTGTGTACAATAATGCAGTTTCAAACACTGAGTAAAATCTAGGCTTACTGACTAAATGGCATCACAAAAAAAGCACACTAAACACTTGTAACATCAGGACTGCTCTCTTTCATTAAGTGGGAGGAAAACTGTTGTGAAAGGTGCTGCCAGCTGCTTGGTCAAATGCTTAACTCAGATAATTTGGGGAATGGAATGGAATGGAATGGAATGGAATGGAATGGAATGGAATAGAATAGAATAGAATAGAATAGAATAGAATAGAATACCTCAGTTGGAAGGGACCTACAAGGATGATCTAGTCCAACTGTAAGACCTCTTCAGGATAGACCAAAAGGAGCAAGCATGCTCTAATGGGCATTGTCTAAATGCCTCTTAAGCACTGACAGGTTTGGAGCATTGACCATCTCTCTAGGAAGTCTGTCCCAGTGTTTGACCACCCTGTCAGTAAATAAATGCTTTCTAATATTCAGTCTGAACCTCTCCTGGTGCAGTTTTCAACCCTCCCCATGCATCTTGTCACAGGAGCCCAGGAATAAGAGATCAACACCTCCCTCTCTGCTTCCCCTTTTTGGGAAACTGTGGAGAGCAACCAGTTTGTTCCTCAGCATTCTTTTCTCTAAACCAGACAAGCCCAAAGTCTTCAGCCACTACACACAAGACATTCCTTTCAGACTCTTAAACATCTTTGCTGCCCTGCTTTGAACCCATTTGAATTCCTTCACATCCTTCTTAAACTGGACCCAGAACTCCACACAGCACACAGGTGAGGCTGCACCAGCTCTGACCACAGTGGGATGATCACCTCTTTTAGCTGTTTATGATGTGCCCAATGTGCCCCAGGATGTGCTTTGCCCTCTCAGCAATAAAGAAGTGACACCCCCTGTCCCAGACCAAAGGGAGAGGCAGGAACAGTCTTGAGGAGAAGCATACTTGCAGATTATCCCTAGACCAGAGTTCTGCTCCCCACATTGCTCTGAACACCAGGCTGCCCTTGCCTTTCATGGTTCACACGGGCAAGTAATTGGTTCAGTGTCTGCTGCAGTGACAGCCCAAAAAGCAGACCCATAACCTGAAAAAGCAGGCACATACAAGCATCAGCCACTACATTTCTAATAATGTCATAGAAAGGCAAGTTTCAAAGCTCAAAAATTTACCCTCTGTTTACAGCTGTATTGTGAAAAAATGTCATCATTTCTTCTATGTATTTTTTTACCTTTTGTGATGTGCTGCTTGGGGATATCTGCTGTCCTACACCTGGATGAATCTCTACTGAGAGTCACAATAAATCATTGATGGTATTGCAAGTCCAGGAACAATTTATTGTCGTCCAAGGATATTAATTTTTATAGTATTGAGAGGTAACAAAGGAACAGGCTACTCTGTGCTGCTATGGAGTTACTTGGCTCATGAGCCATGAACAGCATCATGACTGGAAGTCAAAACCTTTGGGGCCAGAACCAGTGCACGAGGTGCAGAGCAAGGTGGAACCTGTGCCCATTGCAGCCACACTGCCTCTCTGGGAAAGACAGAGAATGTGTTTCTTAATGGAAATTGTTTCATAATGGAATTTTTTAGAGAGAGATATTTCCTTGTACAGGTGGTGAGGTGCTTCCACAAATCTTGAGCAATTGTCTTTTTTAATCAAAAAGGCTGGGAGGCATGTTGGATCATTCAGAGAGTATTGTTCCTTCTCCTTGACAACAGAACATAAACAAAGCAATATCGCTTCATTATTTTATTATATAACTAGCAATAAGAACACCAAATAACCCAGGGTAATATAAACAAAGACTTCACTACTTCCCACATTTTAGCTGGCACGCAGTTTTAACTCTATGTGTGAAAATCTGTTTATTCCCTAAAGAAAAAGACAGGATTTGACACTAACAATAAAAGTTGAATTTCCTAATATTTTATACCCAAATGCTTGACCTTAAATTTTTAAGTAACTGTCCTTAGGTATAATGTCAACATTAGCTGAATTGTCCATCTTGATTTTTTTTCCTAAGAAGCCTTTTTTCCCCATCATTTGCCAGTTTGTGGCCGACAGTCATTCTTGACATTGATTGTCAGGTTGATTTATATTAACAGGATCAAAGGGAGAGTTTTCCTAGGCTGTTCCCTGTGGGATATGTCACTGATTTCTGTAGCAACACTGATACAATTTTTAGGGGCTGCTTTCACCAGGTCTATGGCAAAGATGGTAAATAACAATGACTACTCTCTGTAATGTTGGTGCTTCTTGACTACAGGCCCTTGTCATCACAAAACTATGCTTGTGGAAATCCTTAATGACTTCAGTGAAAACACCTTCAAGTGACTTTGCTGAGTGCTAAGGATAAAGAAAAGGAGACAGAGAAAGAGCAAGGAACAAACTTTGTGACACTTTGGGCTAGATTAATTAACTTGCCAATTACTCATATGTAATAACATAAACTTAATATCTTCTCTAATGTCAAATATTGGAAACCTCATGCACCATTTATCACAGGTCTGTGCATCCAAATGCTAAGCATAAATAATTTGTTATATACTGATCTCTTTTAAAAAATCCAGACAGTAATTACATTGGCTTATTTGAGAATGGAGACACAAATGTTTCACCCATTCCCAGCTCCTTAATATTCCTGAGAGGTCCATCAGATGTTGCAGTAACTTAAAAAAGTATTGTGAGTCCTTTGATCCTGTTGGATCAGACAGATCATTGGTAGCATGCAATGGTAGAGCCATATTCCATGACTAGCAGAAATAGTATCTGATAAGCACAACTAGGGGCATAAAAATTTTAAGTTTGAGTATTTTCCTCAATGTGCAGGTGTCAAGTCATGGAAAGGACAATAGAAAATATATGCCAAGTGAACTACTGGGCTTGAGAAGAATGACAGGTAACTTTAACAAAGGGAATTTCACAGGTAAAGACATATTTAAGACTGAAAAATAAAGTAATAGAATATTTTTTTAGTATCTATGTATCTGTGTTATCATTTGTTTTAATGGAATTGGTCTAAAAATATTTACCTTTACCCTTAGACCATCACAACTCTTAACTATGCTATTGGTAATTGGTTTTGTTTGGGGTTTTTTGTTAACTTATTGTGATGAGGCTTTGGTTTTGATTGTGCTATGAGGTACAACACAGATGTGTGCAGGAAATCTGTTTGAAATGCTCTTGTGACAAAGTGCCCAGACCATGAGCAGCATTGCAGGATGTCCCGCTGTACCCAGCCCGGTCCCTGTGCTCTCAGTGGGGAAGCACAGCTGGCCTGGGGAGCTGGGGCTGTGGCACAGCTGCCTGGCATGGGAGCAGCATCTGGAAGGCAGGATGAGACAAAGCTGTGGAGCCAGGCCAGCACAGGCCACCCAAGGGGTGGCAGAGCTGCCCAGCAGGGCTGGGCTCTGATCCCAGCAGCATCTGCTGCTCATGGCTGAAGTCTCACCAGCCCAGAGCTACCAAACCTTGGTAAGAGTCCATTGCCTACATGGAGATGGCTGCTGCCCATGGAGATGAGCCAAGATATCCAGGATTTTGTGGCATAAAATGGGGTCTCATGACCTAAGGCACGTGGGACACCCATGTCCTCATAAGGCGAGTGTAGCCATATTTCTCTTCACAGAGAAAAACAAGACACAACTTCCCAAGGATATTTTCTGGGTTTCACATTCTCTGAACCTCAGAGAAAGAAAAAACAATTTTTGTCTCAATTTCTGCTCCTCTTCTTGTTCACAAGTGGAATGCACTGTGGAAGATTGTTTACCTGAAGGGAATTGGTAATTGGATTCTGGTGTGAGTGTTGTGATTCAGTGACAAATTGAATCCTGTGTGTGTTGGGACTCTTGGCTGACAGTCACAAGATGCTGTGCAGTGGAGTTGAGTTGGGTGCTTGTGCAGATTCAGTTCAGTTTCAGTGTAATATAGTATAGAATAATATAGTATAACAAAGTAATTAATTAGCCTTCTGATATCCGTGGAGTCCTCCTCGTCATTTCTCCCAGATGTCAGGGTTGCCCTGATTTACTGTAGGTGAGCATTAAGGGTCAGGCAGGAACCTCCTGAGACCCATATTTTGGCAACTAAGTTGTGCCTTGTGTATCTGGATACCAATTCCAAGCACTGCCAATCAGAGTACTGAATTTGCACAAGGAGCTGAAGACAGACATGAGAAATTACATCTTGTTACAGGCCAGTTGACCTTCTGGGTCTCTACCTGCACAGGATTTTGTGAGGAGAGATGAGAAATTCTCTTTTAAAAATACAGAGAAAACATATGTAACAAAGGCCTTTTAAAAGTGCAGTAGCATGCTCAGGCTTGCAGCAGCTGTGCTCACCCTGGCAGGTATCCACTGACACACTGCGATAACTGGGCACAACAGGACACCATGGTGATCGAGTGGAAACATTGAGGTTTCCATGAACTCATGAAACATGAGCACCACTGCTCTTGTCTGCAAGGCTTTATCCATTTACAGGCTCCTACCTTCTCTAGTATTTCCTATGACAGAAGACATTTGAATATTGTTAGAGCCTTCACTGAGAGAAAGAGCACAACCAGGAGAGGAACAAATAAATCTTATCAACAAATAGAAGCTTTTCCAGTGGCTAAAGCAGTCTGGGATGTCCCAGGGGAGAGCAGGGGAGCACACAGGAATGCTCTCACTGTCAGCTGTGCATAGCACCTTGTGAGTCCTTGTTTTCCTTCCTCTTTATTTTTCCCCTTATCTATTTTGCAGAGCTGGTGAGTTGACCTCACATTTACTCATCTCTTACTGCAGAGATGAACCATTTCTCATCAGTTACCATCACCCTCAGCCATGCCAGCATCAGTGTACATACCAACAAACTTCCTTTCAAAGCTAGCTGATGTAATACATGGGAGTGAAAGGTTCTGTGGATGTGATGAAATATCCATGTCTTCACCTAACTATCCATGGAACAGCAAATCCAGAAAAAGTGGGGTGTGAGTAATGCCTGCTTGTGTACATTAATTGCCTCAATACCTGAATGCATCCCTTTTATAAAATTGAATTCTGATCATTTCTCCTAGTCAGAGAACATGTCATTAAAATAATTTCTCATCTTGAGAAAACTATGTTTGACAGAGTCTCAATGATAATGCCATCTGAGGACTTTTGAAGAATTTAGTATAAAAAATTTCAAAAGAGTACTTGGCATCTGGACAGTGGATTGGTGCATTACAGTGTGAAATGTCTAAATCATGCTGCAGACAGTTTGTGACTTCATAACTAAAGGACAGTAGTTAATATGGTAATAAGCTGCCCTCTGATAATTCTTTACACTAAGTGACAAAATGTTCCTAATTTCTCCTCTGTAGCATAACAGCTACATCACTCCCAATTAATTACAGTGTTTCTCCCATGAGAGTCAGACTTACATTAATTGTATCATGAATTATTTGGCTTCCCACCACGCAGGAGCTGAGGTAGTGCAACAGCTTAAAACCACCAGCAGGAAAAGGCACTTTGGTTTGTCCATCAAGTGCTTTAGTCTGAGGTAGCAGAGAGGTGCTGGTGTGTGCAGGGTGCTCTGCTGGTGCCTCCCAGTACCCCTGAGGAAGGCACACACGTCCATGAACAGGTGAATTGTGTGCAGTACAGCTCATCACTGCAGCAGCAGCACCCCTCAGCACCCCTCAGTCTGCTGCAAAGGCCACAGTGGGAGAGGAGGACGTCTTGTCCTCCAGAGACATTTCCTCTGACTCCTCACAAGCAATATTGTTTGCTCTCTGAGGTGTGCAGAACAAAACTCAGCCTTTGTTTCAAAGTCATAAAGTTAGCAAGTGAAGGGAAAATGCAAAGCATCTCAAGGGAAAGAAAATATCCACCTTCATCTCAAGGGAAAGAAAATATCCACCAACCCTGCATATGAACTGGATTAAGAAGAGGTCTCTGTGGAGTATTATATTTGCAGTGTGCAGTGAGAGTTTCATTTGAAAGACACAGAAAAGGACTCTCTCTTGGTATCATACATATTCTTTAAATACCCCAAGGCTGCCATGCACTCCAGCCATTCATGCACCTGGTCTCCAACTCACAGGGACTCCCTCTGGGCATTCAAAAATTGCATATCAGGGAGAATACCTAAATAGCTTTTTCTTGAATATTCTCCACATTAGCTGTGCAGCAGCAATTTGTCCCAAAAATTGGGTGAAAAGATGAAAATTGAAATATTTGCTAAAGTACACAGGCCCTAGGCCTGTTTCCCAGCTGCCATCAGGCAATGTGAGCAATGATTGAACCTCTAATCCACCTGGGAAACAAGCATCCAGCTAGGAAAGAGCAGCAGCACATCCTTCATTTGCACCCTTGAACTGGTTCCCCTTCTGTTGAAAGGCAAAGGGCTTTCTTCAGCATTACCTAACAGGATGCTTACAACAGGATCCGCAAATCCACTCCTGCCCTGGTCTTAAGGGATTAGTTATAGAGAGATCTTTACAATGCAAATTATATACTGAGGGAAATGGAAGTTTTAGTGTTGGTTACACATGCACAAGGGAGTAAGGATTTTCAGGATGGTGCAACTCAAAGAAGCCAACAGACATTCAAGACTCAACTACTACCAAAACAGGATGGACAGAAAATTTCAATGTATTCTTTTTTGAAAAGGTTGTCTTTTTTTGGAAACCTAACTCTAGGTTTTGCACCAATTCTCACCCAAAATCCTCTCATCTTTGACATTAGTTAATGTGTTTTTTTCCCTTTACATGAGCTAATGTGTTTTCTCTTTACATCCTCTGCTCTTCCAAAAATATATATTAATTCATGTTCAGCAAAGGCTGTGTTATCAATTGCAGCCATCTAACACTGCCTGGAATAACACACCTGAGCAAGATGTGCAGCAAGGTTTATGTAGCTTCTCTTTAAAAGCTTCTCCCCTTTCCATCTTGGGAGAAAGAAATAATATTTTCAAAACTATGTGACCAGCCTTGTTTAAGCACTGCACCATGGAAATGCCCAGCAGCTTTACCTCACATTTTTGGATATGAGCAAAACACTGAACTGAGCTCAAACATCCCAGTGTTATTGAACCAGTGGGACTCACAAGGTTTCTGCACCTTTTTTCTTCCCATCCTGTCCTTCACTGGGATGCTGGGACTCCTACACTGTCTGTCACACTTGCATCCAGGTGGCTACTGAGTTGTTCTTCACAGACTGGACTCTCTGTCTGCCCAATATCCAATCTTCTTTTATAAGGCAGAAAGAAAAGATTGTTTCCAATACAATTAGGCACGAAAAAATCACTGGAGATTAAATAGGGACCAGGACTTTTCCTGAATTTAATTGATAAGGTGGAAAGCTCCACAGCTATCTATGATTTTTTTTTGGTGTTTTGGTTTGCTACAGGTCTGTCCTACTGGACTCCTGTTCATCTATATTCAGAGTTTGGCCACAATCTGATTTAGACTGCCTATCCCATACTGCCACTGATGGGAAAGGAGAATAAGGGGGAATAACGAGTGCATATCATAATCTAGACTTGATATGAAATCCTAACGTTCCCAGTGCAGCAGACACGAATCTATTGTATATGTGACATGGGTCAGGTTTGAATTTATGTTTAGGGCTGGGTGTAGTATTGATATCAACTGTACCATACAGCTATTTGGTTTAGGAAGTCCTGTAAAGCCTGAGTGAAGTTTGGTGCCGGAGGGGAAGAATGGCTGATGGGCAGCCCTGCAGCAGCAGTGGATCTTGTAATTGAATCATCTTTGGGATTAGGACTAAAATTAGGAAAATTGAGGTATAAGTTTAACCTTATTGTTAGACTTTGCTGGAGGGGAGGGAATAAGCTAAAAGGGCAAGAGAAAACTGAAGAGTAAATTGAATTGCTGTATCAGCCCAGGCCTGCAGTTCCACTGGACTCAAGTTAGGGTTAGTGGTGAGGAGCTTGTCCTCCAAGATTACCAGGGCAGTACATGACATGATGCCATCAAGGCTTAGTAGCATATCTCAAGTTCTAACAAAACCTAACTGCAAACCCAAGATTATGGTCAATGCCAGGTTACCAAAACATTGTTCATCCTTGTCACAAAAAAAAAAAAAAAAAAAAAAAAAAACCACCAAAAAAAACCCCCAAAATAAACAAAAAAATTGATGCATTCTGTTTAAACAAAACCAATTCTAAACATGAATCTGAAATCTGCCTCACCCTAAAATAAAGTTTCTGTTATGAGCTACAGGAAACACCCCCCCTGGCCTGCCCTAATGGGCTGAACAGTGTGGAACAATCAGAAATGCTTTCTCAAAGGATTCCTTAATCACAGCCTTCAGGTACAAACCTTAATCTGGCTCATCCCCTTTGTACTGAACTCTGCTTCTGCATTCTGAAATCTTGCAATTTTGCTGTTTGGTTGGCAACCTCAAGCTCAACACTATGCAATTTTTTATGCTGCCAGAGTTTGAGGAGTCATGAAAGAAATTGTTCTTCAAGTCCTTTTATCCTGAATACTGACCTAAATCCCACAAAAGTCAAGACATTTTTCCCATGCCTGGTAATAGCAGTACTAGTTTGAAATGTTCTCATAAAAAAGCAGTGTTATAACCTCCATGGACTGAAATGAGAAACAGAGCCATAAATCATTGAAGGCCCCAGGCTCAGTTTCTACAAAACACTATTAAAAAAAAAAGAGAAAAGCTGATCTCATTGGTCAACCAACCTTTCAGAATTCCACCAGAAAAAAGAAAACAGACTAGTCTTGCAGACTTGTTACCCTGAGATCTTTTCAAAATCCTTGACACTGTAAGGCTTACAATAGGTCTCTGGACACCCTGGATAAAGATCTAATGAGTCTTTGGACTCCAGTCAGGACAGAGGTGGAAGAGGTTGAGCAGGTTGGTTAACAGGTGGTTAGTCTTAAGGGTAGGTTTTATTTGGGGTTATAGTCTTTGTGTAGTGTCAGGGACTCAGCAGACACAAAACCACCTTGCTTTTTAATCTCATTTGTAATAAGCCTATATATAATACATCCCAGTGAGTGCTCTAGGAACCCCTAACAACAGTAAAACTGAATCCTATCGATTTTTGAAATATTAAAACTTTAAAAATTTATCTATCATGAATCCAACAGTTCCAAAAGTATTTCTACACCAGTTGATCCTACTGCACCTGGTTCTCATTCTAACCCAGCAGCCTCTAGCAGATTCTGGATATTTGTTCATCTCACCATCATCCACATTTAGTGCCTAACTTTGCATTTCACAATTCCCCTGCTGACAGCAACCTTTCTGGCAAGTCTTCACCCTAAACCAACCCCATCCTTTACATTCCAGTGACTATCTTCAGTGCTAAGATTATGCCATTTTTGCCTGTCAATATCTGCCTTGCCAGGTACCAGCAGCAAATCTGGCTCCTTTACCTTTGCTCTCTCAAATCCTAACAACATCCTGCAATGGCTGTGAATCGTTCACCCAGAAAGAATCTCCCTGCAGTTGATCACTTCCCTTCGGAGCAAGCTATAAACTGTATTCTTCAATTTTGCTGGTCTAAACCTTTGCTTTTAAAGCTAAACCTAACCTTTCCCCTAACATCAGAGTCTGGCAATTCTTGTTAAAAAAAAAAAAAAAAATATATATATAAAATAAAATTTTATTAAGCCCAGACACATTCATGGACAATGTAGAGTCCAAATATAACATTGCATCTTCTGTCTTTGCCATTAAAAAATCTCCCTCTAGTCCTAGCTTTAGGTGTAAAGATATAAGGCTGACCTTTCATTAAACCAACCTAACACAAAGCTCTTTTCATCTGTCAGTGGAAAACCCAGTGACAAATCTGGTGGCTCAGCCCTTTTATCACTACATGTGCTCTTAAATGCCTTCTCTGACCTTTCTTTAACACTCCAGTGACTCTTGTTAACATCATTTAATTCACCCACACCACACCTCATCCCAGCTTTACCAACCTTCCATTTTCCATTATAATCTAGCTCCAAACCTAGCTTTATATTTTCTCTGGGCCAGAGCCTAATCTAGTCCCAAATAAAGTCTACCTTTAATATTAGAGACAAGTGACAGGCATCCTCAAAAACCTAAGCTGATCAATCACATTGGCATGGCCTGCCAACAAGCCTCCTTCAGGCTTGGGCTGCCTGAAAGCAGGATGGGGATAGTGATGTATCTCCAGTCTTAGCCATAGCCCATCTTGGAGCCAACCAAAAGTTACCTGTATTTGTCATTATCCAACATCACCTTTTCTCTGCAGGCCTTCCAAAATCTACCAAAAAGTTCTCTGGGCCTGTTGCCCCTAAGGCTGAACTAATCTAAACTCAAATGCTGTCTGACTTGAACATTGGTAGGATATCTAAATGGAAATAATCCCTGGAAATAATGCCTTCCAAACATAGTAAACTGTTGATGGTTGGTAACAAATTTGTGTCATCGTTTCATGGTAGCTTACACTCTAATTTTAACACTTGTCACTGTGTCACTGCCTTATCTCCAGCCCCTTCTCAAGGCTGAACACATCATTTACACTGCTGGCAGCAGATCTTGTAGTAGGCCTGCAGACTGTTTGGAGTCCAGCACCAATGTTACTTTTCCCCTTTTTCTGGCCACTATCTCATTCTATCTCCAACCTCCACTTTGGGCATAACAATGGTGCAGAGTCCCTGGACTGCTCACATGCCAGAAGCTGTTCAACCCCAACAATGAGCTGGACTCTTCTCCCTGTCTGAGCCCCAGCCAGTGTCAGTACTAACAGCACAGGCCTTTGGCTCTTACCAGTTCTGTGGGACAATATAAAAACCCCACTGGCTGTTCTAAATGCAGATTCAGGTCTCATTGGCTCCTGATTTGGCAGCAGCAGCAGGTGGTACAATATCTAGGATTCAGGATGTAGTCTTACTGTAGGTGATGCAGACACCTACCATCAGTTAGGGGATCTGACGTGTCCCTGCTGACAACAAAGCCCTCCATATCTAAGGTAAGTATGTACATATGCCCAGGTCACCATCTGTGGCCACCAGACTCTGAGGATCCAGAGCAGGTAAATGGGGAAAAAGTGACTACCTAAGAACAAATCTGTACTCGCAATGATCTCACATTCTACTGCAGGATTTGTGAGGCATGCAATACTATGACCAAGGTGATCCTTAATCAAAGCAGGCTCAGATCCCTTACCCAGAAGTTCAGTGGCCTGGATTGCCAAGCAAATTGTTTTCTATCTGCCATCTGTATGGCAGTTGTCTTCTGTTAAGTGGGCAGTTTTCCTTATATCTACCACAACTACTCCTCCCTCTGGGGAGACATCTGCTGATAACAGCTATTGAATGTTACGGCATGGCTGATAAGAACTACAGCATCCCATTGGGAGATGCTCTGCCCAGAGGGAGGAGTTAAGCATTCCTACCTGGATATAATCTTGAGGTTCTGGAACACCAGCACAGCTTCTCCACTGGATTTCCCAGAGGAACAGCTGCCTCTTCCACTGGACCTTCAGAGGAAGACTACACCTTTCTACAGTATCCCTGCTCCAGCAGAATCACACCTGCCACTCCAGGAGGACTGCAGCCACAATTCCAACTGGACTGCTACCAACACCCTGACCAACAGGGTGTCAGGTTGTATTCTACCTCAGTCAGTGCTGTTTTAGTTTACTACATTGTTTATTTTATCTTTTTATTTTCTTCTCTAATAAAGAATTCTTATTCCTGCTCCCATATTTTTGCTGAGAGTCCCCCTTAATTTCAAATTTATAACAATTCGGAGGGAGGGGGTTTGCATTTTTCCATTTCAGGGGAGGCTCCTGCCTTCCTTAGCAGAAACCTGTCTTTCCAAACCAAGACATTCAGTCTACAGGCTTTGGGCTGCTGGGACAGAGGACACTCTTCATGTGAACTTGGCATATCAAGCCCCCAGGGCTGTGAGGCGGATACATACGGTCTCTGTGTGTGAGAGTGTGTGTGTGCACCATGGCACACAGTGGTTAAAGGGGGTTATTTAGGGTGGTTTGAAAAGCTGCCTGTGGCCTAGATGACAATTTTTTTTTCCTAAGACATATCATAGGGTGAAATTTTGTTAAGCAACATCTTAACCTCTGTGCATAAACCTATCTCTCTGTCATCCACAATTGAAAAACAAGTTAATTCATTTTGTCGCAACAGTTTTGATTGCCTCCACCACAGCTGACATAAGTGTTTTCACCTTTCCTTCCCTGGAGAGGCAGAAGCTTTGCTGCCATATGCCAGGTGTCAATGCGCATCACCCACATCCCCAGCAAGATGTGTATTTGAAGTGGCAGTGTAAAGAATTGACATTGGCCACAGGTAATCTCTGTGTCATGGCTTTGGCATGTCACCTGTCAGATGATGCTCCTTAATGGAGCCCGTTCATTCTTGCCAGATGGAGCACTGATGCAGACATGAGACCCTTGCACAGAGGCAGCTTGGTGTTCAAGAGGAAGAATCATCTGGGAGAAGGGGGATTTTCGTTTCCTCAGAATGAAGGAAACAGCTAAGCCCCGTTCTTGCTGAAGTCTCTGGCTGTCAGCAATGATGCTGAACTCTGGACTGAAACCAATGTTACTGCTTTTTCTAAAAAAGAAATAAAAAAATAGATAAAATGTGTAATTGAAACAGTTTTAGTAAACTCGGAAACTCAAGAAATCAAAACAGTGTCATGTAAATAAGGAATTTTGGTGTTCATGACAGCAGGTAACTTCTGTTGAATGATGGAGATATTTGCCAGAGTGAAATGGTTTATTTTTATCATAGCTCTCTTTCTATTACTACATTCCCTTTTGGATTGGAGGATTATATCTATTTTGGATTGGAGGATTACACCAATTTGTTTTGCTACATATTCAATAAAAATAAAATCTAAAATGACAATTAAATCCAAGAAAGCTCAGCTGGAGAGCATGCAAAATTCCTCTTTTCTAATTAAAGTCTGTGCAAACCACAGCTTTACAGAAGCACTGGGGAGGAAGGGAATAAAAGGAGCATGTTCCCATTAACACATTTACTGTTGCTACCTTTCAGGCCAAACAAATTACCACAGAATGTTAACTCAGAGCTTTAGCAAGCAGCAAGGTCTGCACAGTATCCCAGTTCTAGGAAGAGGAGGAGAAAAGTGAGGCTGAGTATGTGAGGGTGACATGTGCATCTCCTGCTGCTGGGTGTGAAGACCTTGCCACATTCCCTGAAGACCAGTGAAGTTTGTAGGAACTGAATTCAGTGGGCTTTGGGTGAGGCCTATGATGTGACGAGGAAGGCACAATAAAAACCAGATAGTCTCCCTCTTCAGTCTGGGCAGCAGCAATTGGCAGATAGAACTGCTGTTTTGGAGCCAACACATATGAAACTGGGGGACTGAATAGCAAATAAACCCAGTGGCTTTCTGTGATCACTCCATGGCAGGCTGCTGCCTTCATCTGCTCATGGTGCTCCCAATGTAGCCACAGAGGAAAGCCACTGGCACTCCTTAAAAGCCAAATAAATAAACAAAAATGCCAACAACCCCAGCAAAATCAAAGAACTCTCACAACATAAGAAAGCAAAATCCAGATGGGCAAAACTGTGAAACGAAAAGAGGGAAGAAAATGAGATGCATGGAAAAAGTCCAATGAACTGCATGGATAAAACTTTGCACTGCTGCAAATTGAGTGTGACAGGAAAAAAATCAGAAAAGGATACAGGCTCTATATTCCTGCAGAACAGGTTGCAATACTGAATCTAGGGACAAAACAGGTCACAGACTGCCCTTCCATATCAGTACTTTATGGTAGGTATGGATACCCCAGTGAACAATGCTGGATTGTTTTATCTTAAACCCAAATTTACCTCTTTTGGCATCACAGCAGAATGTCTTTTCAGCTGGCTGTCATCAGTCTGATGTGGTAAGAAGACACTGTTATTAATGATAGGCTCTATTGCTAACACCTCAGTTTGCCTTTAGTGGACAGACAGAACAAGATGCAGTTTCATATGGCTAATGCATTTTACATAACCAGTGCCAAACTGGATCTGCAAGTCAAGGAATGATTGCAGAACACCCATCTGTGATGCTGCTGCCCTTTGAGCAGTCAGCATTTCCTACCAGTGAAATCAATGGATCCACCCCAGGTTAGCCCTACAGGCTGCAGAACTTCTCACATCAGTCAGAGAGGTGTTTTGCACCAGTAATTTTACGATAAAAATGTTCCAGACAGTGTTCAAGCAACACTTTCCCACTGGAAGTGCTTGGTAGCTCCAGGATTTGTGCCTCTAAAAGAAAAACTAAGCACACACACTCATTCTGACAGAGGCTATTAAACTGCACACCTGGCCACCCACAGCTGTCTGTGAGGGAGCCAGAGCAAAGCCTGATGGAGGCACACAGCTATGAAGGGCACAGGCTCATCTCTCAGGCATCTTCTCTCCATGGACATGCAGCTTTTCTGGGCAATGTAACCCTGGCGGCTGCAGGAGAATCCCCCTAAACTGGTCAAGGTAAAGCTGTCTCTCAAAACAAAGATATTTAAGCTGACAGAAGTACTTGTCTGCCTGCATAATTCGATATACACTGTGGGTTTTGCTGGCATGCCTGTCATGGTGGGGAGAAAGAAGTTTTTTCCCCCTGCTGTTTTCATTGATACTGAGCTGTTGGCTAATTTCAAAGTGAAGACCACATTTAGGATTGCAAAATTATACTCTGCTTGAGAGAGCCTCAAAAAGGATGCCTCAAGCATAATATTGGGATTGGTGCTGATTAGCTGGTCGAGACAAAAATAGTAATGAAGCCCGTGAGCTCCAATGGAGGGCCTTTGCTGCTTGTCCTTCTCTAATGGCGTGCTGGCACAAACCACCTCTCCCCAATCCAATCTGCTGGTCTATGCATAACTCCAGTAGTTAACCTTGACTGTCTGAAGAACATGGCTTTAAATTTGATATTGTGTTCATTTCTAACCTTTGCTGTCGAAAAATATTAAATCTTCCCTCAGCCACTTGCTTTGCATGGTGAAAGACAGATGGTTGTGTTGGATCATTCCACAGCAGAGCAGATGTTGTAATCGAGGACACAGAAATTCTGCCAAATTAATTAGACTCTTCCACTGATCTGGATAAAAAGAACAGCTCACTGGCATTTCAAAGAGGTCTGGGTTATAATTTATGCCACCCTGCCAGGTTATCTTGTGAGAAGTATAGGTATGATGGGGTGTTCTTCTGTGGCATCATATCAGATTATTTTGAAATAGAGTAGAAACTTGGTAGGCGGATGTCAACTTTTTAATACATTATCCTAAAATTTATATAGGAAAATAATATTGAATTAGCAGGGTAGAAATCTGTATGATATATATGCTGCCATGTCAAATATATTTTTATTCTTTGGGGAACTAAATTTCCTTGTGTCTAGCGTTTTAGCTTACTTCTTTGTCAGCTAAATTTGCCACGCATAAATCCATGAACTATGAGATAAGTGCATTTTTTTGCAGAATGTCACAATCTTTTCCATTAGATCCATTAGTAGTACTCAAGGTTTGAACATCTTTTTTGCCTTACCAGAGAACTGTTTCAGAACACCTTGATTCTTGGCATAGGGAAAACGTGTGAGGAACATTGCAAGTTTTTGAAAAAAAGGTCTTTTATAGAGTAGGTAAGGCATGTACAAGTATGGTATTGCTGAGCTGCACACTATGAAATAGTGTTCTTCCTTGTGGACCATATTTCCCCTTGGTGCAACATGGAAGCAAATTCTCTTGGCAAAGCATTGGTATCCACAGGAAGATACTAAGAGTATTTGAAAAAAACTTGGTTCTAGAAATAAAACTTTGAGTAAGAAACTCACTGAGAAAGAGAAAGGGTCCCTGTGGTTTCCCTGGTTAGCTCCTTGCACTGTTAAAAGGGACCTGTGCACACAGATAAGTGTAAGACTTCTATATTTCTATTATGGCAAACAGAGGGACTTCATTGCAGAATTGTACTTGCATGTCACCATTTATGGGGTTTTTCCTCCATTAAGACTTAAGACACCTATTTTGATTACTATAGAAAAAAAGGTAATGTTTCCCAGTACTGTCAAATCTTTAATGCTAGAGTACATAAATAACCTTGGTTATTCTAGAGAGAATTTTTTCCTTACTATATATTTCTACAATACTAGAAAGAAATAAGTAAAAAGCCCATGTATGGCATTTTTTTATACCAGAGCACTGTTCTTTCTGTTTAAAAACTGAAACTAAAGGGCAACACTTTCAAGTTGTGCAGTTCCATTGATTTTCATAGAACATTGTCAATTAATACAAACTAAAATCTGGCACCTAAATTCATTGTCAAGCTACATAACAGTGTAAGCATGTCTGTTAACATGGCAGACAGTGCTTAAGTAGTTTCAGAAGCTGTGGCATCAAAGACATGTCTAGAAAACAAAAGTTAATGTTATAAATGTTGCGAAAATAGCACCAAGTGCTTGATGCTGTGGCTTATTAACTTTTGTTGTGTGTCCCATCTGATTCTCTTGGGAAATTAGGAGCTGTCAGGGATTTCTTGAGGAAGTATCTTATTTTACAGAATCCTATCCTTTCCCCTGAGCATGACTGAACCAAGCCAGGACAGTTTCCTTGCTCCTCGAGTCTGTCAGCAGCTGCAGCCTGTGCCTGGAACAGCTTAGTAGGGCCATGCCCTCGGGGTCCTCTCCAAGTTCTTTGCCCATCCTCTCTTGCTGACCACTCTGCTTCCCTGCACGTGGCTCCATCCATGCAGTTCCCAAACTTCCACAGCTGGGGCTGGAAGAGATTCCTGCCCTTCTCCCCAAGACACTTTGTGCTCAGCCCCTCGTGGTTGCAACACTGTTCTCCAGTCCAGACTCCAGAAGGGAAAAAGGTACCTGATTTCCTCTTGATTCAGCCAGAAGGAAAGCTCTTCCATCAGGTCACATCTAATGCCAGCTGTAGCCCAGGAGTCGTGGCACATTGCTGTCTACTGCTAAAGCTTTCAGCATCACAGTGCTGTCATCCATGGTGGAGCCCATTTCTCTGCCTACACTTCTGCCATCTGTCCAGATGCACTGTGTATCATCTTTCATCCAATAACACAGAAACCTCATCTGGCTGCAAATTCAGAATTTGTCTAAAAGCATAAGCATTGGTTAAACTGGACTTTGAATCTGCAGCTCTTTCGTATTATCCCTACAGTGGCTAAGGGATAATATGGACTAATGATTGAATTATTCCCTTCTCCTTCCTCTGGTAAAAGAATCTATGAGCCAATACTGCCCAGCCTGCTGCACACACACAGAGTGCCAGCATCTTTTGTTAGCCCTTCCTAAAAGACATGTCTAGTTCTCTCAGGGAAGGTGTGCCTTCAGGATCATCTCCAGCTTGAAGGAAAAGGGCCAGGCTTGAATTTTGCACTGTTGCACTCGTATCTTTTTGAGGAAACAGATCTCAGTTTGGTTCCCCTGCTATTCCTCAGGTTATTCCTCAGCAGCATGAGATCAGCATGTAGCCCAATACAGGTTATTACAGGATAACACTTTCCCAGTTATTCATCTTGTCTTAGCCATTAAAACAACCCTTT
Organism: Geospiza fortis; assembly: GCF_000277835.1. Taxonomy (NCBI): domain Eukaryota; kingdom Metazoa; phylum Chordata; class Aves; order Passeriformes; family Thraupidae; genus Geospiza; species Geospiza fortis. Next base: position 2,465,919 of record NW_005054403.1, on the reverse strand, counting down.
GGGCAGCTGATCAGTCTCCCCAATAGTTTTACTCTGCTAACTCTCCAGGCGAAAGACTGCTATGAAAATACACAGCTCAACAAAGTTAGTTGCACTGTCCCACATCCCTTTTTACTATATAATGGCATTCTAGGTTGTAGCTTTTAATGCAAATTAACCCCCAAAAAAAAACCTGAGTTGCTGAAGCCTGTCTGAAGATAAAAGACTCTGAAATGAAAAGACTCCAGTACAGAAAGGGAACAACACAGAGGGAGGTGTGCTGGCCTGGGCAAGAGGCTGGTGGCAGGATGAGGTGGTGCTGCTGGAGCCACCTCGCCCCAGCATTTCAGACAAGTTAAAGGCAGCCATCTCATCCATGAGAGGCAGCCATTCAGTGAAGGCAACCACAAAGACAGGGTTTCCTGTTAAACACACAGTACAGATTGTGAAATGATCATATGTAAATCAATGGAATTTTTTTTCATATACAGTCATGAAATGGTAATTTTTTTTCCAACTCCTTACTCTGCTGTAAAATATATGAACCATGCCAGCTAAGAGCAGCAAGACATTTTCTTCCCTGACTTGGGTCTATTGTATGCCTATTATATATTCAGGGAAACTGGAAGTTTACAGAGGCTTCCTAGAACAGGAAGTTAAAGGTATATCAGAAAATATTAGTGCAGCGCGAAGGGCTTTCTTCCTCTCATACATTCAGTTGTAACTAGTATATCCTTCCTGGTACCATGGTTTGGAGCAAGATATCACACCTTCATTTTTGTAAAGGAAAATCTGCACCTAAGTGCCAGTGTCTTACTGGACTAATCCATTATCAGAATGCCATGGAGCTGATAATGCTCTGGGCCACAATCCATCATGGAGCATGTGCACTGTCTAAGTGTTTCTACAAGGTCCCTTAATAAGCAGAGAGGGTTTCTGCCTTCCAAAAGCAAATAAATTTGACATTTTTTCAAGAGAACATGTTTGGATTCTTCTTCCTGGAATTACAAAGAATTTTCAGGGAGATGCAGAATTTATATTACATCACTATTTATTTTATGAGGTAATTTGAGGCTCATTTTAAAATGAGCTGTTCCAAAATCCAGATCTGGTATTAAACATAAATATTTGAAAACCAGCTAATTAAAAATGTAATGCAAAATGTCAGAGTTTCATATAGTGAAAGATGTGAGAAGCTGTGTTCTCTCCCTATTTCTCTTACTTCATATATTATTATTCTCAGCTGAATGCCTGAGAACAGAGATACTTTCAACTAAATGATGGTCTTGTGCAGTGGGGATTGTTAGCTCTATTTTGTTCTTTTTCACTTTCTAGGTCAGAAGAAACTCTGGCAGATACTTGAAAAAAGATGCCCTAAAGACTGGAATGTGCTTTGTCTTATCATTCATTCTGGATACATAGATAAAACTGAAAAAAAAATAGCCAAGTCCTGAATCCCAGCATGGAGAGAAGCTTACTTTAATTTCTCTCACACGTTCCTGCTGTAGCATATCCATGGCAGGGGCTGATGCAGGGACCCCCAGCCTGCTGCCAGCAAGGTCAGTGAGCACCAGGACCCCCCAGCTGCCATGGGACAGGGCTCCTTTCTGGTCCATTTTCTGCTGTGGGACAGGGCTCCTTTCTGGTGCAATTTCTCTGCTCCAGAGCAAGCTGCTCCCACCACCCAAACTGGTTTGGGAATCAACTCGTGGCTCTTGATTCCTTACTGGTTTCACACCTGGCACATCTGTCTGCTCCCCCAGCTGGTGAGTCATGCTGCTTTGCATTCTGTGCTTGGCTGTGCTTATGCTGGCTTTACACAGTTGCAATTCAATTGACTCCAGTGGCATTACTCCTGAGGCTAGTGAGGGATGGAGATAAAGGCATCTTTACTCCAAGATGAATGCAGATATGGATTCACAGCCTCCTCGTAAGGCAGCTGTGGAAATGCCATTAATTAGGCTGACTATTCTCAAAGGATGCTTATAAAAAATGCTGATGTATCCACAAACAATATTTGGTTCCTTGACTTCTTAAGGAGAAAAATGCACCCATAAAGGAGTACTGATTCCCTGGATAACTTCAATTACATAGAGCATCCTGCTGCTCTGGATTCCTGTCGCTGACAGATGGTTTTGAAGACTGCTTAACTGAGTCTAGTACTGAGCTCCTGGCATACCTGGGACAAAGGATGTCTTCTGGTATAAAGGTTTCTGTGTGCACGTGGGTTTTTTGAGATGATGGGAGGCATTCTACATTTCTGCTGTGTCCAAATCAGAGAGCACTAAGCTCTATGGGAACAGGAGCACCTGAATCCTCCAGCACTGATAAGCAGATAAAAATCTGCTATGATAATGTCTTCCTGGGTACAGAGGCCTACTGGTTCCTGGACAGGCAGAGAAAAGGAAACAGATCCACCAGCTCAGGTGTGTGCCTGTCAATGAGCTGGGCTTTCCTCTGCAGATCCCTGGTCCTAAGGCCTGTCAGGTTGGATCCTGCAGCCACAGAGATGTACCTCAGCATTGGGACGTGATGCTGTGCTTTTGCAACATGAAAAACATCTCTGGGTCCCTGGGACTGAAAGGTCTATTTCGCTGAACATTGAACTGATGTGTTACAGTTCGTTCCTATCCAGAGGAAATTCTCACTGGCGTTAAATGGAAGAGAGATTGTAAAAGTAAAAGGTCAGGACAAGGTAAGGAGTGATCCTTTGGCAGAGCCTGGGCCAGGACTCAGGTGACATTAACTCCTGTCCCCATTCACTAGGGCAAATACTCAGTTTACTTCACATGGCTCTTCAGACAGGAGACATCAAAGCACCAGACACAAGTGGTTTGCCACTGTACAGCTTTATAAATAGTTCTGCTTGTTCCATAACCAGGTGCCAAACTAATTATCTGCCAAACTGCCAAAATAATTATCTGCTCTTTTAAAGTGAAAATGACTCTTTAATATTGTGTTCTTGTGACAGTCAGTCATAGGTACTCACACATTGCTACTATGAAAGAAGAACTGAGGAAGTTAGGGCAACATTTGCAAATTTGAAGACTTTAAAAGACTTCTTTCTTCTTTTTTTATTTTTTCTCCCTATAGGTCTAGTAAGTGCTACCAATAATCAAAAGTGCATTTAAGAACTTATGATATCTTCTTCTCTCAAAAAAGGATAGAAATCATATATGGTCCACGGCAACATTTTTATGGTAATATTTACTATTGTACACGCACCTACTTGAGGGCATAGACACTGGCTGGTGTATTGATTACTCTAGAGTAAGATGTCTTCTATTGCTGAGATCCCAGAAAACTACTGGTCAGCACTAGGAAGTTATTTCCCTTTGAAATTTTTTGTTTTTCTCCTCAAGGCCCCACCTAAATGATGATATTAAGGAAAATTTAATGATGAGTGTTTTTAAAGCCCATGGTTCATCATTTTTTCTCCAGGACAAAATCTTGCCTTTGATGGGGAACAACTCCAGTAAGGACTTCTGAACTCACTGAACTCCAAAGGATGGAGTTACCCAACCTGTTAACATCATGGAGTTAGCATCATGATGCATTAACATCAAAAGGGGAGCATTTTGTGTGAATAACACATGTCAGGAAATATCAGCAATCTCTGGGCAATGGCTTAAGACAAGTGTGATACTCTGGGGTGATTTTTGAGGCCAGGTGAGGGACCTGGGATCACCTCCCCAAAGGCTGTGTATTGCATGTTGGGGAATTCCACACCAGTGTCAAACACTTCCCCTTTCAACCCAAACAACTAATTTCTATAGATTGCATACATGGTCTTCCACAGACTCAGAAAAATGGGCTTTGTACCACTTATCTCTTTTTGAAACGCTCTAACATGTTTTAAAATATTTTCTTCTATAAATACTTTTATTCAACTGGAGTCTGCATAAGTTCAATTTAGTTTTATCTAAGTGAAACTTTTTCCTTTGAATGCATCCTTCTCGCACGCTGCAGTGCAGTGTCCAGAGAGCTCATTTTGTGGCACCTATGCCCAGCGCAGCAATTTAGCCATGGAATAAGAAATGCTGCACAAATTTACTCCACTGAAAGTCTAAGGGAGTGTGGCTACATCACACTGAAGTTTATTTCAGACACACTTCCTCCTGTCATCTGTGCATTTTGGGTTTGCTTTGTCAGATCTTATTAGTTGTTATTACAGAAATCACATCAATTTATGCTGAAATTCATTCTCTTGTAGAGGCAGAACCTTCCAGAACTCAGCATATAATAACACCAGCATCACTAAGAAAATGGCCTGCAAGCATAACAGCAAAACAAAAACATTATTCTATTAGTCAACTGGGCCCAGCTAGATCAGATTAATAGATTCAGAATTTTTAGAAGTCTGTTAGCACTGGTTGAAACCTCTTGTGTGGCAACTCAATACATAAACCAGTCAATTTATTTTCACTGGAAAAGTTGTCCTGAACCTATATTACTTAGAAAGTGTTAGTAATGAATGTTCTTAATTTGAAGCTGAAATGCCTTTGATCTCACAACAAATTGAGATCCTTGAAGATGAAAGAGGTCCCTGCTGTTAGATAACTGGCAGAGCCTGTGAAAATAATGAGCATTTGCAATGAACTACTGAAAAGGGACTCCAAGCTTGGAGTGGGTGAATAAGGATATCATCCATACAGTTCGCAAAATTGCCTCTAATGATTTCTCACATTAAGCATTGTTTGAGAAGAAGGTGACAGGTTGATGTAAAGGATGAGCAGAAAGGACTCTCCCCCAGACTGCTCACTGTCTGACTTGGCAGACACTCCAGAGTCAGTAGGACACAGCCATGCCCAAGGGGAATTGGGTCAATATTCCTGCAGGTTCCACCTCCTCACCCACTGACAGCCTGGGAGGGTTTGCTTTGCAGCGATGCCAAGGCAGGCAGACTTTCAGCCTGCAGGTCTGCTAGCAGCACGGTCATCTGGAACATTCTCTTCTGTTCTGCTTGGAAAGCCTTTCCTCCTTGCATGCCACCCAGTTGCTGCCCTTTGTTGATGGGATCCTGTCAGTGAGGCAGGCACGCTGGCTGGAAAATGGGTTGTTACTAGCTTGGGCCTGTCCGGTGCAGCTGCTCCGTTCATGGGCTCCAATCATCCCAGCCACAGGCTGGGCTCACAGCACACATGTCCCCACTGCCCCAGAAGAAGCCAAACCCCTCTGGTTCATCACAGCCAAGGGACCATTTCCATCTTCATCTGCCTCCACCACAGCTGGCCTTGTCTCTGCCATCACCCCTGTGTCCCTGCACTCCCAGGGCAGTGCAGCCCAGCATGGGTGCTCCCTCAGAGCTGCCCCTGCTGCTTAAAGCAGTACTGTGAACTGGAAACTATTTACAGTGAAATTGTCTTCCTGCTTTTAAGGAAACAATCAGGGTTTTTCTTGCCTTTGCTGTTATTTGAGCAGAAAGTTCTCTTCAGATCAGGGAGAGCGGGGTGCTATGCAAGTGTTCGTGCCCTTTCATCACACCCAAATATTGCTCACATTTTGCTCAAGAATTCATGCATTCCTCTTGTTCATTCCTCCCTCAACATTGCAATTCTCAATTTATGATGGTTTATTTTCTGTGACAGTGGTCACAAGGGTTTTCAGGTGAGGTGAGAGACAAGAAGGTTGACTCCATGTTCAGAAGGCTTGATTTATTATTTTATGATACATATATATTACATTATAACTATATTAAAAAGAAAAGGAAGGAAAGGTTTCCAGAAACTAAGCTAAGCTAAGAATAGACGAGAAAGAATGAATAACAAAGGCAGCTCACTCTGTCCGAGAGAGCTCAGTCCTTAATTGGCCATTAAGTATAAGCATCCAAGATGGGCCAATCCAGACGGACCTGTTGCATTCCACAGCAGCAGATAACCATTGGTTACATCTGTTTCTGAGGCCACAGCTTCTCAGAAGGAAAAATCCTAAAGAAAAGATTTTCCACAAAGAGATGTCTGCAACAATTTTCCTCTGAGATGTCCAGCATGGAACTTGCAGGTCATGAATACAGGCAAAAAGAGAGCACTTGTAGCCAGATTTGAGATCTGTGAGGACTGTAGCCTTTCTTTTGGTGTTATTTTGGCCCCCTGGGTCCTGGGAGCTGTTGAACCTTTTCTCTAACACACCAAAGTCTCCAGCCCCAGCGTATGCCAGGGTTTGAGAGGAGGTCCTGTGATAGCAGCTTCACTGATATCTTTAGTAGTTGCTGCTCGTAAGAGTGTCCTTTGTAATAAATTAGAGGACTTTAAAATACTTTTACTGTCTCCAGCCCATCTACCAGCAAATGAAATATGCACAAGGACCTACCACTGCCAACTAAAAAAAGTAACAGAAAAATGCAGAAAACTTATAAAGGAAAGGAGGTTCTTGTTCTGAAAACACCCTTTTTAATTTGTAACAAAGAAAGACAAACTGAATGTCACAGAGGAACTGAAAGGATAGGTGATTCCTGGATTTCCATCACACCTTCTAGTGTATTCCTGAAAGGACAGAAGCATTGCATCACCCTTTTCTCTTTGTCACAGGGAATTCACTTCTAGCATTGCTCTTGCTCTCCCTTCAGTAACCTCTCCCTGCCATGGAAATATGTGGATCTACACACACAGACTGGATATATCCATATAGCCAGCCCCATGTAGCCCAAAGGAGCATATGTATTCACACACACCACGTGGTGTACATGCTGGTGTATACAATACTCAGAATACCCCAATCAGACACCCCTGGGGAGTGGCACAAGGGATTACCTCTCAGGAGATGGACCCTGGCACTGATGAGCCATCCCAGAAAGGTTCAGGCTGTAGACTTTTCACACAGGCTCTTATGTGCCATTGCCTAAAATCAAAAGAGAAAGAAACCTTGCAACAGTGTCAGAATAATAAATTAAAAAGCAGACCTTTATTGGAACCTTCCAGGTGTCCCAGTGGTGATGGGCACAGTTGGCACCAGATTTCTAGAATTTTATAAGGTTAATTAATTAGGACATCTAACAGGTACATCCAATAAGAGATTCAATTGCCGCAGTAACCCACTCCTGGGTTGACCCCTTGGAGTTGGTCCAAGGGCTTCTTTGCCCCTCTTCTTGTTATGACTTCTCAGATTCTGGTTAGAAAACAAAATGTTCTTCTTGTAGGTTCTCTTCCTGACAATGAGACCAACCAGTATTTCAGGAATGCATTACAAGGTTAGCTTATTGTTCTAAAATCTAGGGGCAAATGGTAGGAAAACCGCTGGAGCTACAGCCATGCATTAGCAGTCTACAAAACTACAAATATATGAAAAATATATAAAAAGCTTAGGAACCAGCCCTAGGATTGAAGGCCTAATAGCAATATTTCAAGTTCTATTGATACAAGATGGCTTTGGCATTGACTTCCCTCTCAGCCAACAATACTCTATTTAGTAGTGACAACCCCATTTCCATTGATATAGGCAACCAGGGCAAATGAATCACCAGTCTCTACATATATAATTGTATTGTTCTTGGTCTTGAATAGCTGAAAATAGATGGGCATGTTTTATATTCCAGGGCATGAAGCAGGTAGATGATGACTGAATGCAGCTGGGAATTCATCTCACCTAGTTCAAGCAACATGTATTATTCATGTATAGTCAATGACAAGGATGAGTAGTCAAGCTTGAGAGTCCATTAAAAAAACAAATACAGATCTGTGCAAGCTAAATTGGTTGGAGCTACTTTGTGTTTTTCCAGACTGTGGCTACAATGAGTGGCTCTGATGAAGTCAAAACTCGTGATCCTTCTGAGGAGCCTTTGGGATTGGAAGGCTGGTAACAGTGGGAGACAGAGTCCTCACACATAACAAAAGCTCTGAAGACAGTAAGGCATGACTGCCCATGGTTGCCTGAAGCCATTAAATTTAAATGAACTGTAAATAAAGTTAAACCTAAAGGACTAAAGAAGGTCTAGAACTGTCAATTCAATATTGGCAATGGAGCAGACGTGTTCAGGCAGCATCAGGTTCTGAAGCTATCTGTGAGGATCAGGAGGCACAGAAAATCCACACCAGGGGCAATGACTGTTTTTCTTCTCTCTGGCTTTCAACTGATATTCACTCTGCACAAGTCAGAGCTTGCTTGGCATCTCTGACAAATGTCCACTGGCACAGAGACACAGACACATCTCTGACAAATGTCCACTGGCACAGTGACTGCATCCAGTTAACCCAAGTTAACCCAGCACTGCCAAGTCCACCTTGCCCCTAAGAGCCACATCTACATGTCTTTTGAACACCTCCAGGGCAGTGACTCAGCCATTTCCCTGAACAGTCTACTACAACATTTAACATTTTTACCCTTTTGGTGAAGAAATTTTTCTTCATATGCACTCAAAACCTCCCCTAGCACAACCTGAGGACATTTTTTCTCACCATATCACTTGTTATTTGGGAGGAGAGACTGACCCTACACCTTGCTACAACCTCCTTTCATGTTGTAGAGATTGATAAGGCCACCCCTGAGCTGCCTTATCTATAGGCTGAACATCCCCAGCTCTCTCAGCTGCTCCACATCAGACTTGTGCTCCAGAGTCTTCACCAGCTCCATTGCCCTTCTCTGGACAAGCTCATGCTCCAGCACCTCAATGTCTCCCTTGCACTGGAGGACCCAGAACTGGCCACAAGATTTGAGGTGTGGCCTCCTCATCACTGCCAAGTACACAGAGAAATTCACTGCCCTGACCCTGTTGGATTTCTGGTCCAAGCCAGGATGTCACCGGCCTTTTTGGCCACCTGGGCACACTCTGGCTCAATGGCTGCTGACCTCCAGGTCCTTTTCCACAGGGCAGCTTCCCAGCCACTCTGACCCAGCCTGTGGCACTGCATGGGGTTGTTGTGACAGAAGTGCAGGACCTGGCATTTGGCTTTATTGAACCTCATACAACTGGCCTCAGCCTGTCGATCCAGCCTGTCCAGATCCCTGTGCAAATCTTTCCTACCCTCCAGCAGACCAACACTCTTTGACATGCAAGCAGAGCAGCACCTGACATCTGTGCAAATGCTGTGGTTTGTGAGTTTTGTGTGACACAGAATGAGATTCAGCTGCCTCCACCAAGGTGTCCAATGCCCCTTGAGATGCTGTATGAGACCACATTTCCAGAGAGGTCTCTGCCTGCTGCTCCAGACTATCAAAGGGACTATGAATGCCCTGTGCCATATCTGCTGGCTTAGCAGAGATGTTTCAGATACCCTGGAGCTGCCTGGGTTAGATGTCTGGGTTTAGACAGATGATCCATCCCCCTCTACCTATGCCAGCCACTCTGGCACTCTTCCTCTGTGCCCTGCAGCAGCAGACATGCTGTACCCAAGCTGAAGACAGGATAGAGGGGAGGTGTCTGTGAGCTGGGGGCCATGTACAGAGACTGGAGTGACCCACACCACATCACCTTCTCCAGAGGAAGAGCAGTTATTGTCCACTTCAGTCTCAGAATGCTCAAAGGGGGCACATACATCAGGAATTGTAGAGAAGTACAGCAAGCCTTAAAAAATAGCCAGAGTTGACTTGTCAGGAAATTTTTAAGCTTTTCTATATTCATTATATACCAAAGGTCAGACATAGATCTTGCTGCAGGTTAATTCCTGTGTTAACTTTGTGGGAAGGGAGTTTATTTTGAGAATAGGTCTGGCAGATGGATGAATATTATCATCAGTCTGTGTTAATTCTTAAATTCAGAGGACAAAAAGAAATCCCTCTCTGGTTTGTAAAAAGACAAGAAATATGTAATATTACAGCTCTTGGTATGTTCTATCAGCAGTTTATATTTTTTTCCCTTAATTCCCCTCCTCAAAGAATTACAAATCCTAAATAAATGCCTGGACCAGAAGTCACCCTCTGTCACAACAACTGGCCCACATAGGAAACATAATTGGATTCACTTTACAGTTCCTTGAGGAGGTAAGAAATTCAGAATATAATTAAGCTGAATTAATCTGTTTGGCATTAACATCCCCAGATTTAGCTTTAGCTAAAATAGGATGTTGTGTCTCATCAGATAGAATTTAGGCTGTCTCAAATCAGCCACCTGTAGTGCTGAGTAAATGACAGACTGAAATTCTGGATGCTGGCTCAGCACACACTGATTAGGGCACCCTTCAGAGACAGGGGATGTGCTGTGCAGAGTCTCTTGTGGCTGCAGAGTGAACGTGAACCCCACGGGTGCCACCTGCCAGGTCAGCGCCTCACAGCTCAGCACAGCTCCTCACCTCCTGCCCAAGTTCCCTTCATACACATAGCTGGGCAAAACAAAAGGTGTTAGCACAACCACACTGTTGGCCAAAAACAACAAGTGGGCTTCAGTCTCCAGCAGCAGGTACTGCAGGTGCCCTCACCATGCCACAGATATATTTTATGAAAAATCCTTTCATTAAGATCTTTTCTCCTGAGAAGCTTCAGCTTCTCCATGTTTTGCTGCTTTGGAATGTGATTTGGAGAATTGTTTACCCAGCATGTGAAATTGTTTTTACTTGATGATCAATGACAGCCACCTGTATTGAGGCTGTGGTCAGTCACAAGATTTTATTATCATTCCAGTCCTTTCTATTCCTTTCAAGCCTTCTGATGAAGTTCTTTCTTCTGTTCTTTAGTATAGTTCTAATATATAATTTTCTTTTAATATAATATATATCATAAAATAATACATCAGGCTTCTGAAACATGGAGTCAAGATTCTCATCTCTTCCCTTGTCAGGGTTGCCTGCAAATTCAAGATTTGGTGACCCTGATGAGGGACACTGTCACACTCACCACAGTGCCTTCCTGGGCAGTATCTGTGTGTCACCACACTGGGCAGGGTCCCAGGGCAGACTGGCTGGGAACAGGAGCACATGATGTGTGAAAAGAGGCTGAGGGAAATGGGTTTGTGTAGCTTAGGAAAAGGAGCAGGCTGAGGAATAGGAATGGCTGTAGTCTTCAACCTCTTGAACAGGAGATGATGGTGGATGGTGAAGACATAAAACTCACAGGTTGCAACAAGAGAAAATTCCATCTGGATATAAGGAGAAAAGTGTTTACAACAGCTTAAAACTGAAGCAGCTTATGCAGTGGAGTTGTGTCATCTCCATCCCTGAAGATTTACATACCTCACTTGGAGAAGGCTCTAAGCAGCCTAACATAACTTTGAAGTTGGCCCTGCTTTAAGCAGGCAGATGGACTTGTTCACCCCAGGAGGTTCCTTCCAAAATTAATCTTTCTGTAATTTTATGATTTATTTATGCACACCCACACATACCCTCAGTGTAATGATTTTGTGTATTCTAAATTATTTCACTGAGTGTTTGATGATTAATGCATCGTGATGCCTTAAACACCCACTTACCTGTGTAAATGCCCATATCCTCATCATGTGTTCACCATTCCCAGACCTGTACCAGTTTGAAAATCATCCCTGATCTTTTTGATAACTGGCAAAAATATATACAGCTGACTGCAGAGCAGGCTTGATTCATCTGAGTGATGATCTTGTTTGTCTCAGCCTGTTGGCCCCAGCCCTGCTCCACAGCAATCAGCCCAGGTGAGCAGGGGCAGCAGATGCCCTCCTGTTACTCACCACACTTTGCTCTGTGGTCAGCAGGCACAAGGGGAACGTGCTTCTGGGATTTGTACTGGGGCTGGCTGGATAGAAATGTGATTCCTGAGACCTGGCATGCACCTTCAGCTGTGCCTGCCAGCCCCGCAATGCTCAAATGGTGAAATACTTGCGGAGCACTTACCCTTCAGCCGTGCCTGTTAGCTAAGATGATCGATTTTGGCATCTCCCTGTCTGAATAGTTACTTGCAAAATATCCTTTACTTTGTGCTTTGAGAGGTAGAGGGAGCAGGATAGGATGACAATTTCACACATCCTTTGTATGCTAATAATGGAATACTAGGAATTTCATAATATCTGAATATCATCTTATCTGGATATCTTCTATCAGCAGTTAATATTTTCCCCTCCTCAGAAAACTACAAATCCTAAATAAATACGTGGATCAGAAATCATCTTGTGTCATGACAACTGGCCCATATAAAAATATGATTGAAATTCACTTTACACTCCCTTGAGGAGGTAAGAAATTCAGATTATGATTAAATGTCTGTGAATACCTGACTGCTGGCAGATACTAGCAATTAAAAATCTGGACTAAGACACTATTAAAAAATATGACGGTAATGTTTCAAAAAAATGCCTGTGCCTACGTCTGAAGCAACTGTATGAATCCAGGTAAAATGTTTTCTCAATAGGAACCAACCATAATTCATCCAATTAAGAATGTAAAGCAAAATATTTTCAAGAGTCATATAGTGATTTTCCAAATATTTTTTTCCCCAGAAAAATTGTAAAATATAAAATACCTAGGTGAAACATAGTAAAATTCCTAACAAGGAAAGCAACTTGCTCCTTTGCAAAATGTATTAATGTAAGAAGAAGGGTTCAATTCTTTTTGCTTTCCTTGCTTTTTTTCTGTACTCTGAAGTACAGCTACAGAATTCTAGTGCTTTGGTGACCACAAAGGGGATGGAAGATCTCTATATACAAGGCAGCACATGGAGAAGAGAAGGGGCAACAGCAGAAGTTGCCCAGGGGAAGGTTCCATCTCAATATGAGAAAGAATTTTTTTACTGTGTGAACAATCACTGACTGGAGCAACCCCCCCAGGTGAGTGGTGGAGACTCTGTCACTGGAGGTTTTTAGGATGCATTTGGACAGGGCAATAGATAAATGCCCTCTAGGCTTCCCTCCCGTGGAAGGCTGGATCAGCTGATACCCAAGATTCCTTCTAGCCTGACCTGTTCTATGATTTTATAGTTCTACTAACTCAGAGGAAAGTAAGCCACAGCAGTGTGCCTACTGAGGCTAAGGATGCTAAAACACATTTTTCATTTGAAACAAAGTCTAATAAACAAGGCATAATGTGACTTTCTCCCAGTGAGCAAAATTCTATCAATCAAGCATGTTTGATCCTCTCTGCTCACTGAATTTAGGAAAATAAAAAGATGATGATCAGATGAGCAACTGTTGAGAAAGAAATTAGTAACAGCAAGACATGAGTATAGAATCTCACTTTGATGTAGGTAATACATTTTCATTGAAATAAAAGCTGCTTAAATACATGTGTTTCTATTCTCAGAAGAAAGAACAGTCAACACAGAGAGCTAATTCCAGCACGATAATTTACTTCCAGGGAATAATGGAATTATTTGATTTCTGGTGAAGAGATATAATTATTTTTTCAAGAACTTTTCCTGGATATAAATCATGTTTTGTAGCTTACTGATAGTCTGATCACTAAACCTCAGCTTTAGACTTGCCTTCACATGCCTGAGGAACATCTCCATGTTTGTCCCTCTGATCCTTTGGATGTACAATCATTAGCTCTTGCTCAATGTGCCTAAATCCAACCCCTGTCTCCTTTCTCCTAAGTTCTCCTCCAAAATTTCTTTCTCAGTAATTACATTACAGCAGATACTCCTGTTACCTGCTCACTTCTGCAAGCCAAATCTCACCTGAGGTTCTTACTCCTACCTTCATTTCAGAACCATTGCAAAACACCTGAACCTGGCTGCTGGTGCCCCCCCACTGGCCAATGCTGCTCTCCTCTCCCCACACCTGCAGGATGCTCCCCTGGCTCTCACAACCCATCCTTGCTCTGTCTGTGCACACAGAAATGCAGCTGCAAAAATAACTTTACCCCATACTTTGACCTTGTTGCCCAACCTGCCAAGGTGCAGAGGGCTGGGAAGGACCAGGACACGAGATAAGGCACGTGGTCAAGGTTGCCAGGCTTAGGCAGGACCTGGGCAAGACCCACAACCAAATCACAGCTTCTGTAGAGGGCACCATGCTCCATTTCCTGCAGCTTTTTCTCAGGCACAGAGAAATTTTTACCCAAAACTACTCAGAAATGCTTGATGTGTTTTTAGACCACCAGTGTGCTAAGATTATTGTCTGATATGCTGACCAATATTGACTTATTTTATCTTCGTATTCTCCAGACTGTCTACATTTCTATATTATCACTTCTCCCATGTTTCAATGTCCTTGGGCTAGATCTGAGCTCTTTCCTGTCTTTGTATAGCATTTATCACAGTAGAGTCCTCCTCTGTGGGCAATGTTTTTAAACACTTGGGCCATATAAATAATAATGCTTTATTGCAAATGTTAGGAAAGCATCTCTTTGAATGAAAGCCAGGCATGAAATACAGGCAAGTCATTCTCAGTGATCCAGCTCTGCATGTGAACTTTCCCATTTCAAAAAGGCAATGCTCAGGTGTGGGTTGTAGGCTTGTGATTCTTCAAAGCAGCCTGACTGTGGAGATTTGTGCACTTCTTAGTCCTGCTTCTCTTCCAATCTGATGATCATGGAGCAATAGCTGAAAACATTTGATAGCACCTGGGAAGCCCAGCTGGGATTGGGTCAAGTGTCAAATAGATACACTGACTGAAATCTTGATATCTGCAAGTCAAAAAAATTATCTTTGAGTACAGCAAAGGCAAGACTTCACAGAGTGAAATTCAAGCCAGCAGTCATGAAACATTGCAGGAGAGAATGGATGAATTGGTAAAAGGTGTGACTGAGAAAAGATTATATCAGCTACCCCCTTTGTAATTTAGAAAAAAAGAAACAAAACTCTTGTGCCAAGGAGTGTACGTGTTTCATTTGGAGATTTGAGTTGGGATGATGGAGGCAAATATTTTTAAATTAGTATGTTTAAAACTTTGCAGAGTTGACTGAAACCAAAATCTCACTTTCCAAGTGCAGAGGGCCTTGGATGCCTAATGCCCATGCATGTCCACGGGCACCTTGGAGAGTTTGAAGCATAGGCACACTTGAAAATATTTCTTGGTCCCTTTGGAAAAACTTGGCCCTTTTCTAGACAGCTCTCATTGAAAATCGCTATTACATTATTACTTTGGAAAAGTCCTCACTAAATTGCTTTATAGCATGAAAGAGAGGGAAAAAAACAACACAGAGGTTTATTTTTCCCATCCATTTAGAGAGAAGTGTCACTGGTCACAAAAAGATCTATCCAAGAACTTCAAAGAGTGAGTCCAGCACCAGCACTGACCAGGACTGCATGTTTGTTCTGCATGAAATATTAATCTGGAAAGCAGATACTGGTGTTCCTGCTCTTGGATGGGACACAGGTCTCCTTCTGGCCATGTTAACACACTGTATTAATTTGATGATTATACACTCAGTTCACCTCACAGTTCTTTGTGGCATAAAATGTAGATGCACATTACAACCCAGGAGTGCAGAAATGAGAGACATTTGCTATCAAAGGTAGTTTGATATTGTCCCATGCAATTACTGTCTTGGTGCTTTCTGCTCATTTTATACTACAGTTTAAAATAAGACACTAAAATGTTACATGTTTCATTAAGGAGGTGCATATGTGGAAAATCAAATTTGAAGATTTTAAGGATGCATCAACATTCAGATACTCTGTTGCTGGCTAGATGGAATTCACTCATAAAAATGACAGCAAAACACACTGTCTCACTCTATTATTCATTACTTGATAGAAATTCAGTCCTGAATAAAGGCTAGCTATAAACTGGAAAAAAAAAAACACAAAAAACCAAAACAAAAAAGCACCTAAACTCAATGATGCCTCTTGTTTCAGATTAGGGCCCTGTAGACAAGTCTTCAAGAGAAAAAAATGGTGAAAGCACAAAAAAAAACCCACCAAAAAACCCCACAAAAACCCACCTAAACTCAATGCCTCCTGTTTCAGATTAGGGCCCTGTAGACAAATCTTCAAGAGAAAAAAATGGTGAAAAACTTGCTAAAAGTCCAAGAGGAAGTGTCCTGGCTCCCAGACTGGTGGTCCCATGGACAGTGGAGGCTTGGGGCTCCCGAGCCTGCAGAGCCCCTGGGTGAGCAGCAAGTCCCACAGGCTCCTCCTGGCCATGGGGCAGGGGGAACCAGCTCTGCTGGGTCTAGGGACAGGCTGGAGCAATGGCTGCTGCCAGACATGGACCATGGCAGGGCATCCAGGAGGCTGATGGATTTTTGTGACTCTCCCTCAACACTCAAGAGCTCTGAGCACTGAGTTAACTTGTCTGATTTTTAGCATTGAGGGGTTCTCACTGCTATCACTGTTAAAAAACACGTTTCTCTCAGCACTGACTGACAAATACATGTTGTAGGCTCCTACTTCCAGACATGTCAGAAGGCAAAGCCCGACTCTGCCTGCCCATGGAGAATAGTAACCATACTCTGAGGGACACAGCTTTCTCTTCATTAAAGGCAGCAGCTCCTAGTGATAAGAAGAAAAGGAACATGACTACATTTCCTCTGCCTGGCCTCTCTGAGGTGAGCAGGCACTGTTTTAACTGGCAGCCATGCCAACCCCTCCTTTTCCTTTGCCAGCAGCCTCAGAGTCTAGGCAGAGCGAAGGCACAGAACAGCCAAAATCTGTGTCCACAGGTACAAACATAAACCCAGCCTAAGCACCAAGATGGCATTACTGCATTCTGAACTGCCTCGGCTCCTTGCCCTTGTGTCTGCAGAAGGTCTGACAAGCGTGTCTGTGTGTCTGTGCGTCTGTGTGTCTCTGTGTCTGTGTGTGTCTGTGTGTGTATGTGTGTTTGAATAGCAAAGCTAAAGGCATCCCTAGGGTTGCCAGGCCTCTATCACTTTTTCCTGAGCAGCAGCAAATAACACTGATAAACCACTCACAGCTGGGCTGTGGATGTACCTGGAATGGGAGCCTTCCTCCCACTCTGGCAAATCCAAGCCATGCTTCAACTACATTTCTGCTTTACTAGAGGAAATATAATAAGGTGTAAAGACATGAGCAGACCTCAGCCTGAAGCATTGACCTAATAGAGACCTCAGCTGGAGCTGGACTATGCTCAATGACAGCTGGATATTTCTTTTTTGTTTATACCTGCTTTTTATCTTGTTTGTTACTTGGTTTTTGCACAGCTGAATTATTTCCACTTTTTATCCTCTGGAGAAACATCCACTGACTGCAGTAAGATCTTGCTTCAAGGAAGATGGTGCTGAGCAGAAATTATAGCTGCTGTGGGGACAGAGTGTGTTGCTGTGCCCAGCTGCTGGCTGAAGCCAAGGTATTTCAGTACAGGTTTCTGTTTTTAGGGCAGTAGAAATCTCTGATTATCAGACATCTGGGAGGGCTGGGTTCATTGTGTCTTCCCAAGAGAAGGGGAAGGGGTGTGGGAAGGTCTTGCTGCTGCCTATAACCCTCTAATAGGAGATTACAGACAAGACTGAGCCAGGCTCTGCTTGGTGGTGGGATGAGAAGCAGGGAGCACAAGCTGCAGCAAGAGATATTCTGATTGGGCAGGAAGAAGCATTTTGCACCACAAGGGTTGCCAGACACTACCCAGACAGTTTGCATTGATCTTCCCCACAGACACTGTCAAAACATGACAGGACAAGCCTGTCAGAGATCTGATCTAGGTTTTACCATTATGAACAGAGGGTTGGACTACCCAGCCTTCAAATCCCTCCCAGCATGAACAACCCTGTGAATCTCTCCTTAGAATTCTAGATACAAGAGATAAGAAGATCACTTTCCAATAAAGCTGCACAAGCACTGATACACCTGGGTGAGCATCCAAGACAGTGTTGAGGGAATTTTTATGCAGGCAAATGCTTTTTTAACTTGGCAGGTAGTTTCTCAAGATGCCCTCTCAGTGACATATTTGTCATCATCACTTCTGACTTTTGCCATCAGGTGCTGCTGGGAACTGGGAGGCATTTACCTGGGGATGCATCACTGCCCAGAAAAGAATCTCTATCTTTTCCAGCTTCCAGGCCTGAAGTTACTAAACATGCCTTGAACCACCCCACACCCCCTATCTCTGGGAAAACATACAGTAATTGGAGGCTAAACCTTTCACTGGAAGGTAAACTACAACAAGTTTGATTTGGGCATGGAAAATGCACAAGGATTACTGCACCTCAAATCTGTGAGTGACATGCATGTGGTTTGTGAGTCTGGGGACAACATTCATACCTTCTTACATCCCCATGTTCAGAGATGCTCAGTGTCTGGGCCTAGATTCAGTGGAAAGTTAATTAAAAAAAATAAAAATGTTATATTTTATATTTTACAACTTCGTGAGAATTTTACAGCCACAGATTTTTAAGCTAGATATTTTAGGTGGTTTAATTATAAAAAAATAATATACGTAATATACATAACACTGTCAAGCATCTACAGGTTAGGACTGTGGTTGTAGATATGGCAGGTTAAGTAGCTTGAAAAGTCATTCTTGCTCTCACAAAGCTGAACACTTGACTAGGCCACAATATGATATAAAGAATACTGGATTCATCTTGTTCTTGAAAACAGATATAAATCTTTTATTGGAAATGCACTAAAAAAGTGAAATTAAGCAGAGTTCTGAACATTTTCATACCTAATTATAATGTTAATCTCAACAATTTCCATTTGCTTCTCCCCATTTGTACGCTTCCTTTTTTTGACAAAATGTCTGAACATCAGACTGTAGGTGACTTGCTGGGATCTGACATCTCAAAGGAATCCCCAGTCAGTGGACTGATAGGCCAGCCTAACTAAACATTATGATTTTTAATTTCTTCAGGCTAAAGATAAAAACAAACTGATCACTTGAAAAGTTTATTTAATCATTTCTCTGGGAGGGTAGGCAGGCTCAGTGGGACTTGCCTTCCAGGAGGTGCAAGGTTAGGGGAGCAGTATGTGTAGGTAATCCTAGAAAGCAGAGAGAGGGTACATCTGGAATGGTGGATTTGGGAGGGAGAGCAGTGTGTCTGCCGCGGGGTGCCAAATGTCACCCTGCAGCTCCATTTGCGCATGGTGGACATTGTTGAACCTGCATATCTCTGGTGGACTTATCCAGCACCTGAAAAAAGTGCAAAGCATGATTTCAGTGGCACATGATGCTTAACATCTGAATATGGTGCATGTGGTGCTATGGAATTTCATGGGAACACAACTGCCTCATGACCAAACCTGTGAGCTACACCACACCCTGGGGCACCAGTGTGAATCCTACAGCACTCTGGAATAAAACACTTCTGCAAACAGCACCACTGTTACACAAAATCAGGTTAGCATGTTTTAACCACTTTTATTTCTGTCAGTGAGGGGAAAAAATATCAGATGAGGTGACAACATCCACCAGATTGTGACTGTAGTCTGCTCTCTCCTCTTCACAAGTCTTGGGAAAAAATAAACACAACAAAACAAAACAGAGAATTCAGGCAGAAGGGCTTTCTCATCAACCAAAGTAATTGCTCCTACAATGTGCTTTCCATGTTACAGATTTTATACTCCAGACATCTTTGCAACAGTAGGAAAACAGGTGACAGATATAATATGCTTTAAGAAGTTGGAGAATTAATGACTCCATGATTTTATGTGTTTGGGTGTTTTTTATTTTAAGTCAGTCCTCTTAGGAAATTTTTGGCTTCAGGATCTTGCACTTTATTTTGAACAGATCATGTAAAGTAATCTTGAGACAGCACACTAACCTGGCACTGCAGTAATGGGCTTAAGGTGAGGCTCAGTAAGAACATGAAGGATGCATATAACATGAGCTCATATGGTCTAAGCCTCTAAAGGTTTATTAGATGCAGAAATAACTTTGCAAACCCAGGAGGAGTGTCTGCAGATGAATACATCAGTATCGTGTACCAGACAGTGTACTGGGTAATTTCAAAGTCACAACTGCTTTCTGAAATTCTGTGTGTTCAAAATTTACACCTCATTAATATTTATACTGGAGTCTGATGAGACCTGCAAATATTTAGTGTTTAACTAGGAAATATTTTAATTAAGGAAATGTGCTTTTAAGTGCTATTTTGAGTTCACCTGGCAAAGACTGGACAAAGCTTGATGTTTCTAATTATTCAGGCTGACTAAGCACACTGAAGAGTGTGCTTAGATACACACAGAAGGTGCTGTCTGACCCCAGCTGACTGCTCACGGAGACCACAGTAGATGAATGTCACTCAAAAATTACATTTGAAATCTTTCTTATGCTCAGACTTTGCATTTACTCATTGTATCAATGTCCCAATATCAACTATGCCAGAACCTTTTGCATGGCATCAGCTCACCAGGGAAGATCTATAACATTGCTTTGCAAGGTCAGGTCTACCCAAGGAGCTGTTTCTAAGAACAACCTCAAATCCATCAGTGTTGTTATCATCGACAGGTCACTGACAGCCCTCAATGTCACAGCTATCAAGATAAGGGCCAGTACCCACATTTCCTGTCAAAGGATTCCTCCTAATACCTAATAATCAGCACAGCCCTTTCTGGGCTAGCAAATAGGAGCAGACGTAGAAAATGGGCTTGTGGGAATGACTGAGAATGAGGAAGGCTTTGACCTTTGTTGATGGAGAAATCTGGAAGGAAGGAGACACATGTGAATGGGCTCGTATGTGCCTAATTGTACACCACAGGACACACATCTTCCCTTCACCTCTCAGAATGCCGCCCAGGGAAGCTGTGGATGCTCCATCCCTGGCAGTGTTAATGGCCAGGCTGGTTGGGAACTAGAGCAGCCTGGGAAAGAGGGAAGGGATCCTTCCCACAGCAGGGGGGGTTGGAATGATGTGATCCCTTCCAACCCAAATCATTCTATGATAATATGGAAATACCCAGGTCTGTAAGTCAGGTCCAGAAAGACACAAAAGCAGTGGATTCCTATTTAATTTTCCAATCCTTGGTTAAAGTAACAGAGGTTACAGCATATATCTATTCTGTGGATCTTGTCTGTATCTTCTCAGATATATTGAATGTGTGTTAGAAAGCACATTTGAAAAGACAAATGTAGTCATTTCTTCTAGTTAATTCCCTTGGTAACAATGTACCTAAAATTAAATTTACTGGGCTCTATAAAGAAACTTATCCCTTTTCTTCATTTTTAGTTACAACAGAAAGCCCACAAAGAATGGTAGTATCTGCAATTTTCCAAAGAGGCTAAACCAGAAGCTATTAGGGACCTTACAAGATGCCTACTAGCTGCAAACCAGCATATTATTTTAGCATTATATCCTACAGCTCCTACTTGAAATGTGCTAGAACATCCACTCGCATGAATAAATTGGGCACAGAATACAAATCTCACAGATTTCTGCATAGCATGGACTTTCCTGTTGAAAAAGGAAGGTTAGATGCATGCCCTGAAATACAGCACTTCCACAGGTAGGAGCAGGTGCTTCAATGAAGTCCTTGTCACAGGTTAAGTGGTAAAAGTTGCTACTGATTAATATTTAAGGTAAATGCAGATTAGGACGGTATTTAAATTGGCATTAAGCATCTGCAAATTTGATATGATGATAAAAATAGCAGTAATAACAATAATAATAATAATGATGATGATGTAATTTAACAGATATTATCATGTCCCTAAACTGATGGCTGAAATGACACATATTTACACAGAAGTCTTCCCAACCACTCTGCTTTTAAAAGTCAAATGGAAAAGGAATAGTATCCCAAACTGTAGTTGAAACAAGGATTCAGGGGCATTATGTTATTAATGTGAGAATGACTAAAGTTACCAGTCAGACAGTGGACATCAGACAGAAGCCATGGCAGGAGTGGTGTGTTGGAAACACCATGTGTTAGCAGTGGTACTACTGTCACTTTTGTCCTTGCAATGAATTTACACTTAAAAAACTAGGGTACTCACTCTGTGTTTAAAGTAAAAGCTTCCAAAAAAGTGGCTATTGAATGCTCATAGGCTCAGAAAGTTCAGCCAAATATTTACTGAGAAACATTGCCTGCAAGACAAGCTTGTGAACTAGAGCTCAAAAGTATTTGGGACCCACAGCACACACTGGAGTGAGAGGTAAAAATTTCCTTGTTTTCCATGAGGTTGTAACTGGACTCTTGACCTTCAGTTCCCCAGACAGTGAAGGCAATGAACACTTATAGGACAGAGAACAAAACCAGTCCTCTTGGCTCTGACCAGCCAAGGAATGCTTATTCTATTAAGTACAATGGAAGAGTACATTTTGAAACTTTTTTCCATTAATGGGTCCTGAATAGGATCCCATAGAATCCCACACAGGAGGTATGAGCACATTGCTTGACCATTTTTTTTCTTCAGGAAACCCTGACCACAGCAAGACACACAAGGACAAAGAAATTGCTCCCAGCCTGCTCCAAATCATAGCCAAGGCAGCACAGCCTGACCTCCTGTTACAGGGGAAGCAGAGAGAATGCCCTCCTTTCTCCAGAAAAATGCAGGACAAGAGACTTCCTTCCTTTAAAAAAAAAAAAAAAAAAAAAAAAAAAAAAAAAAAAAAAAAAAAGAAGCAGGGACTCTCCTTCCCACTGAGCAGAGGGGTGGCAGGTTTTATTTGGAAATCCTTTCTCAGCTGTGCAGCAAGTCACCCACAGCCCTGTGAGTTGTCTGTGCTGCAAGGGAGGTGTCACCGCTCATCAGCAAGGCATTACCTTGCAAATCAAATCCCATTGTAAGCTCTGACACCGAGCTGCATATGTAGTAAAAAGCAGATAAATTATTATCCAAGCTCTGTACATCCCACTGGAAAGCTACTTTTGGGAAAAGTTGTTCTAGTAGAGATCTATATTAAAGATAGGAAACTATAAAGAAGACATACAGTTACTTGTTCTGTAAATCGCTGTAATAAAATTTAGAGACTGGCAAATGTGCCATATGTGTGTGTGTGTTAAGAAACTAAGAAACATTTGTTTATCTGTGTTCTGCACCTTTATATTTTCTAGGTCTGAAGCCATCTGAGCACTGTTTGGCTGTGCTAAATCATTAGCATGTAGATAAAACAAACAGTTTCTCTTGGAGATTTGACTCTAGCTTTTTAGATGTTTTGTGGCTTTTCCTTCATCTGGAATAAGTTATTAGGGCATAAACAAGATCTTTTTTGAGCCTGCAAAAATATATTGACAAGAATGAACATTCTTACTGGAAAGTGAGTTTATTTAGCTAACATATTAGAAACGACAAGGATGAGAAAGGAATGTGTGACATATACATAAAGAACGTAGAAATATAATGAATTAATCACTGGAAATGTTGAAGCTATATTTTAGAGGTCATGCCAATATTTTAATGACTTCATTGTGGCTCAAGAGTGGTTCTTAACCAATGTGTTACACAAACTGCAATAGTAAATTTTACTAATGCCCACTCTCATATTCAGGCAACAAACTTTCATTTCCAGGTACCTCAAAAATAATTAGTGTTTATATTCAGCAGCCCTATTTAGAGCGTGCATATTTAATGCATGGAATTGCCTGTGTCCTGTCTCTTCTCTATTATTAACAAGACATTAAGTAAGAGCAGTCAGAGTGCCCACCTAAGAAAGGTGAGATCTGGGGCTCAGCCCCAGCAGAGATAAATATTTAGCGTGCAGTAGTCACATTTAATATTCATGTTTTACTAATTTAATCTGTAAAGGAGTGAGAGGCTATAAACCTCATCTTCCATGTGAGGCTTCCAGCAGCCAGACTCTGGGATCTGTACAGTCCTTTTCTCTGACTCAGACTAGAGGTAACCTTTTCCACAGCAGCAGATTAGCATTAGCACGGTAAACCTTGGACTAGATTTTCCTGAATGCCTGCTTACTTGGACAAGAGCTATGTTGACCAACTAGACAGGGGCAGGGAGTTGGCTTTCCAAGGACCTTATCCATGCACATTTTGGATTGTGGTAGCAACCCTGTCTTTGGAAAGGTTGGAGAGTGTAGGTGTGAGCTTTGGAGCTGTGCTATGCCAAACTTTAGATAATTTTATTCATTAGTAAAGTTGCAGCCATGAAACCCTGGTCTCACTTATGGATGAGAGTGAGGTTCTGATCCTGTATGTTATCTTGCAGAGACCCAGCTGCATCCCCACATCTTTGGCTAATGCTGTAAAATTTTCATGTCTCAGCTGTGTTTTGTGACCAGGGCTGCATAATGTACAGATTATCTTGGGCTGCAAAGTCACAGGTCCCTGCAGTAGGGCGGTGAGCCCTGGGAGCTACATCCCTCCTTGCCACTTTTCTTGTTTCATCCAGTTTTCTCATTTATTCCATTTGCTTCTATCTAAGATAAATCCTTCTTGTGGGATACCAGATAAACCCATGGGTTGGGGTGTTTGATTGTGTGGACTTTGGGCACACAGTGCAGGGCTGAGGACCCTCAGTGGTGCTGAAATTGGCAGTGCCAGGCACTGCAGTGCTGGGCTCTGCCATGTGCTGGAGCACGTCTCAGAACTTGCAGTGAACACACTGTATTGACATAAAACATTTTGAAATTTGTGGAGTAATGATGGAGTTGCTTCCTGGTTTTCTTATGAAGAATCAGACATATGTGAAGCACCACAAAGTCCAGTCTGCATTTGGGGTGTGATACTCACATACAATTTCTTTCTATTTCTCCTCTTATTGCATAATCTGATGTGTATCATTCCACATGATATCATGATAGTGCAAATGTAATTTTGTTAGACCATCCCCTAGGAGGGAGGAACTCTGTAGACCTTAAAAAGAGCAGGTTTGGTCTATCAGCTAGGCAGATAACAAAACACAGGCCACAAGGAGAAGGGGAAACCCTTATCTTATTTAAATTTGAGCCAGAGAAATAGTCTCACAGATGCATGCCAAAATTTTGACTGGTGCTTAAAGTTCTGAGTTCATTGGTACAATGGTGGCTGGATGGAGTCTCTGACATCTCATTTTCTTTACATTATGTTGCATTGCACAATCTGTTGTTGTTAAGGTAAGACCTCATTGTCTGAGTTGCATTTTTTTTTCAAATAATGATGCAGCAGCAGATACTACTGGTATACTAAAAAACACAGGATCACAAAAGCCACCCATACAAATAAACATTATCTAAACACCTATAAAGCCCTCTCAAAGTTGGTACAAAATGATCGGATAATAGCTGCATTTTGGACAACTAACCAGATATTGCTAAAAAGCTGCCTGGTTGTGTGTGTCATGAAGATGAAAAGTTGAATTTGTTAGCAATCTAGTTAGCACTGCATAAGAGAAACAAAAATCAGAACCAGAAGCAGCATTTTTACAGTGAACTGGCAGTCTTCTGGTGTGTACTCAACACTGTGCAAACCCTGACCCAAAGTTCTTGTTATAAAGTTTCCTATTTATAGTGAACAAGCAGAATTTACAGTTTAATTTATGATTTATGATTCATAATGTCAAATATTAAAGAAATGAGAGTATTACTGAACTCTTAATCTTTTTTAACCATCAGATTGGGAAGTTTTTTTTAATACATGGTATTGACTGATGTTGTTTGCCTATTTGATGATTAACTTCTGAAATCAATTTGGAGCTAACTTACAGCAAACTGGCTTTGAAAGTAGATCAAAGAAGGATTTCAGAATTACTTTATTGTATTTTCTGTCATGCTGGTGCAGTAATCTGAATAAAGAGGATTTCAGAAGATGAGGGTGATTTAAAGAGGATCATTGGTAAGATACTACACAGTGTTTACATCCAACAGAAAGAAATAAGTTGATCTCACATCTCATTTGGACACTGAGGAAAAAATATATTTTCATCATAGATTCTGCAGGTAACAATAAAATAGAGACCACATTTCACAGTAAGAAAGTGAGACATCTAACTTATCAGATTTTTTCTGCTTCTGCAGAGCGGGAGCTAAAAAAGTTGTGTTAACTGCAAATAAAGCTGCAGTAGGTACCATTAATGATATTACAAAATCTGAGAAGAGTAGGGGCTTTCCACATAAAAGTGCCTTTAGAATAATGCATTGGCTGACTTACACAGATCCTTTCCCTAATGCAGTGCTCTCACTGACATCTTAATTTCATTATGCACTGACACATTTAATGAATGTTCCTACTGCACACAGAAACTACCACTTTGATTCTCAGCCCCATGGAAAAAACTTCCCTCTGAGTGACTTGAATAATCTTGAAAGAAAGGGGGGTTCATGCCCTGATGTGCTGAAAAAGAGACCTGCTGTCAATCTAAACTTTAAGGCATGGGTTGTTGCATGCCAGGAGTGTGGTGGACCGTAATAAAACTGTGTTTGCATTTCAGATGACACTTCTATATAAAAGGAACACCTATAAATAGTTTATGGAGGGTTAATTAGTGTTACCAGCATGTTACAGACATAAATAGATAGATACATGCACCCCAACAGAAGGCACAGGTAGGGAGGAGATACTGTTTTAGACAGCCTGTTCACCTGATGGTCTTGCTCCAGCTGGCTACAGCAATTTATTAAAATGTCTATTAATAATGTAGATAGATGGAAGCTAAATTTATATACTCCAGCTGACTGCAGCATTCCTTACAGAGATTTGGATCACGTCAGTGTGTGCTGGGAGTAAAAGTCAGGCCACCTGACAGGGGTGCCAGGGCTGCTGCTTTACTGTAGAGCAGAGGGCAAGCCCAAATCCTGCTGGAGAAATGGGCTGCAAGAGCCCAGCTCCATGAACACAAGCATCTCTTGTGCTCTGATGTGAGACAAGGCTCTGCTGGAGCACGATTTCTGGTCTCTGGGCTGGAGCAGCATGATGGCTAATAAAAATTCATGGGCAGTTCATGGAGCTCTGGCTGCAGGGACTTCAGTCAGTCCCTGCATCACTACAGTACAGACATATCCTGCCTTTCCCTAACCCAGGTGAGCTGCAGTGTGATGCAACAGGAGAGAGGCTGGATGCACTCACCACCAAACAGCCTCAGACTATCTGCTCCTTTGAGGATAAGAGATATGGATGTGAGCTGCCTGAGGGTGAGGATGATACTGAATCCAGTTTTTCTAGTGTATGCAAAGACACTTGTAAAAGGCAAGAAGAGCAATATCTTATTCAGTTTTCATTTGCTTTGGGTGACATTTCAATTCAGGGCTTAATGTCCTCATCTCTGTGCCTCCACACTAAGACAAGACTGGACTTTCAAAGTATTTTCAGTCACTTAAAGATGAGCAAGATCCAGCCCTCCCTTAGCATGGGGCTGCTCTCTCTATCCTATAGTACCAGTTCAGCAGTAGTGCTGCTCAGCATGAAATCACCTCCTAGATTAAATCAAATTTTCTTGGTTTCTAGGTGTACTTATTTCCTACATATCACAGGGCAGGACTGTTAGCTATAGGGTAAGTGGGGTGGGTGTGTGTGGGGTAGAGAGAAGGGAAATACAGAGAGAGGAAAACAGGCTAAGGTAGCCTGGATCACTGTCACTCTCCCAGAACACAGCAGCTCCTGATTCTCTGGATTTTCCAACTGAACAGGGAAAAAGTGGAAACAAATCTATTTTTAAATGAATATGACAATTTTACGCTTTCACAACTGTTTTTTGGGTTTTTTTCTGTCTATTGCTAAAAGTGGTTCTGTGATGTCTACCTACATAATTAACCTCTTGCCCATTTCAGTTTTCCTTTGCAAGACTGCATCTGCTGCTGATACATATGGCTAGGATTAATCCCATTTAAAATATTATGTTAATTAGAATTTGCCATTGACCTTTCACTTTCACATAGACTGTGGCTTGAAGGAATCTTTTTCACTTATTACATTATAATTCTGCTTTGTGATGGCTGTGTTGTTCCTTTCAACACACCAGCTGAAAAGTTCTCTCTCCTTTCTGTGGGATATACTTTGGTTCCCTGCTCTAAAGGGACGTCCAATCAATCCTTCATTATTTTCTGAGGACTACAGAGAGGATAAAGACAAGATTTTTTGAGTCTGTGTTTTCTGTGCTACCCTGTTAGAGGAAAATTCATAGTACAAATCCAAATCAAAAACATACCTGGCATCACCCGACTCCCTCACTCATCTTTTGTGAGTCTCCCCCTCCTTCTATCACTGGGGCACCTCTGTGGCTTAGTGAATGGATTTCTTCTTGGAAAAACCTTAAAGCTCCACCTACAGTGCCTGTTTTGATTTGCAACAGAAATTTACAGTGGGAGTTGAAAAAAGCCCAATGACAGTGGGAAAATGCACAGGCTGGGGGAAATTAAGAGAAATTTTTAATTGTTGCTATTTCTTTGCTTCGAAAACAAAAAGGAGGTGCCAATATTTCAAAGTGAGAATCAACAGGGAACTTAGCACTCAACACAAAAAACCCACACAGTGCTGAAACACAACAAATTAAAAGGCAGACACTACTCAGAGAAGCAAGTAAGTTACTAGGGAATATCTCTGTAAGATATAAATGTAGTTCAAAAAGCAAGAGAGTGCTGCTTAAATAAAGAAGCAGGAATTTTTGTCTTTCCAATTATACAATAAAGTGACAATTGTCACAGGGATAATCTGGTTTTGGAGAGAAACAGTGAAGGAGGGAAATATATTTTGAGCGATCAGCCAAGCAAAATTTGAGATGCAGTTGCTAGGATCCAGATTTTGATCTCATCATCAAGAATGTGAGTTAGGAATAAGAGCAGTGGTTTACCTAAAGAATCCTGGTGACATTGAAGAATTATTGCAGATTTTTATGCCACCACTACAGTGACCACAAACTGACCACCCATGTTAAAACCTTTAGAAAGAGGGGAGGGTCTCTTCACAATCATAGCAAGAGTCCTGCCCTGCCATACTGTGCTAATTAAGGAAGAGAGCTTTCGAGATAAAATTTTCAAACAAGTTGTGTTGAGCTGATGACAGGCAGCACAGAGCTTTTTCTCTAGCAAAGCAATGCCTACTTAGGTTTTCCAGTGTATGCAACCATCCTGCAAGTACAGCCACTTTTGTGTCTTCAAAGAACAATAAGTAACCTGCATCCATCTGATGGTTAGGCAAACTTTAATTGCTTTGTGATTATCAAAACACTAGCTATCCTTAAGAGACCTAAAGGGTGCTCTGGACAGACTGACTACTCAGCAATGGAGCCTGTACAGACAGTCTAGAGGAAATCAGGTAGGAAAATCTACACATTAGAGCATTTAATTCATATTTCAAGATTCCCTCTGTACTTCAAATTTTGCTGAGAATTCTCCTTCAGGTAAGGACCCATGCTACACGTTCATTGCTATTCTAATTCAAGATTTCATTTAATATTTAATGGCTAACAAAACAATTTGGCTATCTTATTTGTATTACTGCTGTAAACCTTAAGAAACTCCAGAATTATTTCAGCTCACATCAACATAAACCTACAGAACTCAACCCTTAGCATCTGAAAATTTATGGCAAGTAATTCATTTGGCATGAAATGATGCTACTTAAAGAATTCAGTGTACCCACATATACAAGATTTCCACAAATGTTTGCATTGTGACACCTTACATTTCCATATTTGCTTGTATTAATACTTTGTGTCAAATAAATTTGCTTGTTCAGTCTTTTATTTTATGTAAATCTCAGTGTGTATTATGTAACTGCTTATTAAAAACACAGGTGTGAATTCCATCCTAAAGAGACAAAGTGGTTTAAGGTGTCTTCTGTTTTGATCCCATGAAGTTAAATTAGAGACTTCATAACATTTGCAAAGGTATCTAGATGGCTTAGGAATTTACACCTCAACTATTTAAGAAAAAAGATATTTGGACCATTGGTATACATCCTACACCTTGTGACATTCACATAGGCACTTTGAAATTTTTAGAACGCCTTATGGCATTCTAACCCAGGTTTTGGTGAAAGATCTGTGTGGTATTTGTAGTCCACTGAAACAGGTGTCTAGGACAAGATTAAAATAATGCCAAAAATACTGAAAACCCGTGAATGGTGGAGTATTCAGAAAGTGGGGAATCAAAGAAGGATTTCCCAGGGTGGGATTTTCTCCCACAAAATGGTCTGTGAGTGGAGCAGCAGGACCTTCACTGTGTCAGCCCAGCAGCACCACCTTGTGTGTGTGTGCTCACGTTACTCCTGTATTACCTGGAGGACCTAGTGAGGTTTGCAAGCTCTAGTGCACATCCTGCTAGAGCAGCATATTACATCTTGCATAGAAAAAGAAATAAATCACATATATGGCAGTAGCAGAGGAACTAAAATACTTCTTATAGCCAATGATCTTTATGTGCACACAGTATGGATATGGGCATGCTTCACTCCACCTCCAGGACTGTATTAGGGATATTTTCACAGGGTAGCATGTGCATCCCTGCAGAATTCTGTTATATTCTTACAATGGAAGTTGAAACTATATCAGTCTGTTGTCATTATAAGGTAAGTTTGATCCATAAATAAGTTGTGAGCTACTATATGAAACGTGTTCCAGATTTCAGTACAGAAAGAACAATTCTATTCTCCATGAGTACAGAACTGGTTGTCTATGAAGGATGGAAGATGTTCCTAGATCATGACATAAAACTGTGCTCCTTTTTCTGTTTTCAGTACTTTCAAACTTGTCTAGTCCAGCTTACACTCAGTACCTTTAGAGCTGTATTAAGGATGCCATCTGCAGAATGAGGACACATAGTAAACCCTGGTAAAAGCTGTTTTCAGAAACAATCAATCTGAAAATAGAAAAGCCTAATGTGGACAAGACTGATAAAGCCTAATGTGATGAGAACTCACACACATTCATACTGAGAAACATCTTTGTTTCTATTTCTGTAATATGAAATTTTTCTGGTTAATATGTGCTCAGTTTGTGTTTTCCCCCTCAAGAGGATTCCACAATCAAGATTCTGACTTCACAGGGACATCCCTGAGTCATCTAAAAATAGCAAGAGAGATAACGTACTCCTGAGCTTGCATCTAGGGTTTATACCTTACTCTGTAAAAGCTCTTCCTTGCTTTGAAGGACAGTAAGGTAACAAGGATGCTTAATGTAAGTTGTCTGAAATATTTTACCAAATATAAATATATACCTTGTAAATGTTGCACCACTTCACTTTGGCACCCAGTACTACTAGTCCTGAACATGCTCTGCATGTCTGCCTTTGTTGTTTGGGGCAGAAGAAACTCGGTAAGAAAAAACTGCTTGAACTGTGTTATGAATCACAAAAGTAGAAAAGGCATGAAACTAAGCCCTACTCCTTACAAATCATCTCTGCAGGAAAATAATTTTGGGTGATGTAACTAGAAGAGTACATATGCAAAATGTGGTCTTAAAGAATCAAATAGCCAGGGAGGGGTTTATTTTCTACCATGATCTAGTTCTCTATAAATTTGGGCAACATACTACTGGTTTCACTACACTCATCTGCCAAATTTTTTGACAGTGCTGCCTGCTGCTAAATCAGTATTTGCTGTTGGGTAACACTCTCTGTTTCTCTACATTCAGACTAGAAACAGATAATACCTTCCTGCTTGACAGCATCATTCAGATATTCTACAGAAACTAATCTGTATTTCTGCAGTGATTTCACAAGGCACGCCCAGAGCTCACAGCTCTCAAGGGAATTAAGTTACACAAAAACTGCTTTGTGGCAGTAAATTCCATTCCTCTTTCCCACATGTGGAAACAGTGGTCTTGGAGAGACCATCAGAGCGCCCAGAGCAGAAGGTAGGTTCTGTGGCTCCCAGCACTGCCTGGCAATAATTCTTGATTGATGTCTGTAAGAAAGTTTTGAAACAAAGGTCTTTACTGTTTTCACAAACATTTACCACTGTATTCAAATGTATTTATGGAGTGCTAGTGATCAAACCTTGCTGGGCTGGCTGGCAAATGGCTGTGCCAGGTTGTGCTCTCACCCCTGCAGTGACTGCAGATGATCACATCTGAGCCAGCTCCAGCATCCTGGAATGGTGGTAGGCAGGAAGCTGATGTGGGAAATACTGAGCGCATCCTGAGCACACACTTGGGCAGTTAGACCCTGCTGGTGTCTACACAGCAGGACTGATGGCTTTTGCTGACTGTATCTAGCTAATTACTAGCTCTGGCTGCAATCCTTGTGGTCACAGAGCTGACTGCTGAACAGACATACCTCAGTCAACACTTCAGCTTTTACCCAGTGAAAGTGGCAGGTTACTAAAGACTCTTCTGTCAGCAAATTTAGGCCAATTAGACCTAGAAACTCTTCCAAGTTGGTCGATTTTGTTTTTCTGTTATTGAATAAACTCTAATAACATTATCAGGGCAAGGAAAATACAGCTACTTGCTATTGAAGAAAATTAAGAAATTAAATCTACATTAGTCACTGGAGTGGTGAACACTTCTGAAAACAAATATTAGTCCTTTCTTGTGAGAGGCAGGTGGTTACCAGGAATTTACAGAAGACATCTCCTTTCATGTCAGTAGAGCCTCCTTTTCTTTTCTAAGCTGCACTGTTGGCTAAAGCTGAAAATGGGCAGTTGTCAGTGACAGATTTAAATTACTATTCTTTCTGTATTGACTCTGAAGACTTTTGACATGATGGATTAAATCATCGGAGCTCTTTCTCTGTTCAAAAATAAACTCAACAGCAGGAAGCCTGTGTATCCTTGCTCCTGTGTTACCCACATGAGGCCCAGCTCACACTGTTTACTCCTGCCCATTTCAACATTGAAAATCACACCCTGCTCAGCTGAAGGCATGTCTGCCTTCCTGCAGTCTGCACCATACTTCATATGAGGAAACTGAGCATCCATATCATTAAAAGTTATTCAGAGTCAGCTACAGAAGACACAAGGGCACTCTGGCATCCACTCTTCCTGCGCATAGCAAGAAGCCTGCCCAGCAAGCACTGCTGCATTCCTTGTGTTTGCTGCCTGTGTTTGCCCCTTGGCTGTGGGAGCACCAACCACCACCTCCCTGCTTGGCTTGGCTTCCTCAAGCTGTCAGATTAAAGGCACTCTGACTGCTGGTATATCCCACCATGCACAAAGAAGCTCAGAAGCACCCACCCCTGCAAGGCTTTATAGCTAGCTTTCAGGCTCCACTTGACTGTTGTACAGCAGAAAACATATAATGCTGTCACAAGTGCTGAGGATTGCCTTTGCTGAATCAAAGAGTCTGTAAATAACCTATTCTTGAACACCCAAAACTCCACAGTAGTTATGATGCTACTCACCAAAATGGGTTTCTGACCCTTATTTCATTGATCTCCTTCTTTCAGGCAGCATTGCTAAATACAGAACCACTTCATTCTGCAGCAATTGCAAGGGTAGGTAAACTCTGAAACTATTCCCAAAAGGGGGAAGGTCCAGAAGGCAGTAGCTAGTTTGCCTTTGGGAACACAAAATCCCTCCTGACCAACCTGGCAGAGTTCTCTTACAACCTGACTAGCTTGATGGACAAGAGGAAAACAGTGGATGTTTATCTTGATTTTAGAAGGCTTTTAACACTGTTTCCCATACCATTCTTATGGTAGAAATTAATGAAGTAGAGACTAGACTCAGAGGTTTCTGATCAGCAGCGCTAAGTGCAAGCAGTGCCCAGTCACTGTTGGTGCCCCTCAGGGATCAACACTAGGAAAAATACTGTTTAGTAACTTCATTAATGACCTGAAGGGACGGAGTGCATCTCCTGAAGTTTGCAACTGTTGCAAAACTGGGAGGAATGACCACTGCAGGAGATTCAGCCTTGACAGGCTGGAATGCTGGCCAGTGAGGAATCTCCTGAAGTTCAACAAAGACAAACGGCAGAAACTACCCCAGGCACCAGAACATGCTGGGGGATGATCAGTCGCAGTGCAACTTTCCAGAGAATGGATCTGGGGAACTGGTGGAGGGTAGTTGACCATGAGCCAGCAATGTACAAGTGCAATAATTTTACTGTAAAGAGTTACACAACCCAGGAATCTTCCTGGTCTCTGCTTAATTTGCTAGAAGAGAGGTAGTCCACTATTCTAAACATGCCATGTCTCATGAAATATTTCTTATGCTCATGGTTGACCATTTGCTTGAAGTGTTCTCTAGTAAGACTGTTATAGAGAAAAGTGTATTACTTTTTAATAAAAAGGTCAGTGATTTCTAAAAACAAAAACAAATGCACAACAACAAATGCAGTTTTGCCAAGGGACTTTCTTCCTTCACTGCTAATATTTCTTCTTTGGAATATTTTGGAAAATCTGTTCTTTTGTGAATAAGGGAAAATCCTAAGTTGCTTCCAAACAATCCTTTTTATATGAGACACTTCAAGATCTATATAGACCATATCTTAAACTTTTTCAGTTCCCAAATTTCTCTTCCTCTCCTCCACTAACTTTTCTATGGCAAATTAGGAATAAGCTTCCCGTGTCATTTCAGAAAAAACTATCTGCTGCTTGGTGTGCTCTCACAGAAGTGTAATGAATTTAGAAAGACACTCTCCCAGAAACCTCAAAAGGTTGCTGAATCCTGCTTATATGTATGGATGTAAGAAGCTACACAACCAATTCACATCTATACCAAGGCAGACCTGAGCTAAAGAAGTGCTCACAGTGAGAGAGCACAGTCCTGGAGGCAGAGCTGTGAATTGCTTTGTTTCTGCAGATTATGCAAAACAACTGTGTCAGTCATACACAGTGGTGGATGGAGGAAGGGTAAGCCTGGAGGAAGACTGGAAAGAGCTATGAGCTGCCATCAGGACACTTTATTTGCCCACAGTCCTTTGGGTTTTTTTCTCTGAATTGAGCTTAGGGACAAAACACAAGATACCATGGGCTAAATTAGCGATCCTTGTGGTTAATTGCACTCACAAAGCACAAACCCAGTACTGCTTTGGTAGAGCAAGGCAAAGGGGCAGTCTGAACAGAGGGTCTATGGGTGATCAAACCTTTTTGTGTGAGTCTCCATTAGTCTCATACCTAACTTCCTGTGATACCCTGGAACACCTTTGGTGCCTTTGGATATCTAGATCAGGCAGCTGTGTTGATTGCTGGATGTGGACCATGAGAGGAGTCAAGAGACAAATAAGACTTGGTGCCATGTGAAATGTCTGAGACACCTGCATGGGCTGGCAGGTTTGTGCCTGTTCCCTAGAAGGGCAGGAGTAGCTCACCTGGGGTTCTCTAGGGTTTCTCAAACACATACATGGACAGCTGGATCCTACTCCCAGTATTTTTTTCAGACATAGAAAGTGCTATTGGCAATCATACAGCTGGTTGCAAAATGAAATTTATCTTTCTTTTTTCTCTACTGTAATACATCTTCAGCTAGTGGTGTCTGTACAGGTAATATTTGCATGAGCATGTGTCATCTTCCAGGGCATCTGCAAAATCTTTGCTCTGGCTCTCCTGTTACTAACTGGTAGCTTTTTCTATTCCCCACCAGCTGGCTGGGGACCTTTTCGGAGAGAGAAGAGGGAGCCGAGGGCAGAGCAAAGTTGTGTATTTATGGTATAAATTGCTATGAATTGCTGGATGAAACAACACTTTGTAACTGCAGAAAGGCCTGCTGTTCACTCACAAGTGCCTCATGACAGAGCACATGGATAATGAGTGACACTGTGCTGCCAGCCACTCAAATGGCAACAGGGACTTGGCATGGAAAAAAAGGAATTTGAAAAATAATTATAAGTTTCCCCCATAAAAGGCAATTTGGGGGGCACACAGATGCAGAACTTTTCTCTGACAAGCAGAATGCTGCCTCCCCTGACACACTTTGGTTCAGTCAAGCAATTCTCCTCAAAGTGTTAGGGATTTAATTGTTTCTCTTTTTTTTTTGTCAGTTTCACATACTTGGCGAAGACACAGGCAAGTGAGGTGCTGTTTTGTGGAGCTGGCAAAAAGTCCCAAAAAGTAACATTTCAATGTCCAAACTATGACTGTAGAAATCATTGACCTCATGTCTTACTTCTTCCCTTCTAGCCAACTTTACTTCATCTGAAATATATTATTTGCTACCTGTCCTTTTCATTTTCAGGTTTTTTTGTCCTAACCTAGGGAAATAAGAACATCAGATGCCTTTTAGTCTCCTTACATAGTAGCTAAAGTTACATTTAAAGAAAAAGACCCTATATTGTATCAAAAATGCTATAATGATAATATTTTAATCAGTGGAAACTTGCTCTGTGCTTTGTGTCACCAAATGCAAAATGTCATTAAACACTTTTCCTTATTCTGTGATTTTTTTAAACAAAATCTCAAATTGAATTCGGATTAATTTTCCATTGACATTTCAAAGTGGAAGATGAACAGCAGTTTCAGTACTACAACTATCATTTACTTTGGATGCTTTTACAGATTCTTTGTATCAGAAGCTTGGTTTACAGAAAATACTTCAGGACTTTACATTTGCTGTGCAGTCTTCTTGCCTGTGCAAGAGTTCCTGATACCCATAAGATTCCTCACAGGGCAGAAATGTGCATCCACAGTGCGCATTTCCACTGCTTGGGAAATCAGTGGCAGACACAGGGCTTGCTCTTTGGCATAATTAGAGTAAGATTTTTTTTGTTTCTTCTTTTTTTGAAATTCAGATCATGGTTTGTATTGTTTCAAACCCCTCATTTAAGCTGTACTCAAATGCTCAGGACAAAAAAACTTCTTCACAAGTCAAATGAAAAGATTTTTCTCCGGGGACTGTGCTCAAGTTATGGTAGAACTGAGGAAGAAAATGTATTGATATTTAACTTCTGGAGCCACTCAATGTTATTGCTGACCTTATCTCTCACAGATCTGTGCTGTGCAAAACCCCACTGACTACTTTTGTTCTTTGTTGGCATAAAAAAAATGCTGCAAAGGTTTTTTACTCCCCTGTCATTTGTCATCTCTTGCCTCCTTTCCACCCCCTGAAATCCATCTTTTCCCTATCTGTCCAAACCTGTAATATACTTATTCATCTCCTTTCTCAAGGGCACTAGATTTTCAAATCAGCCTTCTCTTGCCTTCCTCTAGACCTGGATAAAAATGAATAGCTTAATTTAATGGAAAAAAAAAATCTCTGCATTCGTTTCTTTCCCCATTTGAAAGAATAAGATATGTACAGCTGAAAAAAACCATAGAAAGGCAGGTCAGGCAGGCAAGAGCCCTGCTACAGCATACCCACTCTCTCAGGAAAAGCTCAGTGCTCATCCCATAACAACAGAGTCACTGGTTTCCTGGAAAGTGGCTGGAATTCTGATTTTTGTGTATGACTATCATTCTTTGTCTTCTAATGTGTCAGTCTTTCCAAACTGGATGGAGAAGCCTAAGTTAAAAGGATGAATATAGGCCACACATTAGACAGATGGTTTGGGAAAGAGGCCAGTCTGTTGTGTATTTGTGCAGTGCCTAACAACTTATTTAAGTCCTGTGCAAGAGTGGAGGGAGGTTTGTAAGTGCTGTGTTAGCACAGATGACAGGAATACACACAAGAGCTGACATAAACATACCACATTTAGGTTTTGAGATCTCTTCTGGGGTATATATGGCACAGTGTCTCAAAAGAAATATTCATCTGTGACAATTTCAGAATGTTTTACATGACTGAAATGTGAGATGATCGTCCTAACCTCTCATTACATGCTCTTCTTTCCACACCCATGAGCATATTTTACTCCTCACATATGTCTAAATCACACTACTTTGAATAGATTTACAATTCATGTGTGGGGTGATGTATATACACAAACAATGTAACCTTCCCTTTCAATATGAAATTTTAAAACAGGTGGCTTATACTGGAAGTTCAAACATATTTTTAGTATACTGATCTGCACAAGGACTTCTGCTTAAAGAAGATGAGCTGGTGATTTAGATTTATTTTCACATCTATCAGGCATATATTGTTAAGGTCTCTTCAGAAATCCTCTGCAAATGCAGCTGCTTTTTCTAAGATAAAATATAACAATTAATTGGATGTCTATAAAAAAGTCTTTTAAT
Organism: Geospiza fortis; assembly: GCF_000277835.1. Lineage (NCBI taxonomy): Eukaryota > Metazoa > Chordata > Aves > Passeriformes > Thraupidae > Geospiza > Geospiza fortis. The sequence goes on along the minus strand of NW_005054403.1, from coordinate 2,428,354 downwards.
AGAGCTGAAACCACAGTGACATGAACCCTGACTATAGGTAATTAATTGCAAAATAACATGGCAATGGCCCTGTCCAAGACTGTCTGCCTGTAAGTGCTTAAACAAGGGAGATCTGCAACTAATTTTTTCCTGCTCCTGTAAATCAGAAGTTCCTTCACTCAAGACCAGAGTATACTTTTATTTCTACACTAAGTTAGAGTTAAAATGCTTTAATAAGGTTGTTGGAAAGAGTCCTACTGACTCAAATGGATTTGGGGTCGTCTCTTGACCCTGGACCAACAAAGCATTTCTAGAAGACTTTTTATATCTTCAGATACATATTGCTCTTTTAGGTTTCCAAAGGCTATTCTATAATTCATACTTATTTCTGCTATGGTAGTACCTCAGAGTTCCTGTAAAGATACAGGTTGTGACTGATGAAGACTGTATTTACAGAACAAAAAGCCCTCACTGAATGGAAATCAAAGGCCAAGAACATATCCCACTAAAGGACCCCACTGACAACTGAATCCTTTACTCTGTCACATTTTATTTCACCCAAGCACAAAAAGGATCTTGTTTCAGTCTGTATGTACAAGAAGACTCCCTTGGACTTTGGAACATTGCTCTTAGATAACATCTGCAAATTTGTGACAATTCTTCTGTATTTCCATACACCATCAACCAAACTCACTACAATGGCTGCCTCTTCATGGTGTGATAGTGATGGGTTTCATTAAAAATCAACCAAAGAAAATTTAAAATTTATGTGTTCATGTTAACTACCTACAAAAAGGATAAAAACAGAAGAGGTCATAGACCTTAAATCTCCCTGTAGTTTGATTAGCCTTAGTTAAGGGTAATTTCTTTTTTTTTTGCAGTAGTTCGGTGGCATCAGGCAACACAGAAAAAGGGGGCAGAGCACAAAGACATCTCTGCACAGGTCAAAAAGTAAAATTACTTAGGGAGCAGAGATGTGCCTCACTTGTTTTTGGTGTTAAACTCATACCAGGGAGAGTCAGCCTTGTGCTCAGCCGCAACCTGGAAAGCTGAAATCCCCCCAAATCCAGAAGTGTGGAAGGATATGTTAGGTGAGATCCAGCATTCAGTGCATTCATGGGGTGCTTGGGAGTTTATCAAATATAATATAGTAGCACAGGTTTACATCCCTCCTGCTGTTGCCATATTGCCTATAAGGCAGTAGCTGCCTAAATCACCTCTCACTGAGAGTTTTACACTTCTGTGCTCCCTCCCAGTCAGACTTAGGGCAAAACAAAAAGGGTGAGACTCCACAAAAGGATATTCTTCAGCCCAGAAATGAAGATGTTTACTATCACATTGATATTTAAGAGTTCCTGACCAACTTCTCCTTCAGGGGTTTGAACATGCACTATGTCACCTCCCCATTTGACTTTGCTAACCCAGCAGTGAGACTTTTATCAGCCCATTTTATTCACAATTGCTCCATTCTTATGTTCCAGGGAATTTCAAGAATTTTATATGAAATTGCTATTAGATCAGACAATGTAAATTGCCCTCTCATTTCTTTTATTCTTCAGGTGTCCTTTACACTAATCCCACCGTCCAGGCAATGTAGGTTTTTTGAAGAAGGTTCAGGTCACAGAGAACTTGCTCCAGCAGATGGCCAGACTCCAAAGAGACACGGAATACTTGACTGTGATGAGGTATCTGCTACTGAGGGATACTGCACTGGGTGTACAGGTGCATAGGCCAACAACCAATCCCTGGCCAATAAAATGAAATGCAGTAACTTTGGCTGGGGAATTCAGGCATACATCATGCTAAGACCTTGATGTATACCAATGTTTAAGGCATGTGAGAAATGAGTTTAAACCCCCTCGAGCAGAAGAGGAATTCTACTTGTGTAACTCAGAAACACTGTATAAAATTTCTGCTGCATTGTGAAACAAATACTAGAGGCAATGTAACTCTGTTATTCTGTGTATAAGATTCAGTTGCCTCCACATAAGTTTCTGGTGCTATATCAAATGCCCAGGGTTATTCTACATTATTTCCCAGGTGGTATTCCAGAAATGTCCAAGTCTCCTAGAGATTATTTATCAAATTTGTTCCCATGTGGATGTCACAAATATCAATGAATCATCAGTGCTGCCCAGTCTTCTGATGTGTAAATAAAAGCAAGGTAAAACCTGACTCAAAACAATCCCCCAGGAGTGGAAAGTGAGACACGCTCTCATTGAGGACTGTGAATTTTAGGCTGTTTCATTCATTTAAGGGCTAATCATGCCTGGTTATACATACATCACACACCCAGGTGAGCACCCAGAAATGCACAGTCAGGAAGCTGTTACTGATGAGAAGGTTACATTTAAGGTACAGCCTTATTTCTTTCAATAATAATACTTTTTTTCAGAGGCTGACTTCTTTCACTTTCTTGTATTAACTTTTAAGGACAGAGTACCTAATTCTGAGTACATTAAAGGAGGTGTGAATGAGAAATAATTTCACTGAGTTGAATTTTGTTATACTTACACATCAAAGTCACAATTTTTTCTGAAGGTTTTGCTCTTGAGTTCACATTCAATTGAACACATGTAGACTTTGAAACACAGAGGAGCCGAATAAGCCTTTTAAGCAAATCCAGAAATTACTGAAAGGGTCATTAGACTTTATCAGGGCTCAAAAAAAAATTTTTTTTTTAATGTGGAGAAATTCTAAATTACTAAAATTAATACAAGATGTTCACAGGGTTCTCTAGTCACAACAGAATGAGTCATAGACTCCAGCAACTGGGCTGATGTGTCTAACTTAACTGCCCTTCATTACTGTGACACCACTATTTTATATAATTGTAGCAAGACATCCAGATTGGCACCAGTGTTTGCTACAGATAAGAATTTCAGCTGATTACTTAGATATGCTTCAAAGAACATAATTGCTGCCCTAGGGTTACTTTAATCTCCACATTTTTGTGTGTATATGAAACATGTCATAACTGTCTTTTCCCTTCTACTGTGTGAAATGTGTAAGTCATTTCAGTTTAGAGTACACTTTACATGTATATGGCACCAGATTTAAATGTTTCTGAAATTCCATAGCACTAAAGGAAACATTTTCCTCAGTCAATTAGTCCTTGAGCTGGATTCTCAGTACCATCACCACTGTTTGCAAAGTAAATTAGCCTTTTGAGAAGTGGCAGGAGGGAGGCCTGGGCAGCAGCTAACTACTCCTGATATTTTATATTCCCCTGTGAGAGGAATTACACTGCAATTCTAAGTGGTAACCAGATGGGGGGAGGATAATATAAGAGCAACGTGAGTTTGGCAGTTCCTCTGGGGAAGAGCAACATGGACTAAGATGACTGAAAAGGGGCTGATTCAAGCTTTGTCATCAGGAAAGCAGAATGCTACTGCTTCAAGGGTAAGGGATATATATATTGTTTGATTTTGACCCAGTGCCAAACAGACTCAGGCTCAGAGGTTTTGTTCATTTCATACAACAAAAGGTTTCCCCTTCCCTGGATGTTACTGAGGGATGCTGTTTGCACACTAAGCAACAACTGCAAAGAGTTATGTGAACAGCCCTGAACATCATCTCATGCAATAAATAACCTTGTTAATGCCACCTGTGAGCACTGGGCTTTGGCTACCAAAGAGCCTGGCTTTCTCCCCCAAAAAAGAAAGATCACAAAATCTTTGTGTCCAGGACGTCACGACCTACTCACCGGGCCTGTAGCAGAATTACAAAGCCCACTGAATAAAAGTGCCACTCTGCCCCTCAATACCAAGCAAACATTGCATGAAGGCACCCCTTAATGTGACCCTTGGGGGTCTGGCATCAGCCTTCACCTCCTTGTGGGAACAGCTACAGAGATTATGAGACCTTTTTGCCCCTCCATATCCTATTGAAGGGTGAACACAAGCTGCCCTTTTCTACCTGGTGCTGCCTCCACTGAGGATGTCAAAGGAACCAGAAGGAGGAGAAAGCCCATTCCATCTTTCTTTCTGTCTGCAGCCTACAACATCAATCCAGAGCTCAGTACTTTCTGAAAAGCATGCTGGATGACTGTTCTTGTCCGTAGGAGCTTTGCAATCAAGGAATGAAATTGTGTTTGGATAGTAAATCAAAGTTTCAGATTTCTTTATTTCTGTCCTATTCCTTTTCAGTAAGTTTCACTTTGGTTTTCAGTGTGCCACCAGCTTACTCCTATTTGTGTCCTCCTTTCTCTTCTTCCTGTCTTTGCCTGCTTGGTTTGTTTCCTGGCATCTATCTCTACATGTGGCAGCTCCCAGACAAAGACCCTGCCCTGAATTTCTTTCCCAATCCAGGTGCTAAAACAGCCCTTGGTTAAGTTGTGAAGGCTGGTTGTGAAATGTCTTTGTAAGATCCTGCTCCATTTGGTTTTCAGCCCCAACAGAGCTTTGTCTAAAAGGGCAGGAACATTTTTCCTTGCTGGAAACTGGAATTCTAGACCAGCTCTGTGTGCTGGGACCTTCCTCGTTGAAGAGACACCTAATCTCCTTCCACACAGCAAAGAAGTTTCAGGTCACAAATATTTCAGGAAAAAATCTCAAACAAACAAGCAACAGCAATAAGAGCAAAACCCAAACCCAACAGATCTCTGTCAGCTAGCTCAGTATTTGTTCTTATTAGAAAAGAATCTCTCATTGCTCAGCTGAGGTGTAATTCCCTTTTCATACTTGTTTTTATCTATTCAGTGCCCTCCTTTCCATGGCTGGCTCAGAATGTCTTTGCAACATTGCTGCAAGGGTCCTTATGTGTACCTGCATAGGTATTTCAAGAGCATTCACTTCCAGCAGAGACTAGTGGAGTCACTGTCTGCTGCATTACACATGAATAAATGCTGAAAAACCCAATTTAACATTACTTTGGCTGACCCTTAAAAGCAGACTGCCTCTGCTTTAGAAGACATGAAAAGGGAATTATCCGAAATAAATTACTTGAAGGAAAAGGCTTGGAACAGATCAGACCACTTGTGGTAGTTTTCGTCCTGAGAGATGTCTGTCAGTTGTCTTACAGACAATATGCTCTTGGAAAAAAAAAAATATTTTGCACTAGGACTCAAGTTACAAGCTCTGAGCTGAAAAAAATCCAATAGCACAAACACCCCCCACCCCCAACTATAGAAGCAAAAGGTGTGAATTAATTGCAGCAAGAAAAGCAGACTATAGACATAAATACTTCTCTCTACTAGTACATTACAAAATACATTAATGGAAGACTTTTGACAAAGTTGTGGAAGAGATTGTGTTTCTATCCTGTGTCTGTGCAGAATTGGCACAATAGGGTTTAACCCATGGTATATACCCAGAGAATGCATCTAGACTCATCTTCTAGGAAGTCCTTTAGGATCCTAGTCCTCTGATTTTCCAGGTCAAGGAACTGGTAGAAGTCATTTTAACACTCTTCTGCCCTGTTTGCCAGAGCTGCTTTTCCTGGAAATATAGGTGCAAGGAGGAGAGGGTTGCAGAACAAAGACAGATGATAGGATCTGGACAAGCCCTGGACATGTCTTTGCATCATGGATTAATACTAATGTACACACAAGCTGTACAGAAGTACAGACCTCCACTGCATATAGAGTTAGAAAAGCATGAGTTTCCAAGGCCTGCACTGAATAGGTGTTAAATAGTGAAAAATTCAGTAATACAAAAAATATATTCCAGAATTTCAGGAAATACCAATCCATGGAAGAGGACAGAAGGCCAGACTTGCACTTTGGCAGGGCTTGCAAACCACATTGAGGGATAGGACACAGATAGGACACGTGTATTGCTACAGCAACATACCAGTATGCAAGTAAATCCTGTATCCTGTGACTTTGAATATACAGCTCCTGTACACTGAAGACAAGCATCTCAGATGGAAATCCTTCTCAGAAGGAGTCTGGAGAGCCATGACTTGGAAGAAACTTCTGCGGCATAGGTACAAAACTCTATTTTCAGACTAATCCTCAGTGGTACAATAACATATACAGGGCAGCAGTGGCCTATGCTGTTTTGGACCTGGTACTTTTTAATATTTTGAATAATTGCCTGAAAGATGAGGGATTATATTAAGGATAGGAAGGATAATTAAATATACAGATGGCAATAATTTGTGAGGGATAGGACATCTAGGGAAGAGCAGGACAGACACCAATTCTGTTCTTTATCTCAGAGTGCCCACACAAGCAGTCCCGCACCACACAGTGCTGTCATCATGTGTGTGTGGAGACCCAGAAGCAGGTTTCATCCAGTCACTAGCAACAGCAGTGGCAGTGGTCAGTGAAGCTGCTGGATGCTGACATGGTTATGGCTACAGCCCCTTGTACCCTGGTAAACCATGGGGATTTGCAAGGCAATGGGCACAGAGACAGTGCGTGCACTTCAGGTCACCACAGAAAAAACTGGTCATCTAAAAGAGATTTAGCAATGCACAGTGTGGAGGTAAATCACAAACTGAGATGTGCATACAAAGGCTGCTAGCTCAGACAAGACCTGCAAGGGCTTCCACAGCACTCCAGTAAATCTTTCATTTCCTTTATTGCTTAACTCACTAAGTTGTATTGTGATTCACTTCAAGAACAACGGAAAAAAGGCTACCTGCATGAGTTCTCTCTTATTTTTATGTTTCCTGGAAGTGTCTAGAAAGCAATGAAATTGATGCTTTAATATGCATGGAAATTTATGAAAACAACAGGATTTCATTTCCTAATATAATTGCTGAATTGATTTGCGTATGCAGTGAACTGCTCTGATTTTCTTAGTGGCAATAATAAAGCAGTGTCTGCAGTAATTTAGCAGGTGTTCACAGCTATTCCAAGTGTATGTAAAAGGTTACCACTTTGATTTAAAAGGTTCATTCAAACTCTTCTTTCACTTTGCAGAAGTCTAATGGAAGATGAAAGGTTCAAGGTAATGAGAACAAAGCACATTTGAATCCAGGATATAATATTTTCCCAGAAAGTCTGAGGGTTTTTTTCATATCTTCAGGATCTTCTGATAAGAGTTGCTTTTTTCTTGACTTTTTTCCCCCCTAATATCTTACTCTGCCTATCTTGAAAATTAGGTTTACATTTACGGCTCTAATATTTCTTAAATATATTCTAGTTAAGTCTTATTTTTGTTCAAGAGAGACAAAATACATTACCTTCAGCATGAAACAGTTGCTATTTCCCATTCTTCCATTCCTCTTTTAAATAATTCTAAATGAAGAGCTATGTCAGATTGATAAATTTAGGTGAATGAAGCTGTTAAGATCCACATTTCTTGCAAGATTAAGACATACTTTTCTTGCATATTTTATAACAAGAGGCTGAGGGCACCGTTTATGATAATACAGAGGGTCATACTGAAGGTGAATGAGAGGAGAAGTTAGTTACTGACACCTCTCCACAAATTTGTCTGGTGTTTCTCTCTGGGGAACAGTTAAAATCCTTGTGGTGAGACCTGTGTGAAATGCTTCTGGCAAGCCTCACCTTCCGGTTAAAGATTTCGTGACTTTTTAAAATCTTCGCCTGCGGTTTTCAAAGCAGAGAGGGCTCCTCACACAGGTGATAGGCAGGAAATCTTTCAACAGCCTTCTCTCTCATCACAGCACAAACATAAGCTATTTTATCTCTATTTCCATTCCTGCAGGATAGAAAGTGGGAAATACTGTTAGAGAAATGTATTATATGATTTAAAAACTATAAAAGGAGAAGAGCAATTACCATGAAATCCTCGAAGGTATGAGTTTCTCCAGAAGAGGAAAGATTTTGGTTAAGAACACAGGTAGTGTTCCTTAAGATTCCTCAAATTGGTTTCTGGACCTCCTAAAAGCTCATTTTATTACACTGGAAGAGACTCTCAGGCCCAGACCATATTTAGTTTCCTAACTTCATATTCCTTATGAGCACCTGAATTGCAAAGGAGCCTTTGGAAGGGGCATTTACTCTTTGTGCTGAATTTTTCACATATACCAGATTGGGAGCAGCTAATCCTGCCAGCTTCCACAGGAATGTTGTGCAATTAATGGCTTGCATTTCCATGAAGTGCTTTAATATGACAAGGAGAATTATTGCAGGTAGGCAGAGAAAAAAACACTGGAGCCACTTCAGTCCATCAGCTTCTAAATATGTCCTAGAGATCTTATTGCTATGTACATTAAAGCTTTAGCAGTAAAATCTCCCTTTGTTTGCTGAGCACAGTACACGTGATAGAGAGGAGAGTTCATGAAGTTCTCTCTTCAAACACACAATTAGTTCTGCTGAGTCTCTAATAACTTGCCTTATGAAACCTGCTGGGGGTTTCTCATTTTAAGAGTTAAATCGATTCAGTCAAGTTAAAGGCAATCATGTATTTACTTCTGTTCCAAACACATTTATTACTCTTCCATTTTCTTTCTATCAAGGCAGTGCATTGCAGTCCTATTTCATCATTTTACAGGGAATCATCCTGTTCTACCTTCTGCTCTGCCAGCCTTTCAGGAATAAACAGTGGAGAAGAGGGCATGCCAGGTGGCCACCATGGAGAGAACCACACAGAGAAACTAATTGGGCACTGTGGTTTTGGTTTGAAAAGAGCACAGATGTGAGATTTCTGGGACAGCACACAAGGCAAAATAGCAACATGGGACAAGAGATGGTAATTCAGGACTGGAATAGGATACCTAAACCCTTCATATGGCCAGAGATCTTGGGTAAAACTCAGTTGTTACATAAATAATGGACTTTGAAGGAACTATGTCTGCTGATGGGTGAAATTACTCATCAATAGTAGCTGGATCTGGGTATATGGGTTTAATTCACAACATCCCAGAGTCCCAGATGCCTTCCCTTGGAGTTACAAGCAAGACTACAGAACTTGTGCAGATTCAGAGGCATTGCTGCTGATGAGAAATTTAGTGAAATGTTTGCTTCACAACTTGCCTAGATTAACTGCAGGAAAAGAGTGCACACCTGAAAAGACTTTTCAAAGCTGCATGACTACATTTTTGCATGGACCTTTAGTTCTCAAAATTACCTTGCAATTCTTTTGGTTCACACGGGACTTAAATGGCTCCTCTCATGTAGGGGGATAGAACATAAGTAAAAGTAGTATAGAAAGTAATCTTCCCCCCTAAAGAGTTGCAGCTGAGCCAATTGTTAAGGATTAGGAGCAGGCCTGATGTTAACAGGCTGCAGCTGTAGCCAATCAGAAGATTGTTGTGTTATAAAAGAGTGGATTGGTTGGCTGAGGGGGACTGGAGTTGGTTGCTGGAGGACAAGGAAGAGTCAGTGGCTGGAGAAGCTGCCTACAAGAAACATCAAGGAGGTACGAAACTCTAGCAATATGGAACTCTTGCAATGTACTGACACTAGAACTCTTGTACTATAATGACAACACTCACATCACATAACACCACATCACATCATTGTTGGCCTCTCTGAGGACAGCAAACACTTCTTCAATAATGAAGAATATAATTGCAGGAAGAAGAGAGATTTCTGAAACTAGTGGGGTAGCTTACTGTTTCTCCCCCAGGTTTCTTTGCTTTGAAAATGCCATTTAACATAATACCACAAGACCAGACACTGCCTTGAAACTGTCCTGCCAGATTTAGCTTTTAGCAAGGTGAATGGTATGCAGAATCACAGGCTGATTTTCTTTGTGTCTTTAGCTGAGCAGTAGATATGGTCTGTGTTTCTCAAGTTCATGCCTGGTACGTGAGTGTGCTGAAACTTTTAAGGTGATGTAATTTTATAGGCATTTTGAGACTAACACTTTCCCTTCACTTCATTAAATCCTGTGATGGTACTAAGTCAGTGATATGCTTTATTCCAACAAATAATATCTTGCCGTTGCAATTTATTTGAGCATTTTTAATCACCTCAACATTCAGTGGAACTTGTTTCTACTGATCTTCAAATTATGGAACTAGCCTTCATGTGTTTCATTGGTTTGTAAGCCATTTTTGCACCATAAACTTTTGTGTCATTGGGCAGCTTTCTGAAGCATTTCTTACCTTGCCAGAAATACCAGTTTTTGTCTATAACAAAACAGACCTATTGTAGAAAGGATGTATCACTACACTGAAATATAGGGCACAGAGCAAATGATCTTTCTTCTGATATGTCTCTTTATATAACCAGTGTTGTCATGACAACTGCAGAGCAGAGTTGCATTTTCAGTAGCAGATGCATGACTAAGGGTCTTTGTCTTACTGATGAACGTCTGCAATTCTCAGCCTCTCAGCAACAGAAAACACAAATAACCATCCCACACAATTTGTTCCTACTGACAGAACTTTCTGTGTAAATGGCACATTACTTCTAAACAGGGAAAACTTTTGATTCTGCCAGCACTTCGCACTCGGGAGCTGAAGCAGCTTTGCAGACCGTACGTGGGTGGTGGGTGCAGGAGTGGGGATTGAGGGAGGAGCAGAGGAGCTGCCCACAACCTTCTCCCTTCTGTAATAAAGCAGATACCCCAATGCATGGCACTGATGAAGGAACCTACCATTCCCTTAGGTTCCTGATGAGTCTACTCCAGTTTTTTGGTGATACCTTGCTGTGAGAATGTGTGTAAAACAATAGGTGTAGTAAGTTAGAGAAATAGAAACCTGGAGATTTAGGTGCTTTCTTCATCTCAAGGAATGAACTTATTCCTAGTGTCTGAAAACCTTATGTCTCAGCTGTGTCACTTTAAGGCCAAGGGCAATATACCTTCCTGACTGTCACAGCTACTTTAATCAATGTTTTATTGATGGCTGTGAGATGATTCCCCCATGAAAAGAAGCACAAATGAGAATCAGCATTAGCCAGTTACAGAGAAGGAAACTAAGAGTGAGCTTATGCTGCATTTAACTGAGCTACTGTGATGTCCTGCTTTAGTGGACAGTAGAGTGCTTTGACAAAGGGCTGAGTGAAATTGTGGCCTTGTAAGCTCATTAGTTAGTTACAATTCTGATTTATGCTGGGACTCATATTAGTAGCCACCACTCTGGCTGGGTCCCACAAATTTGCTTGGACACAGATTCATAAAATGGCTAGGGTTGAAAGAGACCTTAAAGATCATCTCATTCCAACCCTCCTGACATCCCAGTTGACATCAAGATGAGCAGCATATACACTGGATACTATTTTAAAAGCTAGACAACACCTGGGTCAGAGGCAAAATGGGAAAAACTGAATATCACTGCACACCACCAATAAAATAATATTAAATACTTTAAAACAGGACCAGTAACCTTTGGGAGCTTTGTCTAATCTACCACTGATTATGTAAAAAACACAGAAGCATGAAACCATGGACTATGAAGTTAAGTAACTAGTTTTTTTCTTCTATTTTGTAATTATTGAGTGGTGGAGTGCAACATCCAGCTCTGTCCTCACTGCCAAGAAACTGAGCTTGAAATAGAGGAGTAGCCTTCTATAATATTCACTGTGCAGGCAAAGCAACTTAAACAGAGTGTATTAAGGCCATCTCTTATTACAGGGTTTGTTGACACTGGGTTTCCATCAAAAAGAGCTCTAGTATTTTGTGGTGCATTGCCTGTTGTAGTCAAATGCAGTGCTCTCAGTTCCTGTGTTACACAGGCAAAAATACAAGCTCAGAAACTAATACCAGTCAATTATCC